>NW_008343216.1:911618-979860 GCF_000622305.1 Nannospalax galili | reverse complement strand
AAATGCACATTTTATGTAAACATATATTTGTTTAAGATGATGATTAATAAGCAAGATATTCAGTCTTTTATGAGAAAGATATCTGTTAATTAACACCAGATGAAGCTGCCCAAATTCCAAAGTTTACATTCATTCAGTGGTAGTGTCACATATTGGTAAAAGAATAAATCCATTAGTCAAAAAATCATGACTAATTTTTTATTAAAATATATATTTAATAAACATTCACTGATTACCTTTAATTCTAATGTAATGTATTTGACCAGAAGCAGTATTTTATTATTTATATTTTATGTTAGTTTAATTCCAAATGTTTGCCACTTGTAGCAATTTTGATCAGTGTTCTCTTGCACTTTATTTCTAATCATTAAACAGCGGTAAATATTTGAACCTCTCATTCAAGATATTTTCAAATCACGTTTCACATATGTCCAATGTCAAGTTATTCTCCAGTTGAATTAGCTCCATTGCTGATTCAGCTTATCTCTGAAATATATTCTTTTGGAATTGATCTAGGTCTTTAATTGTATACCATTACTGCATGTCCTACAATGATATTTATATGTGGATTTTTCCATTAGTTTACTCTTGTCTTCAAACTACAAAATGAACATCTCCTTCTTCTATGAAGGGCATACTGTTTTCAACCAAGAAATACATGTCTAAGGTTCCTAATTTCTGTACAGAAAGTCAGTGCCTTATAAAATCTGAAAGTCAGAATTCAGTTCAAATATGAAGTAAAATATTTTATTCACATACCGGTTTCATGTGCCATTCCTTCCTTAGCAGTGTGAACATGTTTGAAAAATTCTACACTTTATCAAACAGTGACCTGTTAGAATAAATAAGATCACTGTCATCAATTTCCGCTCGGTAGACTATAGCACACTACTAAAAAACCTTTCTGCAATCGATTTTATTTCTTACATAAATTTTAAAACTGGTTTTCTTTCCCATGTCTTAGTCCTTGGAGAAGACATGGGTCTTAGTGGGGTGTGGTGGTGAACACATATAGTTGCAGCACTCACATCTAGAGGCAAAAGGAGGAAGATCACTGAGTTCAAGGCTAGCCTTGTCTCCATAGCAAGTTCTGGGATAGCTGAGGCAACAGAGAGAACTTATCTCAGAAAGAGATTGCTCAGCATTTAAGGGCACTGGCTGGTCTTGCCGAGGATCAAGATTCAGTTCCCACAACCCACATGGCAGCTATCTATAATCAGTAACTCAGGTTCCAGAGGATCTGACGTCCTCTTCTGACTGCCGTGGGCATTGCCTGACAGGTGTGCACTTAGAAACATTCAGGCTGTACATTAATATATATTAAAAAGACAAAATATTCAATTACCTTGGAGATATATATATACATGTATATATATATTAATGCAATTATTTTCTTTTAATTTTACAAAAGCACTTGTAAGTAATCAGATAAATAATTATTTGAGTAAAGTCCTTCTATTTCTTTTTCAAAATCTTTAATATTTCTGTTTCCCATTTAATGTAATCAATATTAAAATGTAAATATTTTGGGAAAGCTATATTTTTCAATAAAAGTTCAATAGTAACAGATGATATAGTGTTTGTATATGAAAGAAAATTTCAATCTTCTGCCAGTGTTACTCTTTCAGTTATGCTAGTGATTGACAATCATGATGAATATAAACTGACAATGCTAAGAACACTGAATTGAAACTTGAAAGTGTGTCAAAAAGTTATTATTATGAACAACATTCCTAACAGTCAAGAATAATCGGATAAAGCATCACAAACACTTGAAACAAAACGATTGTTTTATACATGCTAATTTCTATAGTAAAAATGACAAGTTGAGAAGAAACAAATCCATTTGAAGTTTATCATCATCTGCATCATTTCCTGTCCTCAAAGCATCATCAATTCATTACAAACTATTTCATTTGTTTACCACACTAAATCACATCCTAGTTGAAACACTATAGTAAATTCCACCTTGAATTTAAAGGTGAGATTAGATCAAGAAGGCATGAAAATAATTAGTCCCAGGAGAATAAAATACAGTGTGGCGATATAAGGGAAATGGAATGAGGTTGTGACTAGTAATGATCTACATTTTAAAATAAAGATATGATATGGACACTGAATTTAAGACGTGAATCAGAGAATCTTAGAATGTGGGAAGGAGAGAGATGGGGAGGGAGGAGGTGAGGGAGAGCAAGACAGAATCTTGGAATATAGGACACTTATGGAACAAAGAAATAGCAGAAATCAAGATGTAAACTACGATTCAAAAATGACTACAATGATAACCAGATTAGAGCTAAAGCTCACTAAGTGGCATAGTTCAATATTCTCTACCACACTTTTTGTAATAAATCCTGTACAGCATTATGATAATTTGCAAAATTTTCTTGAATTCTTATTTAATTCATAAAGTTTCCCAGAATAGAGAGGAAAAGCCATAGACAGAAAAGGTCATGTTTCTTTGAGGAAAAACTGAGACTTCTATACTAGAGTTAGATCCACCCTGTAGTGTCCTATGAACCTTTTTTATTCCTCCAAGTCAAAAGAGCTCAAATACCAAATGGACAATTTTACTTGTGTTTTGTAATAGTTGTAAATACTATTTTGAGAAGTACTAAATTATGAGAATATTGAGAAAATATAAAATTATAAGACTAACTTTCTTTTGCCAGACATAGTGGTACACACCTTTATTCCCAGAACTGAGGAGGCAAAGGGAGGTGAATCTTTGTAAGGTTGTGGCCAGCCTGCTCTACACAGTGAGTTTCAGTTTCAGGCCAACTGTGACTACAAAGAGACTGTGTCTCAAATGACAGGAAAAACAAAACAAAACAAACAAACAAAAAAAACCTTTCCTTGTAGAATTTGACTCTTCAATTTGTGAGTTCAATTTGTATAACTTAAAAACATCATGAAAGACATCATTAACAATATTACTATACATAGACACCTATTTAAGATTTTCAAGAACTTTATTATTGGTAGTTATCTTCATTAATACACACATAGGTGATAATAACTAATAGATGATAGATGGCTAAATAGGCAAATTTATCTGTGTACACATATTTTATTTTTTTCTGTATATTCTGTAATGATACTCATATCATAACAGTCCTGAAGAAGTAGCCTCAAGAGTTTTATATGCAATGAAAATGCAACACACATAAATGTTTGGTTGTTTGGTGACACTGAGGATCAGAGAGAGTAGCACCCACACAAGGACAAGGACTGTGTTGTCTTCAATTACCCTATCACTTTCTAACATTGTGATTTGCTATATTGTGACCATATTCTTTTATGAAACATGGAAATTCCTTTATTTTAAAGAAATTTATATTAATTTATTGTACAACAATATGTTATAGTGTATAATACCAGTATTCATAGAAGCTCCTTTAATGGACATCTTGATTATGTCTCTCTTTATTATAAGATTCTAATACACATTCTTGCACATCCGTCTTTTTTCAAAAACCTTTTCAATAAATTCTCTGAAGATGAATTATAGACATCTATTACTCTAATATAAATTTTAATTTATATTATAAAACTGACATGCCCCTAAACCAATAAAATTATAATTCTGATATCAATATATCTGATTTTGGAATTAAGAAGAGACTATCCATCAAGTTATTGCTCCCTATTGAGGCATCATGTATTGATGCTCATTCTATTCATAGCAAATTGTAAATATTTTGTAGTGTACATTGGCTATTACTATTTTTTCTTTTCTCTGTTTTCTGTTTTGTCCTGAATTTTAATGCATATTTTTTGAGATTTGTGCATTTCATATAATACATCTTAATCAAATTTAGATTCATTTCCTCCATGCTTGCTTCCCCACTGCCTCCCCACACAGGATTTCATGCATTCTGCCATATATGTTAAATCCTGTCCTGTCAAGCATTTGTACTCAAAAGTCCATTGGTACAAGTTCATACACTGGAGTCTAGCCAGCCTATCTAGAGTTACTCCCTTAAAGAAGAACTACTCTTGCTCAGTCTTTTGTAATCAGTAACCAATAGTTTCTTGACTGAAGTTGAAGCTTACTGCGCATTTTCCTAGTTCTGATAGATTTTTATCTGAGCAAGTCAGCATGAGCTTTGTGCATGCTGTCACCATTGTTTCAAGTTCATATCAGCAAGTTCCATGATGACTGAACATCTTTGTTTTCTCATGTTCATGCACCAACTCTGGATATTAAAATCTTTCTGTCCCATCTTCTTCAATGGTCTCTGAACCATGGGTGGGTGAAGTTAAATATAAGAGTCCTATCCAGGGACAATTGTTTTCTTTATTGTTTTAAGACAGTGTCTTGCAATGTAACCCAGGGCTGAAATAGAACTAATTATACAATCCAGGCAGGACTCAAACCTGAGCTCTTACTGCCTCAGTGTCCCAAAATGTAGATGCTATAGTTGTACACAACTGTGACTAGTTTAAGTGAATGTTTTGATATTAGGAAATAAAGACATATACCGATCTCATGAATATTTTATATTATAATTTAAATATATTATTACTTACTTTCAGAAATATTTCCTTCTGATATTGTGTTTTAGACTGCACGTTTAAAAGGTTTAAAACACAAGGTGGGTGTATCACACCTTTAATCTTATCGCTCAAGAAGCAGGAATAGGCAGATATCTGTGAGATCAAGGCCAGCCTAGTCTACATAAGGAGTTCCAGGTCAGCTGTGGCTACAGGGAGACCTTGTCTGAGATAAAACAAATTAAACAAAACAAAAATAACAAAATAACAAAAAAAACCACGAAAAAATTTTTTAAAAAATCAAAGAGACAAAAAAAAAAAAAAATTAAAAACAACCTCACCCACCAAGTTCCCTAGCAGGCATTTTTTGTACTGAGCTGCTACTGGAGTTCAGGGAGTCCAACATAGATCAGCACAGTGGCCCCAAGGATGAACATGAATTTCAATTCAGCAGGTCAAAATCTTAGAAGTTTGGAGAATAGCAAACAAAGGTATAAACACCTATTCAACTAGGACAGAATCAGATATCCCTACTGATAGTATCCCAACTGTGCTGGATAGCTTTAGTGTCAATTTGCCACACCTTGGTTGAGGGAGACTCAATTGGAGAATTGCCTTCATTAAACTGGCCTGTGGCCATGTCTGTGAGGCATTTTGATTGTTGTATGATGTGGGAGGTCCCCCCCAACTGTGGGTGGTGCCACCCCTGGAAGGTGGGCCTGTGTTGCATAAGAAAGAAGGCTGAGCAGGGGCCAGGGGAGCAAGCCAGTAAGCACCTGCCTCGAGGTTCCTGCCCTGAGTTCCTACTGTGGGCTCCTTGATGAACTGTGACCTCGGAGTTGTAAGCTAAATATACACTTTCCTCCCCAAGTTGGTATTGTTCAGAGTATTTTGTCACAACAATGAAGGAAAAAACTAGTCCACCAACAAATACTATCAAAATCCTAAATCTAGATGCTTAGGTGTCATCACAAAAACTATAAAAATATGAATGAAAAAGAAGACATATTTCCTCCAGCAATTAGCTACCTCATTGCAATGTTTCCTGGAAAAATCAACCTGCCAGTTCTACAAGTCAAGCAATTATAAGTATGTTCAAAAAACTCAAAAAAGGTTATGGTTTGTGAATAATGAACACATTCTTCCCCCACCTCCCTTTGTATCCTTGGGCTGCACAGCCGCTGGCTTCCTGTTGTCAGCATCTTTCCTGGGTAAGTTCCATGGCACCAACCATGCTTTGACTCCCCCAGCCTCATTCACCCTCCCAGCTCCCAGTTCCCCCACTGGAAGCTTTCTCTTCTTCTGGTGTCTGTATTGGCCCATTTCTTGTCATGGCACCCCAGACTCCTGGGCTGACCTCCTGGCCCAGAGTTGCTAAATGATTCCTGATCCTTTGCATCCAGACCAACCCAGTTCCTCCATGTAGTCTCCAGGAGCCCTCTGGACCTGGTCTGGCTGCACGTACCTTTGCTTCCTTGGGTAGGTTAGCCACCAGCTTCCTGGTGCTAGCATCTTTCCTGGGTATGTCCCTCGGCGCCCACCTCACCTTGACTCCCCCAGCTTCATTCACCCTCCCACCTCCCTGATCCTGTCTCACCTCCTAGCCTGGGTACAGGACCATTTCTTTTCTTGGCGCCCCAGACCCCTGGACTGACCTCTTGGCCCAGAATCCCCACTGCTTCCTGATCCTTTGCATCCAGACTAACCCAATCCCTCCCTGTAGTCCCCAGGAGCTCTCTGGTCCTGGTTCAACCCCCACCTTCTTTTGTGTCCCTGGGCTGCACAGCAGCCAGCTTCCTGGTGCCAGCATTTTTCCTAAGTCCCTTGGCACGCACCTCACCTTGACTCCCCCAGCTCCATTTACCCTCCAAGCTCCCCCACCCCATCATTCATCCTAGCCTGGGTACTGGCCCATTTCTTGTCTTGGCACCCCAGATCACTGGGCTAACCTCTTGGCCCAGAGTCCACACTGTTTCCTGAATCTTTGCATTCAGACCAACCCATTCCACCCTGTAGTTGGCAGGAGCCATAGGGCCTCTTCCCACTCCCATGTCCCTTTGCATCCCTGGATGGCACAGCCACCAGCTTCCTGGCACCAGTGTCTATCCTGGGCCTGCACCCAGGCCAGCCCAGCCCCCCCAAATTCTGAGGTTAGCATTTTTCCTTGAGAGGTCCAGACCTTAGAAGAAAGCCTCAGAGCATCTGGTCCTCATCTGACTTAGGCCTCTGTAGACAGTCCTGAAGACTAAAGGAATTTTGCCACTCTAAAATCAAAAGTGAGAACCTAAAGCCTAGATTAACCAGATTTTCATGCCTAGCAAGTAAACCACAAAAGCACATAAAGTTTACAAAAAGAAGCAGACTGAAACTCAACAAAACAAGGCTTAGTCTCACACAAGAATCAGAAACTACAAAAGAAATCCATATGCCAAAGTCACACAGAAAAAGTAATTGCATGAAAACCCCAAATAATATATCCCAACCTAGTACCAACTGTCCTCTAGAGGAGTATAATGTGAGACCCTTTAGAGATAACACAGGACATGGAGCCCAAAAGAACAAATGTAAACAAGATAAAATAATTCAGTGAATTTAAAGAACACACAAAGAAAGAAATCAAAGAACTGAAAAAAGATAAGGATAAACTTCTTAGTGAATTCAGAAAAGAGTTAGAAATATTGAAGAATACTCAGGCTGAAATGAAGAAGGAAGTGCAACACTCAGCCAATTAGAAATGATGGGAGAAAGCCTCACCAATAGGATGAATGATATGGAAAACAGCATTTCAACTCTGGAAGATAAAATGGAAGAATTAGACAACTCAAATAAAGATTATGAAAAAATTAAGAAAATCCAAGAATGGAATATGCAGGAATTGTGTGACACCATAAAAAGACCAAACTTATGAATCATAGGCATACAGGAAGGAGAAGAGTCTCAAGATAATGATATGGAAAAGATCTTCAATAGGATTGTAGAAGAAAATTGGCCAAAATTAAAGAAAGACATACCCATGCAAATTCAAGATGCATATAGAACAACAAATAGAGAGGACCAGAAAAGAAACTATCCATGGCAAATCATAGTAAAAACACTAAACTTACAGAACAAAGAAAGAATACTGAAAGCTGCAAAAGAAAAACAGCAAGTCACATATAAAGGAAAACCCATCAGAATTACAGCTGACTTTTCAGTGCAAACTATGAAAGCCAGAAAAGCCTGAACCAAAATATTTCCAGTTCTAAATGACCAGAGATGCCAACCCAGATTACTTTACACATCCATAATGTCTATTATAATCAAAGGGGAAAGAAAAATCTTCCATGACAGAAATAGGTTGAAAGAATTTATGTCCACAAAACCAGTGGTTCAGATAGTTCTTGAAACAATACAAAGTGATGAAGAAAGGAATGACTATATCCAAGGGGTTACAGAAAAAAATTCAATGATGTTATAACTGTGGAAATGCCCAGCTACACCAAGAATTTGAACAGAAATAAAAATGACTGGAATCATTACACATCTTTCATTAATAACTTTAAATATCAATGCACTGAACTCCCCAGTCAAAATATACAGACTAGTTGAATTGATTAAGAAACAAACCCATCTTTTTGTAGCTTGAAAGAAAACTCATGTCACTTTCAAGGACAGGTACTACTTTAAGGTGAAAGGATGGAAAAAATTATACCAAGAGAATGGTACTAAGCAAAAAGCAAGTGTTGCAGTTCTAACATCTGATAAAATAGACTTGCAACTAAAACTAATCAGAAGAGATAAAGAGGGCCACTTCATTCAGATCAAAGGAACATAGACCAGTAAAATATTACAATCATGAACATATATTCACCACTCTGGTGCACCCAACTTAATAAAAACAGTACTACAGGACTTTAAGACCCAGATTAATCCCAACTCATTAAAAGTAGAGGACTTCAATACCCCATTGTCTCCATTAGCTAGGTCAACAGGACAGAGAATTAACAGAGAGACATCTGAATTAAACAACACTGTATATCAAAAGGACCTAACACATCTACGAAATATTCCACTCAAGCACCAAAAAAAATACTTTCCATTCAGCATCCCATGGAACTTTCTCCAAAACTGACCATATAATTGGGCACAAAATGAACCTCAACAAATACAAAAGTTTGAAATCATTCCATGCATTCTATCAGAACAAATGCAATAAAGCTTAAAATCAACAACAGAAGAAATCCTAGTAGCTACATGAACACATGATTAAACAATATACTCCTGAATGATGAATGGGTCAAGGTAGAAATTAAGAAAGAAATAAAATAGTCCAGGAACTAAACGAAAAGGACAATACAACACACCAAAACCTCTGGGACATGTTGAAAGTAGTCCTTAGAGGGAAGCTTATAGCTCCAAGTGCCTACATTAAAAATTTGGAAAACATACAAATAAATGACTTAACATTGCAACTCATGACACTTGAAAAGCAACAGCAACTGAAACTCAAACCAGGCAGACAAGGTGAAATAAAAATCAGAGCAGAAATTAATGAAATAGAAACAAAAATAAACAATATAAAGAATCAACAAATCAAAGAGCTAGTTTTTGAAAAGATAAACAAGATTGACAGTATGCTGGCCCAGTTAACCAAAAGAAAGAAAGAGCACCTCCAAATCAACAAAATCATAGATGAAAAGGTAAACATGACCATGGACACAAAAAAGATCCAGAACATTATAAAGGAATACTTTAAAAACCTATAAGCTACTAAATTTGAAAACCTAAAAGAAATGGATGGTTATTTAAAAGAATGGGAACCACCAAAACTAAACCAATAAGAGATTAACAGCTTAAAGAAACCCATAACACATAAGTAAATTGAAACAGTAATATGAAACTGCCTGAATAAAAAAAAAAAGCCCAGGACCAGATGAATGTACAGCAGAATTCCAGCAGACATTTAAATAAGATCTACTCCCAGCATTACTTAAATTTATTTAAAAATATAGAAATGCAGGGAGAACTTCCAAATTCCTTTTATGAAGCCAGCATCACTCTAATACCAAAGCCAGGTAAGATACAACCATAAAAGAAAATTATAGACCCACATCATTAATAAACATAGATGCAAAAATTCGTAATAAAGTATTTGCAAACCACATACAGATACATATCAGAAAGATCATCCACTGTATTCACCGCCAGCGGAGGCCATTCCTCTGTTCTCACAGGTGCTGCTCCTTCGTTCTCATGGGCGTAAAGGCTGCTCCTCTACTTGCTCTGGGCTGAGGCCACTCTTCTACTCTCCCAGTGCTGAGGCAGCTCTTTTGCTCGCCTTGTGCTGCCTCCTGTTGTAGCTATTTCTGCCAGGTCCCGGACCCCAAGGCTGGTGAGGAGACTGTGTCAGTTGAGCCACATTCAGACACAGGAGACCAGGTTCAGTGATCTGGTTTATTGCAAGAAGGCACAAGCTAATATAGGGGTAGTGGTCCAATCACAGCACAGCATGTAGGATACCTTATTAGCATAACAGGTTTATCATCCTTTCACAGTATATCAAGTAGGATACCTTATTAGCATAACAGACTTAGTGTCCTATTAGCATAACAGACTTAACGTCCTATCATAGAATAGCGGGTAGGATGCCTCACTAGCATTCTGGGTTTCAGATTACAGAGTCTGGATTCCTGGAAACCATGTGACCCTGACTGTTGCAATATCTAAATGTTGCCATTTGGAATTCCAAGGGTGGTGAGTAGGGAGTGGGGAACTCTAGGCATCAGTCTCATGATCTGCCAATGGGAGCAAATGTCACAAGGTGTTCCTTGTGGCTCCAGTGGGTCCAGCCGTTGCCTCGGGCTGGCTGTATGGCTGTCAATAAGACTTTCACCCTAGGCTCAAGCCTGTCTCCCACAATCCACCATGATCAAGTCGGCTTCATTCAAGAGATGCAAGGATGGTTCAATATACATAAGTCAATAAATGATATCAATCATATAAATGGGCACAAAGTCAAGAACCACATGGTCATCTCAATAGTTACAGAGAAAGCCTTTGATGAAATTCAACATGCATTTATGTTCAAAGTCCCAGGGGAAATTGGACTGGAGAGAACATACCTCAACACAATTAAAGGCATATATGACAAACCCACAGCCAACATTATTCTAAATGTAGAAAAGCTGGAAGTATTCCCATTGAAAGCCAGACAAGGCTGTCCATAACCTCCACTCCATTTTTGCATAGTGTTGAAAAGTGTTGTAAGAGCAATAAGACAAAAGAAGGAAACTAAAGGAGTAATAATTGGAAAAGAAGAGGTTAAGTTATCCCTTTTTTCAAATGATATGATATCTAAGAGATGCAAAAATTCTACCAGAAAACTCCTGGAAATTATTAACATGTTCAATAAAGTGGCAGGTTAAAAAATTAATTTACAAAAGTCTGCAGCACTTCTATATACTAATAACAAGCAATCAGAGAAAGAGTACATGGAAACACTCCCACAAAAACTGCAAAAGTAATAAAACATCTCAGAATAAACCTGGCCGAAGATATTAAAGACCTCTACAATGACAGTTTTACACCTTTAAAGAGATTGTTGAAGACATCAAAAGATGGAAGGACCTTCCATGCTCATGGATTGGAACAATTAATATTGTGAAAATGACCGTGCTACCAAAAGCTATTTATAGATTCAATGCAATGCCAATCACAATCCCATAACATTCTTCAAAGAATTGGAAAAAGAAAATCCTAAGATTCATATGAAAGCACAAAAGATATCGGATAGCCAAAGCAACCCTGAGCACTAAGAGCAATGCTGGAGAGAATACAGATTTTTAACTGTATTACAGAGCTACAGTCATGAAAACAACATAGTACTGGGACAAAAATAGATCTGTAGATTTATGGAACAGAACTGAAGACACACATATGATTACACTCAATTTTAGCCATCTGATGTTTGATATAGGGGACAAGATATTCACTGGAGGAGAGACAGCATGTTCAGCAATTGGTGCTGGCAAAACTGGATCTCCATCTGTAGAAGAATGAAACTAAACCCCTATCTTTCACATTGCACAAAAATCGACACCAAATGGATCAAAGCCTCAATATGAATCCTGAAACTTCAAAACTGTTTGAAGAAAACATTGGCAATAACCCACAACATGTAGGTATAGGAAAGGATTTTCTAAGCTAGACATCAATTGCTCAGGAAACAAGGTCAAGATTCAACAAATGGGACCTCATCAAACTAAAAACCTTCCGTACATCAAAAGAAGCAACCAAGGAAGTCAAGATAAAACCCACAGAGTGGGAGAAAAGCTTCAACAGCAACACATCTGACAGAGGTCTAGCACCCAGAGTATATAATGAACTCAGAAAACAAAGAATCAAGAAATGAAGTGACCCAGTTTAAAGATGGCCTAAGGATCTGAACAGAAAGTTCTCAAAAGAAGAAATAATGATGGCTAAAAAGCAATGTAACAGGTGTTCAACAACATTACTAATTAGGGAAATGCAAATTAAAATCACTTTAAGATTTCATTTTACCCCAATCAGACTGGCTAAGATAAGGGGAACAAATGCTTACAAATTTTGGAGAGGATGTGGGGAAAGGGGAACACTCATCCACTGCTGGTGGGGCCGCAAACTGTTCAACCCCTATGGAACGCAGTATGGAGAACTCTTAAATAAACTACAAATGAACCTACCATACAACCCAGTTATACCACTCCTTGGCATATACCCAAATAACTGATCCTATTGCAGAGACACGTTTACATCCATGTTTGTTGCTTTTATTTTGACAATAACTAAGAAATGGAAGCAACCTAAGCGGCCCTCAACTGACTAGTGAATAACGAAAATGTGGTTCATTTATACAAAGGAATTTTACTCAGAGAGAAAGATGAAATTATGAAATTTGCAGATAAAAGGATGGAACTAGAAACTGTTATATTAAGTAACACAGACTCAGAATAAAAAAGACATATGTTCTCCCTCCTCTGTGGATCCTAGTATCAAATCCTGATAAGTGAGTATGTATCCAGACATAACTACAGGAACCTTATAATGAAAAGGAACCAGGGAAGTAATGGAAAGACAAATTCTGAAAGAGGAACAGTGGGAAACAAGTGCTAATAAGGGAGTTATGGATAAAAATTTAGTTATTTTCAGGGGAGGGAGAAGGGAAGGTTATACAAGGAACCTATGGGATAAAGGGAAAGAAGAAGCTTAAGAGGTAGGACCATAGGAGAAGCCTATTATTAAAGGTTGAATGGGAAAAATTCTGGTACTTTAAATGAGGAAATCATGGTGGCAGGGTTAGACAATGTGAGAGATGAATAATGCCTTAGTAGGATTAAAAAATCAGAGGTAATCATATTATTTGAACAATCTACTGACAAATTATACTTACAACTAGCTCAAGGAATGTAATATATATCTAGGCAAGGTTTATCTGAGAGCATTTTGTCTTTGCTCAAGCTTTATCTGCATGGCACATGGTAATTAAAAGTACCAGATTTGTGGAACTAACCTTCTTGGATGTTTAATAGCCATACCTTGAGTCCTATACTAACTTGGTCAGAGAGGTATAAAGGAGAGTTTTTGCTACTTGCCCTGCTAGGTCGACTAAGTTCCAGGGGACTATGAGCATCTTTCCAAACGTCCTATAACTGTGGCGAGTCACTTGTCCTCTTGATCAACAAGGCCATGGATATCCCATCAAATGGACATGAACCAATGTCCAGTCTACAAAGAAGAGGGTCAACATAGAGCAAACATGTCCTCCATGCTTCCAAGAGAAGCCAGCCATGGTTGAGCATGAACCTTTGACTTATCTTCACATAGATGGAATTAGTAAAAGAAAGGTGCCAGGGGCTCCTTCCAAATCCATGTAACCCCTGAGGAAAAGATCCTCAAACAACCTTATGATTAAAAATAAATGCGCTTATCTGGGCCAACTGTGTATGATCTTAAACACCCAAAAGGAAAGTATAACCCATGATTACAGGGGTCAATATAATTTTTTGAGTACATGTGTATAGCTAAAGGCTACATAAGAACAAACAATGCCAGACAGGAGATACCTTCCTTTGAGTTGTTGGCCAGGTTGATCCAAGAGACTCCCAGACAGCAACCCAGCATAGAACTGGGATAATGAACAGCAGACCCCAATCTTATCTAAAGAATATTAGCAACTGATTGCTGCTAGATGAGGAAGAGCTGATCTTCCTAAAACAAGGAAGTGTGTATATAGACAAATAAATTGTTTGAGATGTTGTGTATGAAATACAACAAAATTAGCAAATAAGAAAAATTAGTTATATTTCAGGAAGAAGTATAAAAAATTGCTTCATGTTAATTATTGAAGGTGAAAAAAAAACATTACCTTTGAAATATACCTGATGGATGACTTTATATCCATATTCAGGGGCCAAGGATCTGAGTGCAACAGACTTTGACTAGTCATAATCAGATACATAGAGATTCAAGAAGCATGTGCAAACTTCTAAGCATTAGCAGCATTAAAAATGAGTTTTTCTGTATGAAACAGTATATTTTAAAATGAAATGGAGACTTTTTTAGGTCTTTTTTGAGACAGGGTCTCCCTATAGCCTCAGCTATCCTGGAACTCACTATGTAGACCAGGCTGGCCTTGAACTCACAGAGATCAGCCTGCCTCTGTGTCCCAAGTGCTGGGATTAAAGGCTTGTGCCACCATGAGCTCTTTTTTAAAGGTTAAAATCTCATTCAATTTTATGCGTTGTAGAGTTCATACTGAGTTCAATACTGTATAACTGTATTAATTGTACTGTGAACCTAAAAATTTACAGCCACTTTTAAAAAAGATGCACCTTTGCCCTGCAAATTGTTATTGAATATGTTAATGCTGTAATGAAATGCTTCTTATAATCATGTGGTTATTAAATAACATTTAAAAAAGAATACTGAACACCACACAAATATAGATGAATGAAATAATTAAAATAATTCAATATCCTACATTAGTATTTAATAAAGTGATAGAATCTTTGAAGAAATGCCAAACAAAACTGAAAACGAAAAAAATCAGAAAGACAAATACAGGATTCAGATAGAAGAGATGATATCAAAGACAAAGTTGAGAAAATAGGTTCTTCAGTCAAACAATGTTAAATCCAAATAACCAAGGAACAGAACATGCAGCACATCTGGGACACTATAAAAAGACCACACCTATGAATAATATGTCTAGAAGGAGCAGAAAACCAGATCTAAGGCATAGAAATTCTTTTCAACAAAGCCATACAAGAAGATTTCCCACATCTAATGAGAGAGATGCCAATAAAGGTACAACAAGTTTATTGAACATCAAATAAAGAAGACCAGAGAAGAAACTGTCCACATGATGTAATGGTCAAAACAATAAATGCAGAGAACAAAGAATAGATATTGAAAGAGGCAAGAGAGAAAGAACAAGTCACATATGAAGGCAGTCCCATCAGAATATTAGCTCATATTTCTCTAGATTGTGAAGGTCAGAAAGTTTCAACTGATGTCTGAAGAATCGTGAATGAGCACAGATTCCAGCTGAAACTACTGTATTCAGCAAAACTATTAGTTGTAATTGAAGAAGGAGAAGGAAACTTTTATATGATAAAAACAAATTTAAGGAATTTATGTCCACTGCAGAGGATACTAGAAAGAATATTTTGGCCTGAAGAGAAGATTAAACATGCGCAAAAGGGCAAACAGAATACATAAACAATTCTAGAAGAGTTAATCCAAGGAGATCTTCAAAACAATATCACAACAACAAAACAACAGGAAGTAATAAACTGACTAATCAATCCTCTCATTATTAGCTGTCTCAATATAATTAAACAACTGTGGTGAACTGATTGAAATAGTAAAGAGGATTCACTTTGTTGCTGTCTCCAAGAAACATAATTCACCATCAAGGATTAGCACCACCTTTGGGTAAAAGAATGGAAATGATTATTACAAACAAATTGGACTAAGAAACAAGCAGGCATAGGTATTCTTATATCTGTCAATGTAGACTACAAACAAAATCTAGTCAGAAGAGATATGGAAGAACATTTCATAGCCATTAAAGAAAATCCACCAAGAGGGAATTATAATCCTAAACACATAGGCATCAAACACAGGACACTCAGTTTCTCAAAAGAAACACTATAATATCTAAAGTAACAGATTGACTGCAACACAGAGTGGGTGACTTCAATACTTCACTCTTACCAATAGACAGTTCATGCCAACAAAAACTAGAGAAAACCAGTGGAAATGACAACATATGTTAAATGGACCTACTAGATATTACAGAACATTCCTTCCAAGCACCAAAGAACATATTTTCTTCTTAGCAGCTGATGAAACTTTCTCTAAATCAGCCACAAAATAGAACACAAAGAAAACTGAAATAACATCTGTATTATATTTGAACAGAAAGCAATAAAGTGGGATATCAACAAAAATACGAATGGCAAGAAAGTACACACACTGTGGAAAGTAAAAAAGACAATACTGAATGAAAATTGGTTAAAGGGAGAATTCAGAAAATAAATTACTATAGTATGATAAAGATAATTTTCATATATACAAAATTTTCAGTAACTTGAAGGACATACATAGCGTAAGTTATCCATTTAAAGTTCACAGTTCAGGTGTGGTGATACATGCCCTTATTCCCAGCACTCCAGAGGAGAATCTCAGCGAGATCAAGGCCAGCCTGTTCTACACAGAGAGTTCCTGTCCAGATGGGGATATAAGGAGACCCTGTCTCAAAAAAAAAAAAAAAAAAAAAATCATAGTTCAGTGTTGATTAGAATAGTTAAAGTTTTACAGCACTACAGCAGTCACCATAATCACTTTTGGAACTTTTAAATCATTAACGCATCTCAGAGGAATCCATACCATGAGCAGTCTATAAATTCTGTCTCATCTGCAACAATAAATGATGAACTTTCCCTCCCCACTCCTCTGTATATATTATATTCATGAAATTATATAATGTTCTTTTTGTCTAATGTTTTTCTACCTAGTACCAGGTTGAGATGCACTCATGTGTCACATATATTAGTATTGACATTATTTTTACTTTAAACAATATTCTACTGTAAGGATATCCAACGTTTTCTTTATCTTGTCACTAATTAAGAGGCAATAGTCTTTAAACTTCTTGAGTATTGTTCTGACCGTTCAGGTACATGGGTTATTTTATTATTTTATTTTGTTTTTCATTTTGAGTCAAAGTTTTCTCTCTTATTTTTTTTTTTAATTTTTGGCTGTAATGAAACTCATGAAGTAGTTCAGGCAGGGCTTGACCTATCAAACCTACTGTATTTGACTATATTCAGACCTTCCAAGCTTTCGATAAAATATATTTAAAATGTTATTTGTAATTTCTACTTCCCTTAAAGTGTCTGGGTTTTTTTGAGGGTTTTATTGAGATTTGTTTATTTTACACATTGTAGTAAATTTGGACAATAATCATATTTGTTCTAGATCTCTGCTTTATAATTAAATTTTATTTTCAGTTTTATACTTTTGTTCATTTTCTTTTTCTTTCTTTTTTTAATAGTCAGTTTTGTCAGTTCCTAATGCCAAAATCCTGATTGCCATTATCCTCAAGGATGAAATTCGCACTGAATCTAAATCACTAAAGTCTAAAATCCAAAAATTGCAATCATAAAAATTAAAATCCAAAAAGTTGAAATCTCAGAAGCAAATATTTCCAAACCAAAGTTTCCATGGAGAAACTGACCATCAAAATAGGTATTGATAATAGAACGCTAAATCCTTACTAAGGAAATGACCAAGTGTTATGGCAATCCTGTCTTTGCTGTTTTATAATATGTAATCTGTCTGCATCAGTGTTCCTTTAATCAGTTGACATTCCAGGAACATCCAGTGAATTAAGAACATTATTTGCCTGAAGAATCCACTAATGTTACTGGCATGAAATAATTATGGGAACAGAATACTGAAAAAAAGAAGACTATGACACTGAGATCCCATGGGTGGCTTAGCAAGGAATGTCACTTTGTGTACATGCCTGGTGTCCTGAGTTCTATCCACAGGATCTACATAAAGAGAGAACTGATTGCACAAAGTTGCCCTCTGACCTTCACAAGGACACAACAATACACCACCCGCCACCATGAGTGCATGCTCACACAAACAATCCTACATAATGTGCTCACAAAATAGTTTCTACTTGTTCCAATGAAGTGAATTATACAGAAGATGAAAAAATTTAAGAGGAACACTATACCCATTTTGCTATGTACTCAACTATAAAATATACTTTAAGTAATGATATATATACATATTCATATACATATGTACATAAAAGGTTTTTTTCTGAGCAAAACCTTGCCCAAAACAAAACAAAACAAAACAAAACAACAACAACAACAACAAAGCAAAGAATCATTAAAATGGAAGAGGTGGAAATAACATAAATAGTCCTTAAAGTAAGTTAGTGGTTATGAATGCCCTCATGTAATTGGACATGACATTCTGGTCAAATTACTTTAAAGGCTTTTTTCAAGCTTCCACATTTTTACTGACTTTTGTATCATTTTATTTTGTGCCAAATCTATCAAATAGTAAAAGAGTGAATAAAATCATTAAATATTTGGTGAGTCTCCCTACTTTTACTAAATTTTTAATTATTTTGTCATGATTTTTTAAGGTTATACTACTTAGTATTATATATTTATAGATTACCTCTGTGAAATAGTTTTCTCCTTTTATTTTTTGTCTTCAGCTTAAAAGTATTACCACCATTTTCTTATGAAATTGCTGTGCTATGGCTATATATTTTCATGTTTTGTATAATTTCCAATACTATAGTAATAAATTTTGTAAAGAAGATAGGTATTCTAGTTTATTTTTCCATTTTGTTATCAAATCTGACTCAAAAAAAAGAAAAAGAAAATGAAAAAAAGTATAAAACTGAAAATAAAATTAAATTATAAAGCAGAGATCTAGAACAAATGTGATTACTACAGATTTACTACAGATTTACTACAGTGTATAAAATAAAAAAATTAAAACAGACACTTGAAGAGAAGCAGAAATTACAAATAATATTTAAATATTTAAATATGTCTCTGTAAATTAAGATTATTTTTAAATTAATTAGAGGCTTAGGGCAGAAATAAGAGCATTTCACTGTGTTGAGGAGAGTGAGTCGGGTCCTGATGAGAGCTATTCTTTCATCACTCTGGGCTACAGGATCAGAAGAGGATTGAGGCAGTTATGGCTCCAGCAGAAGGACTTTCACTCAGTGAAACACAAGAGGATTTCCTTGAAGATTTTTTTTTTTCATTTCAGTGTGCCTCTAGGAATATTTATAATTACTTTTCCTAGAAAATTTGTGTGAACCACTTCTTAGATAAATACTCTTCACCTTGTTTTTCAGTATCAGTATGTTTTCATTTTCAACAATTATTTGTTGTTTAAATGGGGAGGTATTCTAAAAATCTGTAATTCCTCATATAACCATTATGCAAATAGATCAACAAACGTTCCTATACTCTTTTTATAATCAAGCCATTACACACATACACACATGATTTTACGTGTGTACTGGTATATGTATGTACATAAATAAATCCTCAGAATTACTGAAATTCGACGCTTAGAAATGCTGACATATCGATTTTTATGATGAATAATTTGCTAGTCTTAAAAGTTGTATGGGAGTTAACTATACAGCACTATTCATAGACAAAGTACAAAAAGGCAGATTAAACATCCACACAACTATGATTAATTACATGGTATCCAATTTAGTAAACATTGGCAAACATACTGCTTCTTATCTTTCCATTGTCTGTAGAAATCTGCAGGGTAATAGAATATAACATTTCCCTTTTATCTACAGAGAATGTTCAAGAGAAGCAGGCTAATAGCCTCTCTCTCTATCTCTCTCTCTCTCTCCCCCTTTCTCTCTCCCCCTCTCTTTCTCTCTGCCTGTATCTTTGTGCCTGTGTCTGTACCTGTATGGTTGCTTGTTCGTATATGAATTAACAAACACATGGAGTGTGGTATCTTTTCTATTTAATACTTTAGAAAGGTATTACAAATTTGTCTAATTCAGCCTCGATTTGACACCTCTAGAGCAAACCATATTTTTTATTCATTCATTAAAAATGTATCATGCAAACTACTAGTTGACACATTAAATAAACACGTTTTGGTAAGGGACATATGTTTTTAAAGATTTTTTTAGATTACATGTGGAGCACATTTCTTAAATCACAAAAGATTAAAAGATAAAAGACAGGAGGTCATATTTAAAAAAATTAAATAAACATCTGATGAAATTATAAATGAGGAAATGTTTCATAAAAATATGTAGATTTTCTCTGAATATGTGTATTTGAATGTTGAAGTCTAAAAGTTTGCATTTTTAATAATTTCCATTTGTTTTTGATACTTGAAGACTACTGGCAAAAATTGCATGTGTACTTATCTAAGTAAACATCTAATTCTACTTCCTAGCACCTAATAGCATGTGAAAATTACAGCATTTCAGTTTCAGCATACTTACTGTGAAAATTAAATAAATTTGGGAAATGAAAAGATTATTTGATAATTAAATATTGAATACTGAACAGGTGAAAGTCAGAGTTTACTCTTAAATCATTATACTAATGATCACATTGGCATGTTGAAGACAAAATCATGAGAAATAACTTATTCTGCATTTGAAAAATAATTTTTCATGATATCAAAGTATTAGAAGAGTTCGTTTATGAAAAATATTTTCAAACCTTTCTTAGTAACCAATGTTATTAGAGCACTGGGCCAAGATGTTAATATGAAGCTGGGCATGGTAGTGCAGGCAAGTGAACTTTTTGAGATTGAAGCCATTCTCAAAAAAGGCCAAAAAGAAAAAAAAGGATATTAACATAATTTTTTGAACATCTGGGAGAACACTGCAGTAGAAAAATAATTACCTCAAGTTATCAGCAAATTATACAGGTTCATTCATGGCCGCAGAACCAGTTATTTAGTCAACAAAGAGAAATATTTTCAGATATCAAAGTATTGGCATAAGAATGTCCTTTGGCTCAATACACTGACACAAAACTCATCTTTCCTTTTCCTGACAAAAATGCAACAGTTTTCCAATATTCAAAGCAAGAAAAATGTAACTGAAGTTTCATACATGCAGTATCATCAGCAAGATCTGGTAGAGCAATAAAGGAGAGATGGGTGTTCTTCCACAAATAGAAACTATGCTCAGTGTCTCAGAGATAAAGTTGGTTTGTTACCTTTGTAACACCTCATAGAAGTTTCACTTTTCAGCATTATATTTAGCCTGTGAAAACAAAGGTTATGAAACATTTGAAGATTATAACAATATAGAAAATATATGGCTGTGTATGCATGTGTGTGCTTAGGTGAAATTCCTGCCTTTTAAAGGAAGATTCTTAATAATATTTCTCATATTTAAGGATTAAAAATTCAATTTCATACTGGAATCTCCAATTACTATTTAAATATTTGGAGTGGTTCATTTATCATGAGTTTTCATCTTGAAATATATTTTTTTCCTAAACACCAGAATTGTCTCATTTTGGAACACTGATTATCTTAATAAGAAAAGGCATTTGTTTTTTTTTTTTAAAATAGGAGACTGATTATCAAGTCTAAACAATTTTGAAAATGAATTTTTTTCATTGTTATTTAGACAAATCTAAAATGGAAGGGTTAGAAATGTAAGTAAGGCTAAATTGCCCAGAAAAAAAAAAAACTGTTTTATATAATCATCTTTAATTTGAAACTTTCATAGCAAATTCAAATGAGGCAATTGTGTGTTGTAATTACCACTGAATACCATTTGAAACTACCATTAAAGGTGATATTCTATCATTTAGAATAGTTGACCCAAAAGTTGCCTTCATTTTTTTTAAAGTTGACCTTTAAACAATCTCTTCATTTTTACAATTATGGATGAAATATTTGTTCCAAAATGGCGAACTGCAGCCCTAAAGTAGAGATAATCTCTAGTTTTACATGTGACCATTACCTAAGTTAGTTTAAAGCACTGTAAGCACAGCAATAAACTTGTCTATAAAGATGTTTTTCTCTTAAGATATTGAATACAAAGAGAATAAAAATAAAGTTAAATCAACTCAATTCACACAAGAAGGTGAAGTTATAATTAAGCTTCTTTGAATAGAAATTAACATCCCCTTAGTTTTCAATTCTTACATATTTTTGTTTATATGTTACTTTAAATTTTTGTATTTATAAGAATAATTCATAATTACTATAGGTAAAAACAATACAGTAAGGCATAGAAAGAATAATGGAAATGATACTTAACACTGATGCCCAGAAGTAAGTGTTCATTTGAGCACTACTTTCTTAGTGTCTACACAATTACATATTTGTAGTCTACATTTTCCAGAAATAATTTTATGTAACATTAAAAAATACATATTAAGAAAATAATTAAAATATTTTCATAATTTTTATTTTAGTTTTTACAATTTTTCATTTTTACAATTTTATCCTAATCTAAACATTCAATCACCCAGTGTTTAAATGTGAGTAAGTTCTTCATGAGGTGATAATTTCAGGAAGTAACATTTATATGAAACAATATTTATGGAAAGAAGAATGTTGAAAGGTATGCAGGCCCAAGAAATCCTGATTCAATTTCAAGGGGCTCTCTGGATAATGATTTTCAGAATGGTCAGCATTTTATAACTGTCTCAGCTTCATTCACTGGAGAGAATTCTCCTGGTAAAAGTCAGAACTCAAAGCAATTCTTTTGAGTTGATGTCTATAAATAGTTGAAGGTTGTTTTTCACTCTTATTCAGCAATTACAGGTATGAAGCCTTCTTTAGAAAGAGAATTTTTACATCTATCACAGAATGTTCCATTTCCTATTTAAATTAAGTTTGAGGGCCTGTATCTAACATAAGCCAAGAGTGAAGATGATGCATGCGCTAAAGAATAGCCTTGCTGGTCATGGCAGCCACAACTTTGATCCTAGCACTGGTGAGGCAGAGGCAGATACAGGTGGATCTCTGTGAGTTCAAGGGCAGCCTGGTTTACATAGTGAGTTACAGGCCAGCTGGTCCTACAGGAAAACCCTGTCTCAAAAAACAAACAAAAAGAACAGCCAATGTGTGCAATATGGGTGGATTTAAAGTTAATTGTTTTCACTTTCAAATAAAACTCAGTACTTTTAAATACTGGTAGATTCACAGGAATGTACAAAGAATTCAGAAGTTAGGGAGAATCTCTTAAAGGCAGCTCCACTGATTTTAATCTCCTTAGTAGTTCTTACAGTTTATATAAGCCTCAGAAGGCAGTTAAGGAGCATGCAAATAGGGCGTCTATTTAAAAAGCTGTCCACATAGGTCAGAAGAAGGCCTGGATCACTTAGAGTTGTAGATACAGGTGGTTGTAAGCCTTCTGATGTAGGTGCTTGGCAACAAACTTCTGCGCTCTCAGCTAAAGAGCTATTTTTCTAGCCCCTTACTGAGTATTTTCTTTTTTTGAAGCTAATCCATTATTTTTTTAATTTGTTTTTATTGAATTTTTGTGTATTTCATAAGAACATCTCAAACATTCTTACTCATCTTTATACCCCTATTCCACCCCAGCAGCACCCTCCCATACCCCCTCCCACTGGAGCCCATATACTTTGTCATCCCTGTTAAGGCCCACTGTGTCAAGTTGGTATCCACAGATGTTCCCCAGTGCAAGCCTACTGAGGTCTAGTCAGCCTATCTAGAGTTCCTTGTTTTAGAAAGATCAGCTCTTCTTCACCTGGTACCAATCAATTGCCAATATGTCTTCAGATATGATTGGGGTCTGCTGTTCGTTTTCCAGTTCTATGCTGGATTTTTGAGCCTCACTGTAGCACTTCTTGAGTCTTAAGAAGCTTGTCTGCAGGATAGAGAATTTCACCTCCCTTGAAAATATCCTGTCTTATTTTTGTGGATTTCTCCATTTCCTTTATACATGTTTATTATATATTATTATTGAGAATTTCATACAAAACTACTGTATTTACATAATTTCCACCTTTTGATCTCCCCTCCCAATTCCTCCCACATTTCCCCACTCCCTCTCATTAATGACAACTTTTTTATTATTGTTGATATGTGTATGGGGACAGGGTATAAAAACTGAGTTCATTTAGTGGTACTAGTATGTACTTGTGTTTAGGACTGTTTAGGATTGCCTATGGCTTTGCATCTTGAGGTGGGACTCCCTGAAATATCTCCTTCCATGTTGCTCTGTCAGCTTGTATTGTCATTATGCAGGGATTGTACAGGCAACCATAATGTTGATATTCCATGGGTGGGGCATCCCTGTCATGTCTAAAAATCACTATCTATAATCAAGCAACAATGTCATCTGGCTTTTACAATCTTTCCGTCCCTTCTGTGGTAGTCCCTGACACTAAAGTATAGAGGTTGCCTTTTAGAAATATCAATTGAATCTAGGCACTCCAAAATCACTTATCTGCCTTTTGACCAATTGTTTTCCTGTGCAATTGTCTCCATGTGTTGCAAAAAGAAACTTCTTGGATGAGGGGGTGAGACCTATATTTATCTGTGGATGTAAGGCTAAGGTTTTGGGATACTTACTGAGTCTTAAAGAGAATCCCAACAAGATGGAATGTTTTAGTTAAGAGGAAACTTTTATATTCTTTTATATTTAGTTAAGAGGAAACTTTTATATTCTTTCACTTCCTCTTTTGTAATGTTTCCTGAACTATGGAGTGAGGGAGTAATAAAGGTTTCTATCTAAGATTAATCATTGGCTCACTATGCCACACTAATATTTTCTTGCTTTCAGTAGGTTCACCTCTGATGATGAATCTCTGTAGTATACAATCACCCATTCTAAATAAGTGTCAGTTCCTTTGTGACAACTAAGGTGATACTAAAAAGGAAATGTTATTGAGATTCAATAGATTATGAAAAAATTATATCTTTTATAATTTTTTTTCAGAAGAGTATATTAGGTTCAGTAGCATGGATGGGCACATACTATCTTAAGTTTTTTTTGTAATCTAAGCTCATTTATCCAAGATTGTTATGAATATAATGGTATCCTCAAATACCTCCGTGTATCTCTCTAACCCTTAAAAGCTGGAGCTCCTGGATTTAAATTTGGACCAAGAGGAGTGGTACCTATATCTTTGTGCTATAATTTTGCCTTCTTCCCTTGAGCTACACTCATACCCACTTCCTTAGGCTAGGCCTGCACCACTACCTTTGAGATATGCATTCATAGCCTTGTGCTACCAAACACTTAACTGCTACTCTATTACCGTGACAATCAATTTTTCTGCAGAGGCAATGCCTAGCTGTTGATCAGTTTGGGCAAACAAGTTCTACCATCAGTGAACAGATGTATTTGGCATGCTCAGGGGGCAAAGCTGCACATCCCTAGGTTAAGCTTAATCTCTTTTACCTGTATCTTTCCATGCCATCAACTCCTGTTTATTTCCTCTAATCCTCCTAGGGGATATTAGTAAATGAGGCACACCTGGTTCCAGCAGCTGCCAAGGACAAATGTTTTTAATATTAGAAGAAAACCAAGACATCTGCAATTCATCATGGGACTTTAGTCACCCTACAAAGTCCTTGGCGGCAGAAGCCTCTTGCCACCTTTTTAAATGAGGTGATTGGTGAGGTTTCCACCCTTGGAGACTTCCTGCCTATACAGAAGGGGGTGAGTAGGTATCCCCTATACCTCTTTTTTTTTTTTTCTTTACCCATCTGTTGAACTTACTGTAGTAAGTCCTAAAGGTTCACCTACATTAAATTTGGTCTTCTATTATTAGTTGCTTTTAAGTTCTCTGGCTTGATGTAAATATATTCACATTTGCTTCTGAGTGGCAAAGAGAGACGCCCTTTGGCTTTTTCCATGTCATTGTGTTTTATGTGGTTTTACATTTCTATTACCATATAAGCCTGTTTACATATTGGTTTGAGTCATTCAGGTCTGCTAAAATGTCTCCTAATTTATATAGATTATGTCCTACCATGGGACTTACCAAAACCCCTAAGGTTCCATCACAGTCTAAGTTCTCTGTGATATGGGGAAAAATGAGTGTCCCCTAGAGGATTCATTCATAAAGGATTTGATAATGGACCCCAACCGAAGCTTTAGGTCAATTTTATTAGAATTTAAAGAATAATCCTCAGGGCAGGCAAGTTGGTAATCTTGGCAGCTGCCTTTAGGGGGAGACTGGAGAGGAGGAGCCAAAAAAGCCATGTCATGTTGTCTTAGAGACTGCATGGACAGACATATGGCCAACTGGAAGACATGGCAAGGAGAAGAAAGCTTCAGAGGAAAAATACAGAAGTATAAGATATTGGGCAGCCAAAGCAGGCATGTTTTGAAAAGGGATATGAAGATGAAAATGAGAGAGATTTCAGTTTTATGAGAAATTCAGAAAATCAAGCAGACTTACAGAGAGCTACATGTCTGTGGCCAGGCCCAGAAGCACTGCACCACGAAGCTGGATTCCACGTACGTATGCACTAGGTATTTGTCCATCTCTTTAGCTTGACAAGATAAACCAGCCTTCATGGGACTCATCCCATGACCAGGTGGTTGACCTGTGAAACTAGAAATGGTAGGTCTTCCAACAGATAGTCTAGAAAATCTATCGTCTTGACTCTTGTGGGGCTTTTTGCTACTCTAACACTTGAAAAACAGATCACTTTTTAAATTCTTGGCTGAATAGAGTCTTAAATGGTCTAATGAACTGGGCATGAAACACTGCTTTTTTATCTTTAATTTCTTTTTTTTTTAATTATCACTTTGACTTCAAATATTTTCCTCTTGTTACTGTCCAACTCTACCCATGGGATACAAGATTTTGGAATTGCAAGAAGGGCTCTTCAGCACAGGTCTAATTTGTACTCTCTTTGCCTTGTGCCTTGTCAACTGTAAGAAATAGCAGGATAGCATCTCCATCTCATCTCTTACAGAAAAAAAATTTCCACAGAGCAGTCAACACTGTGTCAGACTTGCTTATTACTACACATAGCAGTGGCCAGGTAATATCCACAGCAGCTGGTAGATACTCTAGATCTTTATGTGTTACTTTCTTGGACTGAAAAATGTATTCTTTAAACTTTAATCATTTTTAGAGTATCTCTGTACTTACTCATCAGATTCTAATTATCAAAGAGAAATGGAATCCATACAATGTAGGGGAAGACAGCCACACCAGGATTTTCCCTTTGAACTCCCTAAACAGAGGACTCCCTATTCTCTTCCATCAGGGCAGAGGACTCAGCCCTGGTTGCATGTCTCAGTATCCATTGTAGGGGGTCATGCCACTGCTGACATAGCCAAAAGATACACTGTCTGACACCATATAGGGAAGCATAGCCATATCGGATTTCACTCACAGATGCTCCACCCTTAAACAGATCAGTCTAGTTGCAAGACTCAACTCCTCTTGCAATAACCATGGAGCTACACCTCCCCAATTCATTTTTGCGTCAGTCCCTGTTCAGGTGCCAGTTATGTTGTGTGATACTATTCTTGAGGAAACCTAAACAAATATGCACTTAACCTAGACTAGGTAATCAGTAAGAGATCAAACAAGAATACTACCAAAGTCTAAGTCAATGATCAAAGGGTTTATTTGCAGTGACTTACAGGAATATGGGTGGAGGGTTACTTATAGGAGCAGAAATTACTCAAAGACAGCTGCATAATCAAGAGCTCATTCTAGTATGCATGATGGCTCATGAAGGCTGGAACACAACTAAATGCACAACTCTCAGTCAACTCAGCACGTTGGAGAATAAGATGCTTCTTGGCAGCTTGGTTACTCTAGGCAGCTCCACTGGTCTGACAGTGTCTCTAGGAGGTCCTTGCTGTTCATATAAAACTAGATCAAAAAGGGCCTAGCACATCAGGTCAGCTTCAGAGGCTTCAGTGACTTCCAGTGTCTTCTGAGTTGGTTACTTCCTCAATTTTAATGAGCATCCATTTAGAACTTACTGTGCCTTAAGAAACTTCTCCCCATGAGTGTCTCATCACTCTTAAAATATAGCTTCCTTCCAAAATAATGATTTCTTAAGTAGGAGGTATATGAATTTTAAATACTTTCTTCCAATTTTTACTTTTCCACTCTTTTGGTATAGTCTATTATAGGAGCAAATCTTCTAAAATTTAATAAGATCTAAATGATCACTTTGTACTGTGTGAGCTATATTTTTAATACCTCTTTATTTAGTCTTAAGTGATAAAACATTTACCTGTATTGTTCTTAAATGTTTTATATTACTTTTGTACATAAAATCTACTTGATTAATTTTTTAAATATGATGCCTGATTACATAGATTTACCTATTTCTATTTTGTCCAGTTGCAACATTGTTTATGCAAAAACATTGTCTTTACAAAATGCAATTGTCATAATTATAAGTTTACTTTCAAGCTGTTTATTGTGTCTCAAAGATCTCTGTGACAGTGAAAACACTACATGATATTATAATGATATATATAGAAAGCAAAATTTTTTAATATATACATTTCTTTAAAAAATATTTCCCCAGTCATATAAACTTTTAATAAGCATGAGTATGTCCAAAGTATCTTTTAGAAAATAATTTATTCCTCAAATTTTGAGAATTTTGGTTCTTCCTGTCAATGCACACAGTGTCGCTCTCCATGAATGTAGGTCTTCATTGCTTCTCATGGCATTGTATAATTTCCATCACACAGACACTCTCCATGTTCAGTTAGATTTCTGTGTGAGGACTTATTTTTCATTGTAGTAGTTTGAAAGAGTAGCATAATTTTAATTTAATTCTTTACTTGTTTTGACTACATAGAAATGCAGTGGGTGTTTACATAGTCCTCACATCCTGTGAAATTACTCACATTTGAAGAATGATTTTTTTTTCAATTTCCAATTTTATGTTACAAATTAGAACTTTATATATTTAAATATGTAATTATACACACAATGTGGCATTAATAAATCAAGGTAATCCTCCCAAACTGGTCATTTTGTAGAATGGATTTTTAAAACTTTTTCCAATTGGAATTTTGTGCATTTTGTTTAACATCTCACTATCCTCTGTGTACATCCTTTGGATAGACATCATCTCATCTGACTTTGTCTTTCTCTGACTTCTGTTTTATAGGCTGGACATGTAAGTCAGTCTTAATATCTCTCTGTTCTTGACTTGCTTCAGCTAGGTATTTCATTTCTTTTTATAAATTTTATTTCTCTGGTATGAATTCTATTTTCAACCTTGGTTTAAAGAGAATTTGTCATTTATTTTGAAGCTTTGCATCACCAGCTGCTTACTAAATAACTTCAACATCTGGTTTATTCTGATATTAGCATATGTTATGTTTCATCATTAATATTGGCATTCCTAAATATTGGTCTAAGTTCCTGATTTCTAACTATATATTAAAAGTTCCTGTAACTACGATAATCATCTTTATTTCATCAAATTGCTGAACCCAAATAAATCATTTTAAGAAGCAATCATTTTCTTTACGGCTAACTTGTAGTTTCTCACCAACTCATGTGGACTTGATCTCAAAGCAGAGTTTAGTTCTCTGAGAACTTTCAAAAAGTTCTTTGAATTTTTTGAAAATTTGTTATTGTATTTGTGCATGATGTGTCATGGCATGTTTGTAAAGGTCAGAGAAAAACTTACTGAAGTTTTCTGCATTTATTTTTACATGGGATTTGTAGATCAAACTCAGATCACAAGACTTTTGTGGCAAAAGCCTTTGCACCAAATGTTTTTCAATAAATTCCCATCTGACTCACGTTTCTGATGCTTCTGGGGTTCTCATGAGTTTTTTGCCAGTGATATTGGGGAGAACAGAATGTGCTTTTCCACACAGTTGACTTTTTGAGATTACAGAGATAAAAACCCACTGGACCCAGGACACTTCAAGACAGTCTGCAGACATTAGAGATGAGGAATTTGTCTACGGCCTGGCCTTAGCACCCAGAACACACCTGATCTAGTCTGATTACGTAAGCTAAGCAAGACATCCCTGGCTAGTATTTGGACAGGAGACATGTAATTTACTACTACTTTAACTGAGAAGGTACACTATGGGATGCTACTCTGTAACTCACTGCCTCTTGCTCCTTTTTTCCTTGCTTGGCTGTTCTAACAAAAAGGAGTTAGAACACACAAGGCTTCCCTTTTCCTCATATTGCTGATGTGTGTGAGACTACCTGTAAGTGATCTAATAGATGAACATCCATGGCAGGGCACATGTAGTTTAGCTGTTGGTGATATTACAAGTAGTCAGACTTCTGATTCGAATGGAATTTGGAGTGCTATAGGGCTCTGGAACTGCCACTGCAGGCTAATGAGACAACTTGGGAGGACTCAGCTTTGGAGCAGAGGCTGAAAGTGCTAGATTCTCCTTGCTGCAACTGATGGTCATATGTCAGATGAGACCCTGGATTGAACTGAGAGTCTGGAAAGTTTTTGTTTTATTTCTCTGTTAGAAATCCTTTAGACATATAGAGTAGTAACATGCCCATAATTCCAAATCATGTGAAGTTGGAGAGCTAATTGATTCTAAGATTTACTTTCAGTTTCAATACTGCTTGACCACTACAGTATTAAGATTCAATAAATAGTGCAAGTGGGGCAACTGATGCAAATATTTGTTCCAAGGTTAATTGATAATACAACAATAATTATTTAATATTATGAAATAATAATGTAATATTGCTTTGGTTTTGAATCTTACCTACGTTCATTTCTTTTATTCCTTTATTCTATTGAGATAAACCTTTTCATCAAAAATTTATTAAAACAATTTATCTTATAATAGTCAACATACTACAGGAAATAGTGAGAGTATAGGTTTGTGAGATATATCGAATCCCCTAAGTTTGTTGTTCAAAATTTTTTACAGTGAAGATGTATAAAAAATTCATTGTACAAAATTAATAATGATTTTTAAATTGTTTATTATTTATTTATTTATTTATTTATTTATTTATTTATTTATTTAATTTATGTGTATTAGTGTTTTGCCTGCATGTATGTAAGTGTACTCGTGGCATGTAATGCCCCTGGAGCTCAGAAGAGGGCATTGGATCCTCTGGACCTGGAGTTAGGGATGTTGTTAGCTGCCATGTGGGTGCTATGTTTCAAACCCAGGTCTTTCATTAGTTCATCCAATGTTCTCAATCACTGGGCCATCTCTCCAGCACCATTACTAATGATTTTTAAAATCAGTTAAGAACCAATGTCATAAGACATTTTTATGTTGTTTTGCTGATAAATTTAAGATTCAAATCATGATAGTATATGGAGATAGCACTGATTTGCTCATCTAATTAAGTTAGAAGTTAAATTTAGTGAAGCATTGCATTGAGAGATCACACCGAAAGACTGAATGTTTTGTATACCATTTTATTACACAAGCTGTCTGTAAATGTGCATAGTATTATATTGTTTTCATAGAGCAGAGCATATATAAATGTCTGTAATATTTATTATTATATTTAAAGATAAAATCATTTGAATAAGTTAAGAACTATATATGTGTGTCAGAAATAAAGACAGCATTCACTGCCACTATGTTGTCATAAGATTATTTAGGATATGGAATTGTATTTGTTGTTTTCAGGCCTTGTTCTTTCCTGTTTTCTTAGATTTAGAGTTAGCCGAAAGCTTTTGCTCCTGCAAGTGCTTGTCAGACTCTTCTCTCTGTGTGCAGCTGTCATTTCCCATTTGTCTGTGGCTGCACTTTAGTGCTTTCGCCAAACATTTACTACCCTTCTCCTGCTTTTCACCAATTCTTTTTGGTCTTTGATGGAAGCAAAATATTTGCTAGTCCTATGGATGAAGATCTATTTTCATGTGTAAATTTCTATTATTTACTTCCTAAAACATCTTGTGTTTTAGCACGTCTCATGTCTCAAACATATTTATGGCAGAAATTCACATATGATCAAACAAACATATTTGTATTGAGCATTCATGGATTCAATGAACCGCAGATAAAATTATTTCTTTCCATCTTCTGGTCAAAGGGGGTTTGGAAAGAGGAAAGGCAGTGTGTGTGTGTGTGTGTGTGTGTGTGGACTCTGCTTCCCCAAATGTGGGGAATCTAAGGGAAGGATATGAGGCAGGTTTAAGCAGGAAGGAACTTGGCCTTGGGAGATAATATAGTCATTACCCAAATGAAAAAGCTCTTGGAAGGAATGTAGAGTTACCATCATCCCTCCAAGAGGCTGAGATGCAAAATTTGCCCTGCTATCTTTCAAGGAAGCTTGGGTGGGTGGACACCCTGTGTGGTCTTAGCCAGGCTACTTCTTGGATTCTAGAGGAATACACCTGAGAAGACAGATGCTACTTTATATTTTGGGTAAGTGACTGTCTAATGTGTGGCATTAAATCAAAGATTATTTTTAACTTTATTTCCTATTGTGAAGGATGAGGGTGAGTTACTGTTGCGTGGTATAAATTAAATTTACTGCTGAAAGGAGGCACATGCTAGCTTCTAGGCTCCCTGTGCCCTCCTCCCACCGTCCTTAAGACAAACTGAGATAATATCCCTCCAAACTACAATTTAGTGAACAAAAGAATCTATTGGGCTTGCTAACAGAGCATAGGGTGCTGGTGAGGGTGTACTTACAAAGGTGTGGGCAACCATGCTCTTTATTCCCTACATCCTGGCAGCGGCTTACTGACTTGCTGCTGGTATTCCAAGATAGCAAAGACCATCCCCTCTCTCCGACTTCCCCTGACCCTATCCTTATTCCCTTCCCCTCATGCAGCTAAGGCTGAATGCTTGGGTATGAAGGGTGACTGTCTCCCTCTGCCCCCTCCCCCCACGGATGGTCTTATAGTCCAATTGCTTTGAGGTGATTGAAGCAAATGGTGAGAAACTAGAGAAGAACACATCTATTCACTGCTTGTCATTCAGAGGACAAGCTCATCCACAGGTGGATGATTTTGTATAGTGACTAATATATTATTACCAAATGGAAAAAATGACCAAATAAAACAAACACTGAATTGTGAAAAAAAATGCTCCAACAAACTATATACAGACTATATTTCTTTTCACTTTCCTTTAGTACTATAATATAGTAATTATTAGGTAGTATTCACACTGCATTCAGTGTTAGAAGCAATTTAGAGATGACATATGAAAGAACGTGCAAAAGCAGCTTCACTGTACATAAGGAATGTGGTTGTCTTCAGACATTTTCTAATTAATCTTAGAACATATACTCATGGACACTAGAGGGATGTCTGTATATTTGTCCTTATCCACAGTAAACTGTTCACAAAGAATATTTAACACTGTCTTTTGTATGTACTGGAATATGTTTTAACATTTTTCTAATTTAGGCCAATTTGCATTTATGTTCAAGTGGAAACAAATAGATCCAAAATTAAATACCAGAATGGCAGAATCGGGATGGGGCACCGGCACTCGAGTCAGGCACATCTGGAAAAAACTCAAAATTGTAATCAACAACTAGATTCTACAACCAGGATTCATGTGAGAATTTCTATGTTAAGAATGTCTATTGATGAAATAAATTGCTGTCTATGATCTTAGTGAGAATTAATTAAAAGAACCAAACAAATAGCAACAACATTGCTACAAAAATGATGAAAATTTCAGAAATTATATTGGGAAGAAGTCACACACTGAAAATCAAGACTGCAAGGAACCCATTCAGCAGCAGAGTGAGGTAACAGAAATGGGGTTTAAGAGAGAAACACCCAGTTCTACACTGATTGATATATAAACATTTTAAGCATTGTTAGAACCATTTTCTTCAAACAAGTTTGAGTTCTCAGAGATTGAACTTGAAGAAAAATTAAAAACTAGGCAAAAGCATTTTTTCACATAAAGCTGAGAAACAAAAGAAATGAAAATAATTGAATTTTGAATTTTGTAAGATTAAAATTGTATATATTACAAAAGGCAAATAAAATATTTAAAAAAATATCTAAATATAGTAAAACATGCAGTTTTTAAAATATTAAGAGTATAGATATAGACTATTAACAAAAATAGTTATAAAATTACAATTTGAAGCAGGGCATGATGGCACACATCTTTAATCCCAGTATCCAGGAGGCAGAGGCATGTGGATCATTGTGAGTTCAAGGTCAACCTGGTCTACATATTGAGTTCCAGGCCAGCTGGGGATATAGAAAGACCCTGTTTCTAAAAGACAAACAATTACAAATTAAAAATTAGGCAAATATTATACACAAGAAAATTACAAAGATAGATATTTAAATGATTGATAAACTGATGAAATTCACAGGATCTGTTCTTTGAACAATCCCTTCTGAGTCAAACAAATGTACTCTCTAAAACAAATAAAATGTCCAAATGTGTATTTTTATGAAATAAATATTATGCAGATGAACTCTGTCATGAAATATATTTGAAATATTGCAAATTAATGTGTCATATCTGTGATATTGCACCACGATAATTTTTTCATGTTTTGAATGGCATAAATTAATAAATCTCATGAAACCATTGGAAATAGAAATATATTATTTAAAAAATCAATAAAATCAACTTTGATTGCTCTTACCAAAAGTGTTCCCTTAGCTTCTCTGAATCAAGTTTTTCATTTTTCTTTCACAAACTCTTGCTTCTCTGAATCCAATCTTTCATCTTTCTTTCATAGACAAACTTTTATAGAGGTGTCCATTTCTATTAATTCTCCACCCTTTGAACTCTATTCATTACTCAAACAGTCCTCTATTGTAATGTTATATGTGATCTTTGACCCTATATTTGTTTTTCCAAACATGCCTTTTCCTAGATTCCATGATAGCAAATTTTCTCTTAAAATCCTATTTCCATTTTTTTTCTGCTTTGATTCACGCTTGCCTTATGTTAATAAACACAGTGTTTCCCATATTTTCCAAATCCTACAAATCCTATCTGTACTGCTTCAAAGAGTATATCATCACTTTAACTATACCATTTCAACGGTAATGAAAGTTTTTGGCTTCATTTTATCATTTCAGAACTCTGATTGTCTACACACATACAAACGCACATGTGAGAATAAATTATATGCGTGTGTACATGACATGAATGTAGAAGTGGGTTGCTATAAGGAACTGGAGGGGGCTGATGGGGTTTATGGGAGAAAATGATGTAAGGTTTGAATATGTCAGAGAGCATAACATTGTTGAAGAAAAATGGTACTTATACTATGTATAGTAAATATAAGGCAATAAGAAGCAAGCAAACAAAAAAATGCTATTACCATAAAATGAATAAATATTCTTAACATTTCCTGTGATTTTATCATTTTACCATATTTAATACTTAGTTAAAGCAAATTACATCTATCATAGAACTGTGTATCACCTACAAGTAGATTATGAATTTTCTTATTAACAAGACTGGTAGAGGGGTTCTTTTGAATATGTTCAATGACTCCCTGATAGGGAAACTTGGTGGATGTGATCTCTTCACAAATCATCCATGTGGGTTAGGTGTGGCTTGGGAGAAGGCCGTAAAACCTGCCTTGGCCAAGTTGCTTGGGATAGCAGTGCAGCTACAAGCTCAGGTAAAACATTAGTCAAAACTCACTGTGGGGGCTGGAGTGATGACTCAGCAGTTAAGAACAGTGGTTGCTTCTTACAGAGGATGCAAGTTTGATTCCCAGCACCCACATGGCAGTTAAGAACCCACCATAACTCCAGGAAACTTCCCTGGTGAAATTTGATAAATTCATTAATCTTCTGGCAGAGGATTAATTTCTAGGCATGCTTCCCAGTAATTCCATGGGGCTGTCTCATCTTTGGGATAAAATTCAAAATTTAGTACAGAAATCTCAATATTTTTTGTCTTTTACAGATTCATATAGCGTTATGTCTCTTGGGTCTCTAGAATGTTCGTTAATCCATGTATCATGGTGGCTTATCTTTGCACCTTGGGTATTCCATGTGTCCTCCATCCTGAACTACACTTTGTTTCCTTATTTCCTCTGCTCACTTCTTCTCTGCTTTCAGATTTGAGCATACTTTTTTATATGAAAGTAGGTAAGATTCTACCACATTTGGTTTTGATGTTTTTGATACCAATTGCATTTTACTATCAGTTAATGGCATGGTGTTTGAGAACTAGTAAACAAAGCACATTGAATGACAGTATACACAATATGTAGATTATTTATTTTTTTATTTGCTTTATTTATGATACGTATGAGTTTATTGCTTGCATGTGTGTAAGTGCACCCATGTAGTGCAATGCCTGTGGAAGTCAGAAGAGAGTGTTGGATTCCCTGGAACAGGAGTTCTGGATGGTTGCTAGCTGTTGTGTGCTTTCTAGAAAATGAACTTGGGTCCCTACAAGAACAGTCAGTGTAACTGCTGAGCCATCTCTCCAACCCCATACGTTGATTGCATAGATTATCTCTTCCCTTTACTTTGTTTTTTTTAATATCTCTAGGTTCATGTGGTGTGCACTTGTGCCCTTGACTTTTGGATATTCAAACAGGAGGCAATGTCTTTACCTCTTCTGTGCCCTAATTTTTCTGAGACTAACAAAATAAAAATTAAATTATCTTGACAGAAAGATCCAATTATATGCAGCAGTACCTGCTATTTGTAGTTCTCATTTTTATACTTTAGTGTCAAATTGAGAGATACTTGCTTTGAGAAATCTACTAACATATAATTCAGCTATATTTTATTAATACTGAAAGTCTGTAAGATATGAAAAATCCTGATTATGATTTGCCTGTAAATATTTTTTCCTTAGGGATACCTGAATAAAATTTAAAAATGGAAATGGTGTGTCCTATTTAATTCTTGTAACTGAATAGAACTTAGACAATATCATTAAAGAACAGTAGTTAGGAATAAAAGGGTATGGTTAACCATAAAATGAAATAGTAAAATCTTTGTTTTAATGTATTACTGCATATCAGTCCTCATAGAAAAAATATTATCTCTATATAGTTTCAATGATCTTAGAAGTCTCACTGTCCAGACTTATTATCATACATACGATGTCAAAAATATAAAATATTAATAAATGAAAAAATCGAAAATATATTCTGGAATGTGACATTTTCTAATAGACTATTCAATTTTAATATTAAATAAGAGTGCACAGCTTCTTCCATAAAGTCTTATTTCTTTCAACAATGAAATGCAGTAGTTACTCATAAAAATGAACTAAAATAATGCCAATGAAAATGAAATTTATTTTTCATCATCAGAATAAATGTTATTTATGTCTTTCACTTTGGGTACGACCATAAATTTCTGGAAGTGATGAATAGTTACAACTCACAGAGATAATATAACTCACTGCTAATAAAAGTATTCACATTTTTAAACAGTTTTATATGTGCTAAATAATTATCAAAATAATTTTTAATCATGAATATGTTGCAAAGAACACTTTGTTGGTTCTGCAGCGCTGAGAATTGCTTTCCTTAGAAAGCTATTTCTTGAAGTCATTCATAATTTACTTTTATGTCTGGACCTGATTTTTAATCCTATGCCAGGTTATGTGGCATTTTGTAACATAGGTCTTTATAGTCTCCTTAGAAATTTGGTATTCAAGCAATAATTTCTTGAATTAATGAATAAATTATTGTTCTTCATATATACTTCATAAAATAGTTCAGAAATTTGAAAGATTGTAACTATAGTTGAAGATCAGCTTAATAGGCTACATGCTGATTATACCAAGGCTCTTACTTTCACATAGCTGTGATTTAAAGAGTTAACTAGAGGCACATCTTTGTTGGCCAGAATATAGTTTCATGTGTGTGATTGGAAAGGGTTGATAAGTGATTATTTTAGCAAGGTAATCTTGAATTGTGTGGTCTATGCTGACTGTATGGTGACTGAGAATTCTATATGCATCTCCATTCTCAGTACAGGTATTCATCATTTTGAGCTGATATAACAGAGTAATACAGACTGGAGTGTCTGAAAACACTAGAACTTTATTTTCTCATCATCTGAAAATGGGAAGTCATCTACAGTACATGAAAGTAAAAGATATGAACAACAAAATACATCGAGCAAAGCTTAAAACCATCACTTTTGGCTGGGTTGAGATTTCTCACCCACATCCCCATGTCTGTGCTGGGGTTTGTATGATCTGAGCTTACGTAGGACTTGTGTATGCTGCCCTGTTCTGTGAATTCATATGAGTAAATGCCCCACTGTCTGGAAGAATCTGTTTCCTTGTAATCTCCCTCTGGATCTTGCAATCTTTCTACATCTTCTTCTGCAATGATTCCTGAGACTTGGAAGGTAGAGCTTTAAAGTAGTTGTCCTATTCAGGTATAAGCGCAGTTCACAGGCCTCTTGTTCTTTGCACCTTAATTAATTGTGGGTTTCTGTGTTAATTGCCATTTGCTACATAGAGAAATTTCTCTGGTGAGAGTTAAGAAATGAATTCATCTTATATGTAGAGGTTACATTGAAGATGTGTCACTTAGGGTAAGTGTCTTATAGACACATACTCTCTTCCTTTGACCAGTGCTAGAACTCTGTAATAGTCTCCATCAGTTTCAAAAAGAAGCTTCTTTGGTAGGTGGTGAAAGATACACTTATCTATAAATATGAGGATGTACAGTTAGAATAAAGTAAGAAATTGCATTGGTATAGGTATGTGACAAATGTAGGTTATTCTCTAAGATAGATGACCTCTCCAGCCATGTGTATGTGATTGTGTTTACAGTACTGAACCTCATTTCCATCCCATTGAGTAGGCCTTAATTCTAATTAGACAGCTGTTGATTACCCCCAAGATAAAAATACCACTCCTGCACCAATAGCGATAGTTTGCTGGGCAGTCATTGCTATTTATTGGCTTTACAGCTGTGCAGGACCATTGATTGGTTTTCTCTCTTGGCAGCTTGTATAGTATCTTCTGAAAACAGGAGAGCATCAGGGAGGGGGCTTCCAAACTAAAGAAAGTTGGCAATCTATAGTTGCTGCTAGAGTACAGGCCAGAGTCTTACAGGAATGGAACTCTTGGTGGGCTGTGAATGGAATCGCACTGAGGGTCAATTGGGGATACAAATCAGACTCTATATGCCATATTACATATAAGAGAGTACATTATATAGGGCAGGGGTGGTGGGGGAAGGTGCAGAGAGGGAAGAACATTTAAATACCATTAAACTGTGCAAATCACAGAAACTCAATTAAAAAATTAATTATGGAAAAGTCAGCTTTTCCAACAAATGGTTTTGAGAAAACTGGATATGCATATGTAAAAGAAAGAAAAAGAAAAGAAAAAGAGAAAGAAGGAAAGAAAGAAGGAAGGAAGAAAGAAAGAAAGAAAGAGAAAGAGAAAGAGAAAGAGAAAGAAAGTAAAAAAGAAAGTAAGTAAAAGGAACTGCCAAACACATATTTCTCTCCAATGTTTTCTCCTCGGTTAATAGTGTTTTGAAGGCTAGAAAATGTGTCTAGAATAAATCATAACTGTTTATCTTGCACTCTTCTGTCCCTAGCATTTCTTTTCTGCATGTGAAACTGCCTCTTCGTGTGAATTGTGACTTCTGATGGAGGTACAGAATTTTTAAACTCTTTGTGAAAAACAGGTTTCTCTGGCATTTACCAATGAAGGTTCATGTGCTGACTTGGTGTCTTTAACCAAATGTGTGCATCTAGAGGATGGGAGACAAACGGGGGGATGCTGCAGAGCAGGCTGGATGAGAATGGAAGCTTTGTCTGCATCAAGCTGCAGGGAAAGCAGAGGGAGGTCAGGCAGACAGGGTGAAGCTGTTTTCTGGAATGCTGTTGGAAGCAGAACATTGTGTGTTATCGTTTGGATTGTTAAAAAAGTAGGGGTGTTTGCAAACTAAGGTTTGTGTGTGTACATGCATGTTTGCCTATGTATGCGTGTTTTTGAGACTGTGTATTTTGATTCAATTATTGAAGTCACCTAAAATCCACAATATAAATGGCTCCATCTCCCCATCCCTCCCTAGACCTTCAAATAGTAAAAGCTAATCTCAAACCTGGGGAGATTTTTCAAGAGGAAAAAGCATTAATGTTTTTTCATGGACTTGGTGAAACAAAATAAATTAAAGCTTTCTTTTAAATCAAAACAAACAAACACACCTATCAGTTTATACCAACATCCATCCGTGACACAGAAAAGAAGCCAGTGTTGGCAGTCTGCCATCAAAATGTCAAATACTGTGTATATGTTCAGGGCAGTCATTTATCTATATTTGTAAGGATTTAGACACATAAAACATTTGTGCTTACAGAATTTGAGTGGACTTAAAAGTAATCTCATAAAAAAAAATTCTCATCCATATACATTCCTGATCCTACCAGTGATTACAGATTGACAAATATTTCATGCATTGGTAAGCATCTAAGATTTCTGGAAATAATAAACTAAATGTATAAAATTATTAATATTAGCATGAACTAGTCATAGGTTTAACTGAGATATAAAAATAATACCTACGAAGGGCAAATGAAAGTCAGAAAAGTCTGTGAACCTATCCAGACTATTGCTTATACAAAAATAAGAGAAGGTGGAATTTCAATAAAACATAATTTCAAAGGTAAATGTTCAGTTGTGGTTGGGAAAGTAGAGAGAAAATAAAGAGCATGGTATTTTTAATATAACTTTTTTCTATTATAGATAGTTTGAGATTATATAATGCTTAATTTATATTTATGCATATAACTTTGTACAACATTAGTCTGTCAATTGATGGGAGAAGTAGTTTTAAGCAGAGCACATTTCTAATAAAGCCTTTTTATTTAGATTGCCTATCTTTGAACAAATGGAACATAAAGGTAATATTAAGTTCAGCATATGACATGAAAAATGACCCCCAAATATTTCAAGCATGTTAATGTATATTACTTTTTTAATATATATCTAAGCACTCATGTGTTCTAAGTTTTAGTTTCTGAGAAAAATATAGCAATCAGGTTCACAGACTCTGTTTCTTGGCCTGCTTCTTAATGGATTTGAAAATAAAATTCTTTTCAGCTGAGAACTTTGATCTGTCTTACTGGATTCTTTCCTCTAATTACAAAACTCGCAAAAACAAACCAATTTGTTTGTTCCAAGCATGGTGTAATTATCTTTCTCCAGCAGGCACACAGATATAGCCAGGGTGCACAAAGGCTGATAAATGAGCCATCTATTTGATATGGTAATAATCAGATTTATCAGAGTCCTCTACTGAGTGCTCTACAGACATATTAATCATAAAGCTGAGCCTAAACACCCAGAAGGTGACAAGCAGCTAAGCTTGTTTTTAAATTTTTAGTTATGTATGGTGTAAAATAAATGAAACTGATGAATTTTGGTTCTTGGGCACCAAATACAAACCTTAAAAAAAACCACAGCACATTACTTGATACAGAAATATAGAAAGAAAAGATTATGTTAATATGCATTATGAAATATAGTAATTATTACATTTCAATAAATAATTCTTAATTCACACTGTACCTTTTGCTTAATTTCAATGCCTTTTCAAAACAATTTTGTATCAAGTTTTTTTTTTAAAAACTTGGAAGTGATATGAAATTTTCATTTTGTTTTATTTATTTATCTTAATTTATATTGTTTATAAAATTGTTTATAGTTTTGCTAACCTGGCAATGCAGCAAGCCTGGCCTTGAATTTTTCATCCTCCTGCCTCAACTCCTAGAATGCTAGGATTATAGGTATGCACTACTTTATAGAGAGGATGGGGTCCCTGAGGCAAATCTGGACATTAAGACTGCCTTAGAGATGAGAAAGTAAGATACAAATCGAGCCCCCAAATAAAGCTTCAATAGCTTTTGATAACATGTAAATATGCTGTGGTCAACTTTACTAGAGATGTTCAGAAATTAAATAGTTACTACTTCAGAATAAGAATGAATCAAAAATTGAATATTAGAGATAACTTATTGAAAGTCCCTAGGCATTTCATAAAATAGTTAAGATTCATCTCTTTCCCTGACTCTACCATCCCATGTTTCATAGACCATAATTCATTCTTCCTCCAGAAGTTCAATAACATCCATCCTGCTAAAATGGTGATTTAGCGCTCAGCACTCCTTCTTTGCTTCAGGCCTGCATTAGCATTGCAGTGCTTTGTTAATGCAGTGGACTGGAAAATGGAGCATGTCCTCTAGTCCCACAAGTGGAGGTTTAAAGAATAATAGGTTTTAATATCATAGTATTTGGCTTCTTCCCATCCAGATCAAGAAATATAAATAGAAATGAAAATAAGTTTAATTTCATAAAATCTAAATTATGCCACCACTACCACCACCTGTAAGTCACAGCTACATTGAAATTGGTTATGAACATTGTGTCAATAGATTAGAAAATAAAGGAATCATAATGAGTTATCTTATATTAGAAGAAAAATCTCAACAGTTTTAAATATGCCACATTCTAAATTTAATTTCAATAGTTTTATTGAATTTATAGAAATATGTTGAATTAAAAATGATGAACAATTCTTTAATAACCTTTGCGTTAAAACTTGAAATTTAATGCCTTCCTATTGAATTTAGACTAGCCTGTGATTATCACCATATAGAATAGAAAATAGTGGGAGATGGAACTGACCCATTGGTTAAGAGAGCTGGCTGCTCTCACAGAGGACCCACGTTCAATTCCCAGCACCCAGATAGTGGTTAGATCAGTCATCCTCTTCTGACCTTTCTGGGCATTGTAGGATATGGGTGTACTTACAAACATGCAGATAATGCACTCATAAACATAAAAAGAAATAAAACAATAAATAAAATATTTGAAAAAAGAAATAGCATAAGAAACATAAGTTAGATTTTCATCTTTATTTTTTAAATTTATTTTTATAAGTATGCATGTCTTGTCTGCATGTATGTAAGACATACCATGTATATGCAATATCCATTGAGGCCAGAAGAAAAAATTGGATACCCTGACCTGGAGCTATAGATGACTGTTGGCCACCATGCGAGTGCTGGGTACTGAACCCAGGTCCTCTGCAAGAGCAGTCAGTTCTCTTAACCACTGCACCATAGCAAGTGGGAATGAATCAAACTGAAGAGTGACACAGCAGAGCTCTGCCCTCAATTCTGATGAATAAAAGACAAACAGAATCTGTATAAAAAATGCTTAATGAGTTTAAGGTCCAAGGACTTAGGGTGTTTTATTACTATCTAGCAGCTAGTGTTTTGGCAAAGTTGGTATTTTTCAAGAAAGCAAAATGTTGTGACACTATCCTTGAGGCAAGAAAGTAATAAAAAATTGGAGATTTCCAAGGAAATTGTTGACAAATTCTGGAAAATCTTTAAGTAGAATTGAGGAAAAATGGAAGTATCAATAGAAAATTGTGCATGGGGGATTAAATAGCAGGAAACATGAGGATATGTAAAATTGTGACCTATGTATTTGCTTAACATCAAAGTCACAAGTAGCAATATAGAACGTAGAGAGCAAGCTTCTAATTGGTTACTTCTTAGCTAAAATGCATAGTGTGCCAAATGATTTCTTATTGCTTCCAATGATAAATATGAGAAGAAAGAGAACAGCTAATGAAAGATGACTTGTGTTAGGAAAGGAGTTATAGAAAACGAAGAATTCAAGATCTATGAAGCTTAACCAGTCTCTCTCAGCAATCTAGTCTTTCACAGGCATCATATAGACAATGAAATATGTAGCTAGACCAGGAATCTGCAAAGGATAGTTAATGGACTTATGAAATTTTATATATCACTTTAATGTGATAGAAATAATTACTTTTACATATGATCTGTTTCACTACCTCTGTAATGCTGGATAGTTCTATCAGAGGTAATATGGTCTGTAGACTTAAGATATCTAATGTCAAACTCTAAGAAAAGTTCTGTCAACTCTTGAGCCAGAAAAATGTGTGGTTTATGCCTCTCTGTTAAGTAATGTGTTTTCTAAGAATATTAGCAATATAGTTTAATAGGAGTTTCTCCAAAAACCCAGTACAGACATGGGTGAGTTTAAAGACATCAATAGTTGTGACATTTATCTAACTGGAAAGACTTCACATAATTTAGAAGAATCTTCTAGTACTTTTGATTCAATTATATTAATAAAAGCACTATTAGTTTGGAATATATGAGAAAACATAGAAAGAAGTTTATTTTTGCTGCTTTTCTGTTGCCATAATAAAACATCATAACCATGGGAATTTACAGAAGTAAAAGTTTATTTGAGCCTATAGTATCAGAGAGAGAAGAGTCCATCATAATGGGAGAAACCGGACAGGAGGCAGTTAATGTTCCTGGAGCAGGATGTTGACAGCTTTAAGCACAAACAGGAAGCAGGGAGAGAATAGGCTTGAAGTCCAGCAAGGCTATGAGTTCTCAAAGCCTACATCAGTGATATGCTTCCTCCAGCAAGGTCATACCTTGTAAAGGATCCATGACCTTCCTCAAACTGACCAACAACTGACCAAGTTTTCAATATCTTGAGCCTATTGATGACACTGATCATTTAAACTACCACAAGGTCTTTGAAGTCTTTTTTTAATAAGTAATAAACCTGAAAAAAATTTAGACAAAACTAAATGAGTCAGGGATTGCTAAGTTCCAAAGCAAAACTTTTGCCTTCCAACCTTCTTCCAGCAACATAATCTCTGGGATAAATATTTTTTAAAAGACACTGACTTGGCTCAATAGTCCTTAACAAAAAGGACAGAATACATGAACTAGGGGGAGACTTATGGGAGGGTGCCAGTGGGGACAGGGATATAAACATGATTAAGATGTTCTGTATGAAATGCACAAATATTCAATAAAAAATTTACAAACATCACCGAGGCATGGTGGCACACACCTTTAGTCCCAGCACTTGGGAGGCAGACCCAGGTCGATCTCTGTGAGATCAAGGTCAGCCTTGTCTACACAGTGAGTTTGAGGACAGCTGGACATACAGAGAGACCATGTCTCAAAAAGACCAACAACAACAAAAAAATTACACACATCAAAGGGTTTCTAGGATCCTTTGTCAGAAACATAGGTATTTAGTTATGAATAAAGACAGAAAGAAAGAGGAATCAAGAACACATTAGGAAGAGTAATAACATTAGAAAAACATTTCCACAACCAAAAATGAGCTAACAATTTAACTGATGATGGGTTGAGGTAAATCATAGAATCATTATGTGACTCATATCATGCAGTTGAATTTGTATGCTCCACTAAAACCAATTAAGTAAGTGTGAGAGACACTATTTATTTGTCACAATTTCAGATTGAGAAAATATGTTTGAAATACTTTGCCCTTCAGGGATTCATTCTCACATGAACTTTTTTTGCATCACAGGAGCTATGACTTCCAGAAAATGCCAGAGTAGAATGAAACTATAGTGTTGACAAGCAGATGACATATTTATCATGTGAGAAAATGTATATTATTTTCTAAGAAAAGACTGTTTTGATAGATTAAAAAATTCTTAAAATTTTTCAATACCTTTGCTGTTAAGATGTAAGATCTGTTTTTTAAACCTTAAATTTGGGCTTCCTTGTGAGTTTTTTTTCCTTTCTTCTTAAGCACAGATTTATTTTTAGTCCACAAATTTAATATTTTGGATATGTTTCATTTAACCATATGTCTCAGCTTCAATTTTTATTTATTTTTTTGATCTACTGTTATCTGAATTTTTTGGAGAATTTTTTGGAGAATTTCATAATGAATACAACATATTTTCAACCACCCTTCTTTCTCCATAACTACTCTCATGAACCTCTACCCCAGATTCATCTCTCAAATTCATGCCCTCTGACTCTATGATGATAATTATTATTGTTGATGAAAACACACATGTACATGCATGTGCATACACATCCATCCATATATGTGTATATATATATATGGCCTACTAAATCCAATTAGTATTATCCCTATGTACATGGATATAAGTTAGACCATTTGTACATTGGTTTGTCCCTAAAGAAAACTGACTTTCCCTCTCACAGCAGCTGCTGATTCATTGTAGCTCTTCAACTATGGGCAGTCATTCCTCCATCAGTCCATGGCAATATTTTGACTTATATGGTTCCATGCAAGTATCATGAAGGTAACCATCCTCTTTGAGAATTAATAGGTATAACATCTCTATCTATCAAAGACACTATTTGCAAAAGTTCTCATGATCCTCTGGCTCTTACAATCTTTCCACAAAGGGACACCTGAATAGAAATGCTTGACTGGATAGAGCTTACCATGTATGACAGAATACCTGAAATCTGGTAAGGGGCATGGGAGTGTGGAAGGGAGAGGAGCTCTAAATTACTATTTAAAATGCAAAAAAAAAACAATAAAAACTTTAAAAATGAAAAAATAAGGCAATAAAAAATGTCACAGCCATTTGTTTTTTATCCTTTAAAACAAGATTTATGGAACCTTAATTATAGTCCGTATATATCACAGATGCAGGATAATTTTGTGCAGCATAATTTGTTTTTTACTATGTCCATGTTATCACAGAACCTTAAAAAAGTTATATTTGCAATGTTCACATATACTATTCCATTAAGACAGCTGTTTGGATGTTGTCGTTAAACTTAAGCATTCAAGATATTGAGGGGATGCGCTTAGAGCACTACATGTACTTGAAAAAGGTATCTTTAAGTAAAATAAATAAATAAATAATAAACTTTAAAGACAAAAGCACAACGAATTACAAATCTGAACAAAGAGGCTGGCATGGTAGTGCAGGCCTCTCATCCCAGCAAAGGCTGGCAGATCTCACTGAAATGGAGACTAGTCTCATCTACATAGTGAGTTCCAAGCCAGGTGGGGCTCCAAGGAAACGTTGTCTCAACTCACCACACACACACACATACACACACACAGATACACACACACAGACTCTCTCTCTCTCTCTCTCTCTCTCTCTCTCTGAATAAAGCATTGTCGTATAATGTTGTTAATCAATATTCTTTTTTAATAAACATCGATGTCAGGGTAGGGAATATTTATACTCCTGCATTTGAACTTTTCTTCTTTCATTTCCGTCCACTCAGAGTAAACCAGCATATTGAACAGTGTTCCCTTGAAGATTTCACCTGCGTTTTTGAAGTTAGTCAAAATGGAGTTATTTAAAATGTACTCTCTTTATCTGACTTCTTTCCCTGGAATTTCTTTCATATTATTTCTAAGGATCAACGACTATGGATTTTGCCCTGCATACTCCTTGCTTTATTGAACATGGTTGGGCTATTGTCTCTAGCAGTTTTTTGTTTCAATAACAGATTCAAGTAGTTACAATGGGTATTTTTAACTCTACCTTTTCAAGACATTATATCAGCTGTACCTAAGAAGTCAATTGAAAAAGACAGAACTACAGGAGAAAAAAATCATGTAAGTTTATGTAGTGTGAGTTTACAGGATTCAGAGCCCCCATAAAAATATAAATATCCAAAGACATTGCTACAGTTAAACACATATATACCTAATTTCTCTCAACTTCTACAACCTCTAGTGCCTCTAATGCTTCTACTTGATGGTAAGAATCTTTCTGGAACAACAATGCCATCCTTCACATGAAATGTTTACTTCCTGTTTAAAACAGGATGAAGATCAAGGTAGTTTTCTTGAGCCTAATTTTTTAAATGGTTCTAAATAGCATACAAGAACAAGATATTTTAAAACAACATGGTCTTCATTCTTTCAACAGCATGGTTACAAAAGTGTGAAATGCCCACTGTCTGACCCTTTAAAGGAAAAGAAATCCTTGCTGCAGAATAACCCATTACTGAAATGCAACATATTTTCTTTGTCATTTTAAAATTTATGGAAAAGACTTCAGGGAGGAACTCTGATCAATTTAAGATGGAGGTATAACTTGGTGGTAGTGTACTTGCCTCACACGTACAAAGAAATGGGTTCAATTTTTAAAGTTTGTTTAATTAATCGATATAAGTGTTTTTCATAAATGTGTGTAAGCACACCCAAGTGTGCCTGTGGAGGTCAAAAGAGTATGTTGGATGCCTTGGAACTAGATTTACAGGTGGTTATTAGCCACTATGTGGGTACTGGGAAACAAACCTGAGTCCTCTACGAGTTCAGCCAGTGCTCTTAACCGCAGAGCCATTTCTCCAGTCCCCATGGTTTCAATTTTTAACAATTTGAAAATAAAAGAAAGAAAAAGAAACATCGATTTCATTGTATATTACGATATTAAAATCCGTACTGCGTTTTAAGCTGCTTTTCTAGAATTCAGGCTACTTCTGATCTCCATGTATCAGTTCCATTTCCTATTGTGATTTTTTTACACTCCTCATTGTTCATTCCTGTCCCAAGACTGAGTACACTCTGCTTCTGCTTTCTTGCTGCTTCTACCACTATTTTTATGTTAACCACTTTCTTCATATAGTTCACTATATTTTCAGCACTTCTTTTTTTTAAATTGTAAATGAATTACGGAATTATTTTCCAAAAGTTTCAAAGCAACCATAGAAAATAATGGAAAGCTGCACGTCATCTTGGAATCTTCTGTGTTTTAAAAACTGTCCTGCCAATAAAGAAACTCAGAACCACCACTATCCGGATAACGAAAATTGTACAATTAATTAATAAACCTATGGAAGCAGACAGCCCTCTTAGAACCCAGCTACATCAAAGAAAATTGGCAACATTTTCCTATACAAATCTAGAATAGAGTAGTCCCAAATTAATACAAGCTGGAAAAGTTAATATTTACAATCTAAAGAGTGAATATAATAGATATCTTTTCATAAATGAAAGAAATTACGGGGCAGGAAGATGGCTCAGCGGTTAAGAACACTGGCTGTTCTTGAAGAAGACCTGGGTTCAAATCCCAGCACCTACATGGCAGCTAACAACTGTCCATAACTCCAGTTCCAGGGATACCGATGGCCTCTTCTGTCCTCCACGGGCATTGCATGACATGGGTGCACTTACCTACATGCAGGCAATACACTTATACACATAAAATAAAAATAATAAATAAAATAATTTTAAAAAGAAATTACAAAGTAAAAGTATAGTGGCTACTTTTCTCTTGTGATAAAACAACTTAACCAGGGCAAATTGTAGAAGATAGAGTTTAATTGCTTTAAGGTTCCAAAGGAATTAGAATTCGGAGTGAAGGGAAGCATGGGAGGAAGTGTCTAGAGCATAAACCTGCAAGCTCATATCTTCAAGCATTCACAGAAGTAGACAGAGACTGTAGGTGGAAACCAGGATATGAATCTTGAAAGCCCACCCCCAGTGATGTGCTTCCTGGGGACAAGGCCTCACTGCCTTAGTATTCCATGAACCACTTCAAAGAGGACCACCATCTGAGGCTCATGCACCAAGTGTTCCACTGCTTGAGCCTACTGAAGACATTTCCCATTCAATCCACCACAAATAGCATGAAAATCTTTATACCCCAAATTAAACAATTCAGATAAATCCAACAAATTCTTATAAAGAAAAATTAGTAAAATTGACTCTGGAACAATTAGAAATTCTGAAATAATTCAATCTAGCCCACATGATTGCAACTGAAAAATTTAATAAACTATTGAAGGATAATGTCAGTATTTCACAAACTCTTACAAAATACAGAATATGTGAGAAGTTTCTCCACTTGTTCCATGAGACTTTTATTAGCTAATATAATTATGAGGGTAAATATATGCTTACATGTTTATATGATATAAACATTTCTGTCATTCATATATATATATGATATAAGCATATATATATATATATACACATGATATGATATGATATATGCATTCCTGTCAGTCATTATATATATGTGTATATATATATGTAAATCCTAAATAATTTTAATTATAAGCATCTGTTCACACAAACATCTGTAGATATCTCCAAGGTCATCACTTTTGAATGGCCATTATGAAGAACAATATATACTACATGATGGGCCATAGAAACATCATTCTAAATGACAAAAAAAAATCCAGAATTAAAAGGTAACATACAACATTATATATTTATACAGTTAATCCATAAAGGATAAATTTCACATATAAAACTACACATAAAAGTTAGATTTTACACTATTACATCCAGAAAATTTATAGAAATACATTAAATGGCACTGGATTTTAATAAGGAATGAGGAAACATACAAATTGTGTGTATTGATTGCTATATAACTAGATAGATCAACAAGATTATAATTACACATTTTATATTTGTGAAATGAGTGAAACATGAATTATATCTAAAAAACAACTCATGTGTCTGTATTAAATATGCAACAATTGCTATGCATTCAGTGAGTGATAAAAATTAAAAACTCTGACAGTATCCAAGACTTTGAAGCCTTGCAATCCATACATGAGAAGGAATAAGTAAGTTTTTGTTTGTTTTGAGACAGTGTCTCAGTGTGAATCCAGGATACGTACCTCAATTGTAATGGTTTGAATGATAAATGCCCCATGGACTCTAACTATTTAGACATTTTTGTCCCCAGTAGGTGGCTTTGTTTTGGGAGGTCTTAGAAGTGTGGCCATGCTGGAGGAAGCATGTCATTGTGGCAGGCTTAGAGTTCTTAAGCCACTCTGGATCTTGAGTTACTCTATTGCTTCCTGTGCCTGCTTGAAGGTATGAGAGCTTAGCTTCTACTAATCCTCCAGTCACCTCTACTGCCATGCTTTCCCACCATAATGGACTGTTCCCCCTTTGGAACCATAGGCTAAATAAGCTCTTCCTTCTATAAGTTGCTTTGGTCAGCATTCCTATCACAGAAAATAGAAAAGTAACTAATACATCAACATAATTAAAGCTGTATACAAAGAACCCAGAGTCAACATTATTTTTAAAGGGAAAAAAAACCTGAAGTACTAACTGATTTCCACAGTGGTTGCACCAGTGTGCAATCCCACTAGCAGCACATTTAATGAGAAGTCCCCTTTTTCCACAACCTCAACAGTTGGTGTCAATTGTTCTCTTGATCTTAAACATTCTATCTGTGGTAAGATACAATCTTAGGGTAGTTTTGATTATTATCAGTGTGCAGAATCCTTAAAAACTAAAAATAAATCTACCACATGATCCAATTTTAGCACTCATTGGCATATACCCAGAAGGACTTGTCCAACTGCAGAGGTAATTGTGCAGCCATGTTTGTTGCTGCTCTTTTCACAATAGATAAAAATTAGAAACAACCTAAATGTCCCTGAACTGATGAATGGATAATGAAAATGTGTTACATTTACACATCAGAGTTTTACTCAGAAGAAAAGAAAACTGAAATTTACAGATAAATGGATATGAGAAGCTGTTATACTAAGCTCTAAATACCTTAATATGAGTGTATATCCTGATGTAACCACAGAAGCCAGGAAAATGAAATGATACCAGCAGAGTAAAGGGGAAGAGAGGCTTGAGAGAGGAGGATATTAGGAGAAGATGATATAAATGGAAAAGGAGAAAATGTAGGTACTTTAACCGGGGAGGGAGGAGGACGGGTTATACAGGGGAAGAAAGGAGAATTCAATAACACTTAGGGGGTATGAAAAAAACAGAGGGAAATAAATTAGTTCAAAAACCTACTGAGCACTTAATCAAAATATTTATGAGTGCATGTGCATAACTGAAGACTAGATAACAAAAACCACAGTGCCAGGCAGAAGAAACTTCCCTTCTTGTTATTGGTCAGGGTAGTACAAGAGACTCCCAAAATAGTACAGGTTACTGCCACAGTCCTTGTGGCCTCCCAGAACTTGATTGCAAGAATTTATTCCTGAAGATAGGTCATACTTTGGACATATAACTTGAAGTAATAGACCTGGACCTGATCTGGGCTCTCCTCCTTGAAAACTAGCTCTCATAATATCAGAGGATACTATTCAAACTTCCAAGGGAGAAAACCAATCAACAGTCTTATCCAGCTGCAAAGTCTAATAAACACAACAATGATTAGCCTGTAAATTATCTTTATTGTTACGATAGTGGCACTTTTATTTTGGGAGTAATCAGCAGCTATCTAATTGGCCTTAAGTTTTTCTCAATGAGAGAGAGCTCATGTGTGGTACTTAGAACATAGTCAAATACACATGAGTGGAGAGGTCATAGAGCCTAGCATAAAACATACTTTGTCATATTGCTAGACCAAAGTAATTTCTTACTGTATTCTAAATATATAGTCTTATATTTACAGACAATTATTCCTCTCACCACTCATCAAAGAAGCTTCTTTTTGCAGCAGATGGAGGTTATTAGAGTTATATAACTGGTCAAACACAGGGAAAAAGTATCTATGATAAGCCCTGTCCTCTCTCACGAGCAAAGTTTTCTCATGCAGAATTGAACAAAATACTGAAAAGAAGAGACGGCAGAATACTTGTCCCTGGGTAGGACTACAACTTCAAATATCTGCCACCCTGCACTCAGGATCCATTGTGGAAGAGGGTGTTGGGGAGAAGGCGGTAAGAGCAAGGGATGGTACAAGACATAAGGAAACAGGGTTTTCCAGGTGTCTGGGAACTTACTCATATGAGCTTCCAGTAATTTTGATAGTATGTACTAGATCCATATGAGCTCAAATCATACCAAAACCAAGCATAGTATGGGGGAAATGGATAAGAAACCCCATTTTTTGTAAAGTTTGTATTGAATTTTTGTGTACTTTATAGAGAATATCATATTCAAACTTAATCATCTCTATACTCCCTTCCCCATTGGCACCCTCCAATAACCCTCTACCCCGCTGGAATTCATATATTCTGTCATTTGTGTTAAGGCCTATCATGTCAAGTTAGTGTCCCCAGACATCCCTCGGTGCAAGTTAATCCACTGAGGTCTAGTCAGCCCATCTAGAGTCCCTCCCTTTAAGAATATCAGCTCTTTCTCATCCAGCAATAATCAACTACCAATAATTCTTTGACTAAGTTGGGTCTTGTACATTTACATAGTTCCTGTGCTGATATTTTGTTTGCTTGAGTTTTTATAGGTCTTGTGCATGCTGACAGCATTGCTGTAGGTTCATATGAGCAAGAAGCACCATTTTTAGCTGAGCAACTATTAGCAGCCAGTGACAATTTGGTGAGGGAGAGTTGATTTTCTTTAATGAATCGTGGTAGATAGTTTACCCAGAGTACAGGGTATGGACTTACACTGAGGGATATTTGAGGAGAGAAACTTGACCTACTAGGCTTTATCGGATATGACAGAATGCATGAAAACAAATCAAGGTATGGTGCAAATAGGAGACGGGGTCTAAATATGATCAAGATGTATAAAAATTACCAAAAATAAATTTAAAAAATGAATTGTAAAAGTTATTTTTTTACATTACTCAGTGGTAGAGTGCTGGCATAACAAACTTGAGGCCCTGGGTTCACTCTTTCTTGCACCACAAAAAAAAAAAAAAGACAAAAGAAGAAGTAATTTAATTTGTTGATATATGAGATTGGAAAATTTGATAAGGTACTAATTATGGGACTTTCAAGAAACTCATGGGAAATACCCATGTTGTTGTGTCTGTGTAGAGAAGCCTGATTTTAAAGCACCTCAAGTCATTGACCTTATTGAGCAGTTATAACATGGGAATAAATCCGATATAGGTGAACCCTGTTTTTACTTTGTTTTCCCTGTTTCTTCCCTACTTTCATCTCATTCTCTCAAGTTCTTTCAGAATAAGTTCTGCTGAAGTGTAGTTAATACAAACCTCTTAAAATATATTTCTTGACATAGACACACCTTGGTAAAAGGGACTGTTACATTAGAATTGCTTGGTCTCCTGTGGCTTTTTACCATACTGCTAATGTTAGTTACAAAATTAATTTATGTTTTAAGGAATTTTCATGATCATACACTCCTTCTTTATTTTACCCATGCTCCAATGAGATCTTCCCTATCATTTTTTTTTTGTCTTGGAGAATCTGAAAACTGCCTAACCTCCAAGAAATTTACAACAGTGTGGATGAGTGGTTCCTGATCTGAGAGCCTTGTTGTATATTACAACTATTTACTTGCAAAGAGGCATGAGTGGTTCATTATCCATGAAATCATAATAAAAGCAAATTTATGGTATGTCACACTGTACCTCATATTGAAGTATTCACTCCCAGAAAATCACTATATTTTGTGTTACTTCCCATTAGGAGCTTATGACCTAAAACAATTCTTTAAGCCATAGGGAGAACTAAGTTCAAAACTTTACATATGGGATGCTCACTACATAAAATGTAGTGACAAAACATTGGCAAACTGTCAACATTTAGTTTCTGAGGAGCTCAAGCTTATCTGTAACTAGTGGGTGATTATCTAAGAGGTCCGGTCACTATTATATGAATGAATAAGTGTTTGTCTGATTTAAATGTACTCTAAAAATCAATGAAAGTACATACTTATCTGAAAATATATTCCTTTATAAATTATCATGCTCATATACCTATAATCCATTGCTGTTACTAGATTGTGGGTAGAGGGATTCACATCGTTGTGAATGTAATTATACCATACACCATTTAGAGGAGTCTTAAATGTAAAGTCAGATGTTTGAATGGAGGGAAATAGAAGGAGGTCATTTTATATTTAAGGGTTTTTCTGTATGTACTTTAGGGTATAAACACTTTCAGTGTGAACTAATTACCATGCTAAAGTCAATTACATGCCCATTTTCTTCATGAGTATTTTGCTTGTGTACCTGGTATGGGTGCCTAGAACCCAGTGTCTTGGCAAATTTCCAATACACTTGTCTATTAATGAGTTGTTATTCTGTCCATAATTCCAGTTCCAGGGGATCCAATGCCCTCTTCTGACTCCATGGACAATGCATGACATATATGCACCTACCTACATGCAGCAATACACTCATACACATAAAAGAAAAATAATAAAATAAAATATTAAAAAATAAAATGTCCAAATTTCAATTATTGTGGCCTGTTGTAAATTTCATAAGATATATATTATGTATTCTCTCACCTATCTCACCCTAGGCCCTCTACTGTTCAGGTATTCTCATTGTTTTTCAATTTGGCTTCCACATTTTAAGACATAAATAAGAAAAGGTGAGATTATCACAGGGACAGAGATCAGATTTTACAGTAAGCAGAAACAGGAAAAGGTGAGGTAGAATCCTTTCGTTCTAACCCATGAGATTCATTTTCAAATTCAGACCTCACAGGACAATAATTCTCTGTTGTTTAAGATCTTCAGCATTTCTGAAATTTGTTATAGCCCCCAAATTGATTCCATATATTGAAGTGTATGTGTACTGGAGAATCATATTAGAAATCAATATTTACCTTAGATTAGCTACATAGTTAAAAAGAGAATTCCATAAATGATGGGCATCATGTTGATATTTGAATTTTTCATTCATTGAACATTGCAAACAAAATGAAAATTTTATGTTTAGATTAAAATCTTTATACATTCATAATTTTATTTTATTTTAGTATTTTATTTTATTTATTTAATATTTTATTTATCATTTTTATTTTATGTGTATGTATGGGCGACCTGCGCTCTCTCTGGGCGCAGGGTGCGCTCACTCCCTGTGGGTCCGCAGACTGCTCTGGGGCGTGGTGGGTCCGCAGACTGCTCTGGGGCGTGGCGGCTCCGGAAGTGGCATGGGCTGATCCGCAGACTTCTCTGGTGGCTGCTTTGGGTCCCATGTCTCTGGGAGTGAAGGCAGCTGGTGGCTGTCGTAACTTCTCTGGTGCTGGGAGCTCGCTCTGCTACTGGAGCATTGTCCAGCCTGAATCCTGTCCCTATTACACCCGTGTACCTTTCCTCAGGATTGTGGGGTTCCTGGCCACTGAACCCCACAGGGAAGAGGCACTGAGATGGCAATCAGGTCGCCGGTACACACGACTCAAGGCTTGGCTTAGTCTGTGCTTACAGCTTTATTTTCTCTGGGACCCAATTTCTGGGACCCAGAATCCCAAAATCCAATGTCCCAATGTCCCAATATCCCAATGCCCCAATGTCCCAATGTCCCAATGTCCCAATGAAGGCTAGGATATTTTATACCATGGGGGTAGTGGTAAAAGCTTTGGCTGTTAGATGCTTTGTGAGACATTCTATTTACATGTGGAAGTGGATTTCTGCCAGACAGTTGTCTGCTAGGAAAATTACAGGAAGGCATGGTGTCTTTTCAGAGCCAAAGGCCATGTTTATGTCAGGGCATTTGTGGCGGCCACTTCAAAGGGAGAGACAGGAAAGATGCCAGAAAGCACCTTGCTATGAAAAGGAGCCCGCAGCACATTCCTGAGCTGCATGAGCTGTCCGGTTTGAAGGGGCTTCGACTTTTGCATAACAGAGGCTCCCAACAAGTATAAGTGTATTGCCTGCATGTATGTGAGTACACCCATGGCATGCATTGCCACAGAGGTCAGAAGAGCTTTTGGATTTCCCTGGAACTGGAGTTAAGGACATGTGGGTGCTGGGAGTAGAACCCGGGTCCTCTGAAAGAGCAGTCAGCGCTCTTAACCGTTGAGCCATCTCGCCAGCCCCTAGATTCATAATTTTATAAACTATATTTTGATGTTTGTCTGTTAACATGATATTTTGTTACTAAAAACCCCATTTTGACATTCTGCCTCAAATGATACATGTGTATAAATAATGTTTAAACTATTAATTTTTCATTTGTTTTTCCATAATAAGGCTCAGGAGACAAGTCCAATTTATAGAGATGTCTACTTGTAAATCATTGATGCTTTTTAATTATTCTTTGTGTGTTTTATTTAATGTAAAATGTGTATACCGATTATGTATTAATAAAACATATTTTAGTCTTAAACATGAGACTATACTATATATTTTTTAATATTTATGTAATAATAATGATTTTCCTAATTAAAAATTGTGGTATCTTAATAGACATTATTAATATTTTATTGTACAAGTGAAATAATTACAATTTTGAGAAATGTACATATTCTATTTAATGGTGTGCTAGAAAAAAACTTTATAGCTAAATAAAAATAAAGTCACAATGATAACATTTCATGTTATGTCTCTGAGGACATGAGAGGATTTCATCAGTTCTCAGAGAACCTTCAAAAGTTGATGATTCCAAAAGCACCACATGCTACTTGAATGTGACACTAATGCTGGTAAAGTTCGAAATGCCTCTGACAGAAGGCATACTACTTCATTAATAAAAATGGAATGATATTAAGGATAAATAAACCTCACTTCCATTTCATTAATGTCCTATTATTTCTGAAGGAAACACTGATAGAAAAAGGGTAAAAATGGCTGGAGAGATGGCTCAGGGGCTAATTGCACTTGTTGCTTATGCAGAGGACCTGGGTTCGAGGCTCAGCACCTACATGGCAGGTTACAACTCTCCTAACTCCAGTTTCAGGGGATTTAATCCTCTCTTAGGACCTCTGCAGGCATTGCACGACATGGGTCCACTTACATTCTTGCAAGCAGTATAGTCATATAAAAAATAAAAATAAAAATAGTTAGAAAAAAGAAAAGAAAAATAGTAAAAATATTACTTTACACTAATTCCTACCATTCTGGAAATTTGATTCAGAAGCTAATTTCCAGAAATCTAAATGGAACAGTTTCCCTCACTTAAGGTGTGAATAAGTGTGTATGCACTGTAACCCATTACATAGCTAGCTTTCATCTATTGTCTTGTCTAAGGGAAAAGTAATGATGTTGTAGTTCAAGGCCCAACAATTCAAGAGATAGGAGCAGTGGGTAGGGATGAGGATTGCTGTCAGAGGTCTTGAGCATTTTAAAGTTTTATGCCCAACAATGAAGTTATTCCTATGAGGACAGGCAGAGTGAATTTGGGTAATATTTCATATGATTGGCATTTATTTTTATTATCATTTCAGTTGGATATTTAGCTTCACTCTGGGGCCTGGTTGCCTCCTTCTTTTGATCTGGAATGACACATTGTTTGGAAAGCCATTGGGCAAGGGGTTACCCTAGTTTGCGCTGGCTTTCTGACTGGTTCCCAGAGTCTCTTTTTGTCTTAGGAATGGAGTAGGAAAATATGCTCATTGTATCTCCAGTTTTTTTTTTTTTTTTTTTTTTTTTTTTTTTTTTTTTTTTTTTTTTAGGTTCTCTCAACAATATGGGAGGAAGGCATAGGTCCTTGAATCTTTATAAACTCTCTTCTTTCTTGTGAAGAAAAATGTCATGTGGGAACAAAACCTTCTCAGCAAGAGGCTCCTCTCAATCTGACCCCCAAAAGCACTGGGGAGGGTGAGGACACAAACGTCTTTCTTCAGTGTCCAATTTATTACATTTATTTTTCTGGGTTGTTCAGCTACATTTTTGGACACAGTTCACTCAGTTACAGTTAAAAGTGTCCAATTTTCTTCCAGTGGAAACAAAACACAATAAACATACTTGCAAGATGATAGGCACTGAATGGAGGAGAAACTTTGGCTTCCTATGCAGAGTAAAGTTAGGAAATGTGTATGTTAAAGAAGTTGGGATAGAGTCAATCTAAATTAAATTACTGAAACAATGCCAAATTTGAGCAATTTTAGACTTGTGTTGTATGACAAAAAAAGAAAACACCAATATTCAGGCACAAAACAAACAAAAATATCAATGAAATATTCAAATTAGTTACAGGAGTAAAGTGGACCTCTATTCTCATTTTATTTATTTTTGTTTCTTATTAGTGTGCATTAACTTTACAAACTTCGAGGTTTCATTACACTTTTGTGTATAAAATGTACCTTGATCAGGCTTATACTCACCCACTATGTTCTTTCCCCTACTCAGTCTCAGTCATCTCACCTCTTTCTCAATAGTCCCTTTTCTATATTCATGTGTTGTTAAATGTTATTTTAATATAGAGGTGAGAGAACAAACACAATATTTGATATTCTGAGTCTGGCTTATTTTGTGAATAATAAAAAGAAATAACAAATGCTGTTGAAAAGAAGTGAGGTGTAATAAACACATAGACACTTTTATGGGAACATGAATTAATTCAACTACTATGGGAATCAGTTATAGAGTCTGAAACCAAAAATGGTATGACAATGTGATCCAGCTGTGCCATGATGGGCAATACACAATAAGAAATGTAAGTCAGCATACTACAGTGATAGCTTTTCATCAAATAGCATTTACAGTAATCAAATTATGGGCTCAGCCTGTCCCCCAATGCAGTGCCAGGGTTACAAATTTGAACATCATACTGGGCTTTTTCCTAGATACTGGAAATACAAACTCAAGTCCTTGTCTGGCAGTTAGTCTACTGACTGAGCCATTTTTTCCAATCCTCTAGTTTACTATTTTATGTTTTATTGCCTTCCTTTCATTTATTTTGTGTGTAATTTACCTACCTTTTCCTGGATTTGCTGCTTGAACACCAAGACAAGTGATTTGAGAATATTCTTTTCTTCTAATCTGGACTGGGAAGAAAAGGCTCAATAGGGGTTAATTACTTGCTATGCAAGTATGAGCACCTGAATTCAGATCCCTAACATCCACATAAAAACTGGGCACATCAACATTCATCTGTAACCTCAGCTCTAGGAGTAGAGGCAGGTGGGTTCCACAGGCTCCCTCTCCAACCATTCTAGCTGAAATGGCCAGCTCCTGGTTCAGGAAGAAACCCTTTCTCAAAAACCAAATGAGACAGAGTCCTTTGGTTACGGGAACTCTTCTGAAGACTCACTCACCCATCATTATGTCCATGGTGGCTACCTCTCCTACTCATTTAGTTTGTGCTATCACTGCTAATGTTCTTATGATATAATGTTTTCCTTGTCATATTACCTCTGGCTTGATATACTCTCACCTGATGCTTTCACACTTCAAGGCATGATTACAACCACCATGCTCACAAGACTCTCTCCTGATAAAGCACATTCTGAAGTGTTACTAAAAATGGAAAGCAAGGGCTGGAGAGATGGCTCAGTAATTAAGAGAACTGACAGCTCTTTTTGAGGGCCTGGGTTTGATTCCCAGCACCCCATGGCAGCTAACAACCATCTTTAACTCCAGTTCTAGGGGAATCCAACACACTCTTCTGACCTCCACGTGCATTGCATATCATGTGTACACTTACATAAATGCAGGCAATACACTCATTCACATAAAATAAAAATAAATATATTTTTAAAAGATGGATAAGAAACTGAAGCCTTTGGAAGTCAACTTTTGGTTTCTTCATATGTGTGCATGGGCACACATTCCTGAACACATGCATACACCCATATTCATACAATAAACACAATCAACAATAACAAAATTCAATAAGTCAGACATGAGAACACATGCCTGTACTCCCCATACTGAACAGACCAAGAGTTTGAGGCAATCCGGGGCTACAAGCAATTTTTAGTCCAACATGAACTATATACAGATGTTCCTCTAAATAAACAAACAATAAAGAATCATTATTTGAATGCAAACAGAAAAGACTTGTGATACCAAATACTGATAATGACATGGAGCCAGCAAATCATACAATTGAAAGAAAACAAAATGACAAAGTTGTGAAGTGATTATGAAGCTTGAGCTTCTTTAAAATTTCATATGCATGTCTTCTGGTTCATCTAGATGTCCTACTAGTGAATTCTCCAAAAGTAATGCAGCATGCACTCATGCAAAGATATACTTAAATGTGGTAGCTTTATTTGTAGGAGCCACATCCTGGAACTGGCGCAGATGATGAATTATTAATTTTGAGATGGGCTCCAATCTAGCACCACACATAAAAAGAACAAAAAACAGAGCCAAGTACAAATAATTTATGAAATAAGCTTGTTTAATGCCAAGCAAGATGGATGACGTATACACGCAATCCCAACAGTTGGGAAGCTGAAAGAGTAAGATCATCAGTTCAAGGATAACTTAGACTTCATAGTGAGATCCGTTCTCAAAAGTCAGAAAACAAACAAACAAAATGCATCATAGGCCAAGGGAGATAGCTCAGTTACCAAAATTCTTGCTGTGTAAGCACTAAAATCTGAATTCAATCCTGTTTCCAGACAGGATTGAGTAGACTTGTCTATTCTTCCATTAAAGCATTAATGTAATACATTAAAATTGATAACACCACTGAAGGAAGTCAGCAAAAATCTTTGAGGGAAAAACTCATCTGGCACCCTGCAAGTGTTTTTGTTTTGTTTTTATCTTCCAGGCATGTAGAAGGACAAAAGTTTTGAAGAACTGCAAAAAAGATAAAGACTCTCTTAAAACAAAATAAGATTCCAAAGAAGTTCTTGTTTATCTATTCGAATATCAAGAGAAGGGTGTTTGGAGGATAGAGGCAAACATCATGAAAGCAGTTTTACCCATCCTCTTACTCACAGGGTCTGGACTTTGGTAGAAAGGAGTGCTGTACACAATCCTTACATGTGCAGTACGAGAATGAACAAATCAAGAGGTCCTGTGTTAGGTCCCTGGGTTGGAGTACTGCAGTACCCATCACTGTCAGCAACGAGACCCCAGGCACTATAGTGGGTAGCCTTACAGCATGCTATTGTCCTGCATTGTGTTAAAGGTAGCCCAGTGACATTTCCACACCTCCGGAATGAGGAGGGCTGGGAGAATTAGTGTTGCGAGAGACTGACATTGAAATTCTTTAAACCTCTCTATAAAACCCTGGCCAGACTGTGAGTGGCCTCTGTGAATGCAGTGAAAATCAGCACAGATAAGCTCTGAGAACTGAGTAACTCTGTGGAATGCCACTCAAGTTTCAGATGGGTGTCCAAATGGCACATTGCAGAGTGCAGCAGAGGAGCACTGTAGCTACTGTGAAAATCAAATTTGCATTCCAGAAGCAGCCACAAAGTTGCTTCCAGACATGTGATCTGAACTTTAATGCCTTGGCTGATAATATAGATAGATGAAGGCTGCTCTCAACTTTTTTATTTTGTCTTTTTGCAACTATTCTGGAAGTATAAGTGAATTCAAATTTAAACAAGAACATAAACAATCATAAAGGAGGGTAGGCTTTTTTAAATAACTGCTTGAAACTATTCATTATCAAAAGCTTCGGTGAAGTGAGGTTTGACTCTAGTCAATATTACTAGGGACTGGAGAGATGGCTCAACAGCTAAGTGCCCTGGGTGCTCTTGCAGAGCACCTGGGTTCTGTTCTCAGCACCCACATGGCTAACAGCAGTCCATAACTCCAGTCCCTGCAGATCTGATAACTTCTTCTGGCCTTTCCGTGCACTGCCCACATGGGAGCGTCTAGATATAAGCAAGCAGAACACTCATACAAATAAAAATAAATAAATAAATAAAAAGTAGATGCTGACGGAGTACTTTGGTGAGTGGTAGAGGTTTGAATTACCCCATGTGTTCTACAGCGATAGATAGATAGATAGATAGATAGATAGATAGATAGATAGGTAGATGATAATAAATAAATAAATAAATAAATAAGTAAATAAATAAATAAATAAATAAAATGCTAAGCAAACTCTGGATTACTGACAAATGTCAAAACTGATCTGGCAGCTAAAGCATATCATCCCAAGCATTTCAAATTATGAAGATTATGTTGCAATTTAAAATGTCAGTTTTAAACTACTTAGCATTTTCCTTACATTTTTGAGGTGCCATAGTCACGATATTACTCCTTCCCTACTTTAAATAGTTTTGGTGAAACTGATGCTTTGGTCTCTTCTCCATTTGTAAGTCACTGAGTGCCTGTGTCCAAATTATCTTATGAAATGCCATCTTTTAGAAATCTGGGTCTCATTTTACAGATGCTAAGAAGAAAAACAAATGAAGTTAACCCAGTGCAGTACAGAAAGACTTAGAATTTTGTCTATGAAATGCTTTTAACCTCCCCAAGGTAATTATCACTTTAGTAATTTCTAGAACTTGTGTATTTCAGAATTTACTTCAATTCATTTTGGTTTTGGTTTTTGAATCAAGGTCTTGCTGTATAGTCCTGTCTGTCTTTTAACTTTCTGAGTGAATCAAGCTGGCCTTGAACTTGTGGCTACCATATTACTTCTACATCCAAGGGCTGGAATTTCAGGAATGCAACCCCCACACTTGGCTTTCTCCAGTTTTTGAAATGATTAATATTCTCCATATATATATTTTTTAATTTCAAGTGCTTTAATTGTTTAACTTCCTGTTGTTTGTTGACAAAGGTCAATATCTGTTCATGTATGTTACCAGAGTTCTCTCAGGGTCTGTTGAGTGATCAAACAAACCATATAATATATTTTATGTGAATTTATTATTGTTTATGACCTTGGGTAGGGAGGGGGTAAATGGGGGAACTTACAAAGAGACAAGCACTTTTGCACCACAGCTCAGAGCCTGCCAATCCAGACCACTCTCCTGGCCTGCCCATAGTCTCTGTTAACTTTCACCCATGCATCTTGGGCCCACAGTCTCACCACAGGTCAGTAAATGCCTCCTCTTGTGTCCACACAGCTGAGATGCAGGGGCCGTCTTTCTCTCTGTGCCTGCCACCTCACGTTCCTGTGGGCTCGCAGCCCTGTCCCAAGATGGCACAGAAAATAACCCTCCCCAGTCAATTCTTCACAACAGTTCCCACCTCTTGGAGGAAACAGGCAGTTTGGGAGACACTCCACTCTTTTCCTCCACTCTTACAATCTTCCCGCCAGTCTTACGCTAAGGTCTCTGAGCCTTGGAGGGGGAGACAGATGTAGGGAGATCTCTCGTATCATTGCAAGATAGTGACTTCTTTGGCCTCCCCATTATTTGTCTTTAAGCCATGGTCATTGATCAATCTCAGTGGTGTTTCTTCTACTATAAAGACAAATGGAAGGAAGTAGACACAGTTAAACAAACATGAATGTAAATACAAATATCTAGAAGATATCCCAGTAGGTGTACTATGTTCATTAAACAGCATACTTCTGATGGCATCCCCAATAGGACTTGTAGCCTTTCTCAACACAAGGTGTTGGCCTGGTCTATAGCACCAGATGTGTGTTCTAGCCCTAGGAGTGGGCCTTATCCAATTTGAAATTTGTCAGTTATACGTGTATTGGTTGAGTCATTATTGCACTTGCAGGCATTGCTTGGCATGTCCATAGTGTGCAGCACACAGGGTCCATTGCTGAGTAGAAACATAGGTGATGCTTTCTTTCCCAGCCACCTGCATAGTGCCTTTTGGCAATATGAATGTCATCCATCCAGTGACATGGAGTTTTTTTGGTTTAGTCTCAGCTCCATTTCCTCTTCTTGTCCCATGCTCACAACATGCACTGTCTTCAGCAACATGATCTTACCGACCATTCAAGTGTACAACCTACATTAATGGCAATAGCCTTGGTGAATTTGAGGACCTCTAGGATCTCTCTGACCAGCAGCTCATAGGGGGACAACCCACTCCTGGTGCTGTAGATTTTCTTAACCATTGTATAGTTTGGGAGTCTCTGCCTTTCTTGCCCAACCAAAAACTCCCAGGAATCATATAGCTATAGCTGGGCTTTGCTTTATCAGGTATCTTTCAAATGGGTTTCACATCTGTAAAACACTTGAAGGAAGGTTAACATTATGTATTAAATCAATCATAGACAAGGTCTCACACAGCATGGAAAGGTTTTGTCCACTCGTATTAATTGTTTTCTCCATAGATCTTCGTTAGGCGCCATATCATGTGTTCGAGGCATTAATTTGGTTAGCTTTTTATCATTTTTAGTTATCCCTTTGGAGTCATTCTGCACTTGGGGGATTTTACATGGAGTGTCGTTGTAGTCTTTTATTCTTGATACACTTACGGGTGTTGACTCCACCCGTTGGCTGACCTTGCATTGGGCTAAGGAGGCAGGAGGCTTCTTCTGTCCCTGCTGCACTTGTTGGTTCCCTGACTCAGACAGGCCCTGGATCTGCCTCCTGACTGTAGCTATATCTGTCATCTTCCCATTGACCACACCAGGTTGCTGGGGGAGAAATTGGTGGGAAAACCTGCTTCCACCCCTAGTATAGCCTTTATCAGAAGAGAAATGAATCTTATTTAATCCTTGGAGATTTGTAACCACCCCTGGGACACTTTTTTATTCTTTGAATGTCTTTTGTAAACTGTTCTTCTGGTTTTTAAGCCTTCCAGAAATGTCTCAGGACCGAATTTGATTCTCTATCAATGTTTTCTCTAGGAATTTGAGGTTGACATAAATCTTGCCACATTTGTCTTTGAGTAACCTAAGTGGACTGTTCCTTTAGTCTTGTCTTTTTTATATCTCTTATAGCATGTTCTGTTATTTTACAGGCATGTTTTACATCCTGGTTAGTATCATGTAGATTTGCCAAAGCCTGTCTCACTTTACAAAGATCCTGTCCCATTAAAGTCTTAGTAAAACCATTAAAGCCCCATACCATTCTCAGGGTCCCAGTTGAATTAAGCCTTCCTTCATATCTCTGGTGAACACAGTCTTATCTAGCCCAGTGAACTGGACATCATATATTGCTTTCATCATATGTATTTGTCTCAGTAATGCCTGACCCTTCTTTATTGTCCTCCAGCCCCTACTAATCATGTTAGTCTGCTTTGGTGATAACCAGGTATCTTTAATGCCTTCAATCAGCCATTGCATTAAGGACACCCCCCCCCCGCATTGGCCTATGTTGAACAGCCTATATCACAAGGATGGATGGGTGGTTGTATAACTCAGTTGTGAAGCTTCTGAAGGACTTAGACTGACATTTTCTCCCATGTACCATACTCTCACAAGCCATGTGGCTAGGGGATCTCTGATTGCTTGCCTGTAAGTTTTTCCTACTTTCAACAGTTTTAGTATAGAATATATCCTAGCTATAGCACTATTAGCTTTTTTCCCTTTTGTATCGACAGTTGACGTTAAGGGGCATCTTTAGCTACTTTTATTTTTAGGTCATTTTCTTTTTTACTATTATCTGTCTTTTCCTCTGAGTCCTTGGACCTTACACAAGTCAAAGTGTGCCACTTTTTTTCTCTCTCAAGCTCTGCAACTGGATTTGCCAGGATCTGCATAGCCTTGTCAGCTTCCCCTGACTGGGGCACAACTTTTACTATGGAAAGTGGCCACATTCCCTCTCTGGGCACTCTGTTTGGGTTCAGAGCCAGTAAAAGACTTTCTAGTTTCTGGATAACTTTAACAAATCTTCACATGCCCATAACATAACCCCAATTTACAACATAGCTGTGGCCCATGCTTCTGAGTGGCTGTCCTCTTTTTGTTGCAGATATTATAATCCATTGTATAACCCATGTCATTATTGCTAACCCCATTAAGTTTAAGGGATTTAATTGCCCTCTCTCCTGAGTTCCTGGTAGCTAATTCTGGATTTGGGAATCAGAACACCGCTGAGTCACCACAGAGGTAGTGGGCACAGCACTTCTTTTCTAAACCCACATCCCCAAGGCTGTGTAGTTCATTTATCTGGGCCAAACTATAGGAGTTTTGTAGCCAGAGTTCTCTCAGGGTCTCTTGTGTGATCAGAAAAACCATATAACATATTATTTAACCATATAACATTATTATTTATGCTCTTGAGGAGGGAGGGGCTCAGTGGGAGAATTTACAAAGAGACAAGTACTCTTCCGCCTTGGCTCAGAGACTGCCAATCCTGACCACGCTCATGACCTGATCATAGTCTCTGTTAACTTTTACCCACACATCTTTGCCCCACAGTCTCTCCCCAGTTCAGTAAATGCCCTCTCTTGTGACCAAGAGGTTGAGACACAGGTGCCATCTTTCTCTCCACACCTGCCACCACATGCTCCTGGGGGCTCGTGGCTTCCTTCCCAAGATGGCTCAGGAAAAAACCCTCTCCAGCCAATTCTCTGAAGCAGGCCCCACCCCTTGGAGGAAACAGGCAGTTTGGGAGACAGTGTACAAGCAGAAATATTTAAAGCACAGATGGCAATGTAGTCCAACTCCAAGAGAAGTCACTCTGTGTGGTGAAATTGATGTGCAAAATACATAAATGCAGTTAGTGAGAATATATAAAAGTGTTTCTGATGTTCTATATATTCATAAAGTTCATAAAACTTTTTTGTGTTTAATCTTGACTACTTGGTTGGTCAGAATTGTAGACTATTTTGCTATAATTAACTGTAATTTATCATATGTAGTCTAAGTAAAAGATGCTAATAGAAAAAAATTAATACAGAACACAGAGAAGTTATTTGTCTATTAAGTTTACATAACCTTGTGCCTGGCATGGTGGCTCACACCTTTATTCCCAGCACTTGGGAGGAAGAGGCAGGCTGATCTTTGTGAGATCAAAGCTCTGCTGGTCTCCATAGTGGGTTCCAGGCCAGCTGGAGCTACCGGGAGATCCAGCCTCAAAAAGATCAAAAAAAATAATAATAAAAATTACATAACCTTTACTTTTTTCCTCATGCTTAAAAATGTCTGGTCCTATGCTCGATGTAAATGTGAAACATGCTTGCTACTTTATCTTTGAGCAAAATTTTCTTCTTTAGTACCTTATCAAAGCACAAGAATATGTTAACTTTATAGCAAAAACTGAAATATTCTAGAAAATTTATTTTGAACAATAGATATTGTCAATACATAACTTAATTCTCTCTTGTAACTTGAAGTCTCTGTGTCTTTGTGAACTGTTCTGTATTCTTTTTCTCCTTCTAAAATGTGCTTTTCATTTACAGAGATTCATTATAAGAATAAAGTGATGTGCTAAGAATATCAGCCACGTCTCAATTTTTTAAATGAAATTTAAATTCTGTGATTTTTGTAACAAGGTACTAAAATGGAATGTTAAAAGTATTAATAGTAGTGATTACTTAAGATTTCCTCGTTGTATTTCACCAATATCCAAAAAATACACTCTAACTCAAACATTTGATCTTGTATAGGCTTTACTCAGTATTAAAGACTTTATGACATCACTTGGATATTTTGTGCTCTAGTATCTCAGGAAATATTCCTTTTCTTATTTGTTTCACTATCCTTGACAAAGTTCATGTAATCAACTATGATTTGCCGTTTGTGACTTATGCCTTAATTGTTGTCAATTACAATTAAAGTAATGTGATTTTATATCATGAAGTTCTTGAAATATCCAACATGACACCATTTAGTTAAGTCAAATACCTTAGGGTAATATTAATTATTTGATTTAAACTAAGAGAGGAATGACTCTTAGATGATGACAACACAAACGGCAGTTCTATTTACTAATGTCTTTCAATATAGGGAGACTGATGAATGTGGAAGACCTGGAGAGGATGTATAGGAATGGAAAGAGTATGAAGTAAGAACTCAAGGACATCTTACATGATAAAAAATAGAGATTGCCCACGTGTTCCTATTTCATTATGAATAATTTTGGAACTAGTTTTATTTTTAATTTTAAGATACTTTCTAAATGAATATGAATATTCAGCATTTATATAACATTCTATCCTCCAAGCACTTAGCTAATTAATCTTTAAAACATCCTTCTGAGAAGGGTAAGTATTATTATACCTAGTTTACATATAAAAAATCGTGTTCATGGAGAGAGAGGTTACGAGCTAAGGAATCTATCTTGAAAGCAATGAAGTGCTAATTTGGCTATGGGAAATCCCAAATACAAAATACAAAATGAGAGTGTACTGGTGTCACTTGACAAGTAGCATTTTGTTCCCAGCAAACCGCCAGCCACAACTTATCCAGATTGATAAAGCTAGAGAGGTATTGACAACTGAAAGATACAAATAAGTCTAGCTAGTGATAGTGAATGAAGAGGGCTTGGCAATAGCACTGGAGTCATTTCCAGGACCTCAAACTTAGCACATTCATTGTTTTATATTCTGCCACAGTAATTGAGCTTTATTTTTCTAGGAATAAATTCACTAGCCCATATTTTTGCCACCATAGACATTTCTATG
>NW_008343216.1:904780-911559 GCF_000622305.1 Nannospalax galili | reverse complement strand
TATTCATTATTTCATTTATTCTTTAAATCCATAGTGGCTATATTTGCTTAGGTGACAGAACTTCTCAATTTTAGTACATTTACAGAATATATACAAGCTCAACATAAAGTGATTAACATTCTAATTTGTTCCTCCTGACCTGAAACTAACTTACCTTAAAATGTGCAGTTATATGTATGAGGAAATAAAATAAAAGAAACATCTTAAAAGAAGATATATCAAAATTTCCCTGAATATTCACTTTTGCATTTCTTATAATTTGTTTTCTTCTTTAAATGGCCAACATTTCCTTGCCAACAAGGGATAGTATAAGCCATTTATTTGAAAAAAAAGTGGCTGAAAACTAAATTAAAATTACTAGCAGTAATTCTTAGATCCCTAATTTGCTTAGTGATATACCTACATATTAAACCTATTATCAAGTTTCAGTTTAAAATATCTTCTCTCTTTTTAGATATACCTGTGGCAATGTATGTAAACTTCATAACACTAACTTAAAACACGCATGTGCACACACACACATACACACACATGCACAAATGCATGCACACATTCATACACACATGCACTGATTTATTTCTTTTATATTTACATGCCTTTAACCAATCATTTAAAATTAATAAATGATTTTCAATCACTAACAACTTAAAAGAAAAAGTTATTGCTTAAATTTCTTTGACACTTTTCATTTTCTTGCAGCCTAACATTGAGTTTACTTAAAAACATCTTACAGAGTACAAGATGACAAATTTACCACTAAATCAATGATTTTCTCACTCATTTAATCACTAAATTCCTTGCAGCTTTCAATTTGTCTGAAATTCTCCACATGACCGTTTTCCACTAACTCCCCATTTTCCACTAACTCCCGCTTTCCACTAAGTACCCATCCTCCTGTGACTTTGTAGGATGTATCTTTTGCTAATTTCAAGAATTCTGTTTGCTTCTAGTATCAATTTTTCTCAACTGAACTCTGAAATTAGATCCTTTACTGATCTTGCAGCCTCCAGTTTGCTCTTATGATATCCAAAATCCACTCATTTCTGAACATAAATTCTGAATCACTTAGTGGTTATGAAAGCAAACTGTGGTTCTAGTTCCTGATTTGAATACTGGCTGCCTCACTAGGTATTAAAATTGAGAAAACTGTATGAAGTTTCTTTCCTTTGATTTCTTTAATGAAAGGTTTGACTATTTGAATAAAAACTATAGTAGTCATATATAGAAATTAATGAAATATTGTCAATTAATGTCATTCAGAGAGGTAATCTTTGTGAACCAGAACTAGGTGTGCGCATTTTTTAATAATCTGAATATTTAAGCTATTGGTGTTTCTGTTTGTTGTTTGTTTTGTTATGTCATATTTAGATTAGGCTATTTCTTGATAGTGTAATAATATCACCTACAATAACTGAAAACTAGAAATTTTGTCAATATGATTTTTACTTTCTCTCTCTCTTCTTCTTTTTTTTTTTTTGGTCTTTTTGAGATGGGGGGGGTCTCACTATAGTCACAGCTGTCCCTGAACTCACTATGTAGACCAGGCTGGCCTTGAACACACAGAAATCCACCTGCCTCTGCCTCCGGAATGTTAGGAGTAAAAGTGTGCGCCACCATGCCTGGCCTGATTTTTTACTTTCTTATCTTCATTTATTTTCTTGGTTTTATTCATTGCAGATTGAGCTCTATTTTATATCTAAATCTGGAAGACAATTTAATATGTTCTAAGATGTACATAATAATATTACCTTCCTGCAAAGTTTGACCTGAACAAGAAACACTAGAATAAATCCACTAATCATAATTTTAATTTATATATGAGTATTTTGCTTTCATGTATGTAAGTGTACTATGTGTGTGCAATGTCCACAGAGGCCAGAAGAGGGTGTCAGATCCTCTGGAACTGGGTACAAATGCTTGACTGGATAGGACTTAAGTTGTATGGCAGAATACATGAGGTCAAGTGGGAGGGTGGGAGGGACATGGATGGGGATGGAGCTCTATTAGATTAAAAACTATTGTATGAAGTATACAAAAGCTCAATAAAGAAAATAAAAAGAAAAGAAATTTATATGTAAAAAAAGCTTTATTTACCTTTCATAGCCTAGGTTAAGAGAAAGGGCAAATGTATCATATGTCTAGCATAATCTATTCAAAGATAAAAAATCAAAATAAGTGGAAGGTTATAAATATATGGAAAGTTAACATACATGAAATCTATGTGTACTAATAATTAAAAGCTTAAAGTTGAAGTTAAAATTTTCACTAGGCATCCAGACTTATTCTCTCAGGATTACAGTATTCCTGTAGCATTCCCAACAAAAGCCCACATGATCTCAAAGTAAGACTTTGTCATATAATGAGTAGGCAAATACAATAAGAATAAATACATAAATAGCTCTATCTTGGCTTTCATGCCATGGGTAATGCTTTCCTGTTCACAGCTGCAATGAAGGTGAATATATTAAACCTCTTTATAGAAACATGTTCCCTAAAGCATGGGTAGATGGAAGAAGTGGGTGGGAGGAAAATTGGCTTGTATGTGAGATCTCTGACAATTTTGGCCAAGGAGCTGTCACTGAAGGACTAGATCTTCATGAAATTTTGCTTTCATACTCATTACTTGAATTTCTTTTCACTGTAGGAACTATTCCACTCATGTCATCTGAAGATCACCCATAGCAAGCACATCCATTGAGTTCTTGCTTCCCTCTAGTCTTAGTTTGTCATCCGCAGCGTCACTGCACTTTCCCCAAAAGAGACAGAAATTATCAGATATTCTAGGTTAATTGTCATTTAAGACAAAAGTAGGGGACTCAATGTTTTCTCCCACATTAAAATAGTACAACAATTTTGGTAAAAATAGATCCTGTCTGGGTATGGTGGCAACGGCCTTCAATCCCAGCACTCCGGAGGCAGAGACAGATTGCTGTGAGAAGGAGGTCAGTCTGAGAAGCTCCATCCTGTAATTTCCAGGCCTGCTGGGTTTCATAGTGAGACCTGCTCTCAAAAACACCAAAATACAAACAAAAAAAGATCTTATCTTTATTAAATATTCTGTTGTTATGAGGTTGGTCTTTCATTTCAATTTTAACACTATTTCAAACATATTTTATGCTCATTCTTCACAGATGTCTATACACATATTTGAATCATTTTCTATAGAACATTAAATGACTAGATTCTTATTTGTTTGTAAAATTACTTGTGCTATTATTATAGTTTTTGAGGTGAAGTCTCTCTGTGTATTCTAGATGGCCTGGAAACCCTGGGCACAAATGATGCTCCTTCAGCAAGAAAGGTGTATTTTTAAAGATATGCATCACCTTGCCCAGCTGATTTATTATCATTGTAATTCTACAAATGATAAGGATTATTGTGATTATATGATAATTATTTGAAGTGTAAATTTACTCATTGAATTATGTGCTTGGAATTTATCATAGCATATGAGATACCATCTAGTCAGCCTTGTTATCTTGCATTGTTCTTTTAACTTTCTATTTTTCCAAAATTATCCTTATAAATTTTAAAACTATGTATTTACTTCTCCATGTCACTCATGAAACACAGCATATTATGTCAAAGAAAGATCATGAAATCAAATATATATTTTAAAGCAATATTTCTGTGTTTCACTGTATACATAATACAAACACTGAAGGAATAAACGTATTTCTTTAAATGATATTCTAAAAAATAATATATGGAAATAAAATTCAATGAGGGAACTAGCCCAATAATAAGTAATAAGGATAGTAGAGAGCAAGCTTGAATAAAAACTGAACTTACAAATAAATAATTATCTTTTAAGCATAATTATGACACTTTTGAGTTTTAAAAGGAAGAATAATGTTGATATTTACTTCATTAAAAGTAAAATTTTCATTCCTCCATGTGATTTAAATATATGGAGTTTTCAGCAACAGGCTCTTTTTAAATATTTAATACTTTATTGAATGTGCATTTCATACAAAACAATTTTTAAAATATTTTATTTATTATTTTCATTTTATGTGTATGAATGTATTGCTTGAATGTATGTGAGTGCACCCATGTCGTGCAATGCTGTGGAGATCAGAAGAGGGCATTGGATTCCCCTGGAACAGGAGTTAAGGATGGTTCATAGCCACCATGTGGATGCTGGGAATTGAACCCAGGTACTCTGCAAGAGCAGTCAGTGCTCTTAACCACTGAGCCATCTCTCCAGTCCCCAAACAAAACATTTTAATCATGTTCATGCACCCTTCTCAATCTGGATTCCCCCCATAGCCTGCCCTATGGGATTTCATACATTCTGTCATATATGTTAAAGTCTATCCTGTCAAGTTAGTGTACTCAGATGTCCCTCAGTGGAAGTTCATACCCTTAAAGATCAATTCTTCCTCACCAAGCAGTAATCAGCTGCTGGAACCTGCTGCTCATTTCCCCAGTTCTATGCTAGGATTTTATCTGCTTCAGTCTGTATAGATCTTGTACATGCTGTCACCATTGATGTGGGTTCATATGAGTAAGGTACCAGGAGCCTGTAAGACTCTTTTTCCATATGGTTGTACACCTATCCCCTGGAATTTATAAACATTTTCCCCTCTTGTCAATGGTCCCTGATCTCAGAGTGAGTGAAGTTTAAATCTAGGAGTCCTGGCCAGGGACCCACACTCTGCAGACTCTCATTCTCTACCCTTGGCTATTTGTGGCCTTTTGTGTTCATTGCCCTCTGCTGCATGATGGAGCTTCATTGTTGAGATTTGAGAGATGCATTAATATTTTCTTTATGACTTGTTCCACTATGTTCCGTGAGCCTTAGTTATAGAGGTTCCATTGTAGTTGTGTCACTTAGTGTTGGGCATCTCACAGACACTTATTCCCAGTGTATACCCAGTTGTTGAACAACGTAATAGCCTCCATCTGATGCATAAGATGCATCTTTAATGAGTGGTAACTTACATACTTGTCTGTAAATAAAATGATACATATTCAACATATAGTAAGAAAGTACATTTGTCTAGGAATGAGACAGCCTAGGGTTTACTGTAAGAACTAAGACGTCTCCAGTCCTTCATATTTGTCCATGTCTACAGTGCCACATATGAGCCCCCCCATACCAATTGAGTTGTAGTCTAACACCACTTTAGCTCCTTTTATGTCTGTGTATTGTATATTTAAGAAGATTCTGCATTAGTTTTCCATATGGCTTTTTCAAAGGTCTTTATTGTTAGTTATCCCTCCTTTTACTCATTCCTCTTCAAAGACCTCTCATTCCCCTCTCCAGGAACTTACATCTTTTGTTAGGCTGATGTCATAAACAGTCACATTCAACAGTGAAGCTTGCCAGCTACAATTGGCCTGAAAAGATATACCAAGTGGTACAAGAGTGCATGGTCATTATTGTAGTAAATGACAAATTTCTGATTTAATATTTAATATAAGGTCCACTCCACAAGACTCACTTTATTCCCAGTACCATCAACTGTGCCAAAAACTCATGGACCCTACAGAAGAACCTAATACTATTATTCTGCTAAATGCACATTTTAACTCTCATCAGAAAATCTTCTCTTTGTTGTATATAGCAATTAGTACAGGGACCAGTAACCCTCAGCTAGGGGTTGGACTTCGTACCCAAGCCCCATCCTTGCTTGTGTGTTGGCTGACCCGATCAGGTACAGGGTTTATGTATTCAGTTACAGCCACTGAGAGTACATTTATGCAACAGGACTTTAATGTCAAACAAATACAATCTCACAACAGACATCTACTATCTCTGGATTGTGGAATCTTTCTACCCTTCTTCCTGATCCCTAAAACTGAAGGGCCAGGGAACCAGTGTGATACAGATGTTCCATTTAGAGTTCAATGCTCCAGTTTCTTATTCACTCTACATTAACTGGTTATCAGTCACTGTATTAATTGCTATCTACAACAAAATGAGGATTCTGTGATGAGAATTAAAAGATGCATTAATCTATGAGTATAAAAATAAGAACGTGGAGGGGGCACTTTATTCCATTTAGCAGAGTAATAGTATTAGGTTCTTCTGTAGGGTCCATGGGTTTCTGGCCCAGTTGATGGTATTTGACTATGTGTTCAGTACCACATGTGCATCCCCTCCCAATGAGTGCTGTTACTCAACGTATACAGCTGTGTACCCCTAGAGATACTGTTACTATTCTTTCAGTAGATATTATTTTCTGGGCTGGTAATTGTTGTGGTTCATAGACATTAAAACTGAATGCATTCATTGATAGGTTTTTCTTCCGTGGCAGTTTGTGTTGTATCTTTTTGACACTATGGGATCTAATTCTCAGGGAGGAGGCTTCCAGATTAGTTTGATCACATTTATACAAGTAGAAAGGAATAAAATATGTCAATTGTCTTAACATTCATAAATAACTCACAAGCAAAGATATCTGTTCTTGGGACTAGAAAGATTGCTCAGTGGTTAAGAGCACTGTCTACTCTTGCAGAGGACCGGGGTTCAATTTCCAACACCCATATGGCAGCTAACAATCATCTGTCACTCCAGTTCCAGGACATCCAATGCCCTCTTCTGACCTTCACAGGCATTGTACTACATGGGTGCATTTACACACATGCAGAAAATACACTCATACACATAGTATAAAAATAACAGATAAAATATATTAAAAATGTATCTAGTCTTAATTTTTTAAAAACCTAAGCTTAATATTATTGGTTATAAGTTTTAAAGAATTATCTGTATAATTACTATTTAACATCACAGAAAATGCAGTTATTTTATAGTAAATGTTTCAATT
>NW_008343216.1:890844-904347 GCF_000622305.1 Nannospalax galili | reverse complement strand
CCTGTCAAAAATATATTATTTGTAGGAACATTTCTTTTTCCAAATTTAATATGAAGGAGCTATAATTTTAGGAATTCATGTCTGTAATGTTTTAGTTCTTCCTCTTTACAGTAATGAAATAGCTTTTGGAGTTTTTAAAAATAAAAATGTTATTTTCTGTCTTTTCCCCTCACAGGACTATAGGTGAGCAAATATTTTACTTCCATCCTGAAGTTTACCTTTATTACTGTTAGATTTAAACTTTAAAAAAAGAATAAATTCATTCAATTGGAGCAATTCATTCAATCAGAAAATGACTCTTGCAAAGATCAGAAGGCCCCCAAAGGGCTATAATTTTGCTGCCATTAAAAAAAGTCAGAAACACATTTCCTGCATAGAGAAGCTTTATATTTCTCCCAAGTTATGCTGGGCACAGGGCTTTGGTGGCTACACTTTGTTAGTTATACTACTTGCTGTCGCTATTACAAACTGGCCACACATCATTTTGTTAACGTAATAAAAATAACTATTTGGAAAAGTAATGTTCTGATGTAAAGAAAACTAAATGGTACTCAATGAAACCACTTTCAGCTTATGACTTAAGTCAAACAATAAAAGATATGTGTAAACATACATTTTGATGTATGTAGTCTTTTCTAATGGCATGCTAGTGAGAAGAATCATGAATGATTAAAATCGTACTCTCTAGGAATTTTTAGATTTTAGGGAAAATTAATAAACCATATAACCCAATTTATTTTTATATTTTAAAAAAGTCAGTACAGTTGTATTTCAGCCAACTCAGGCAGTTTATATCAGCTTCCAGTATTAATATTTGAGAAAATTTTATAACTCGGGTGTAATTATAGACATACTGGACATATATGAAAGTGGAGAAAAATTCAATTCATTTAATTATTTCACACAATTAAAAAACCTGATAAATAATTTTTTTCATGCACCAATCGTGATGACTCATTTGTTTATTCTAAGACACTCAATAAGTTTCAAAATAATGACATAGGTGAAAGGTAATAAATTGCTTTCCCATGCATTTTCTGTTGTTGGTTGTATGATTCCTGTATACTAGGGTTTTCTGAAACAGATAAAATAATGCATATTCTCTGTTATCAAATTGTTTAGGGGCCATTTAATATCAGATGGGTGTCTGCATTCTTATTAGAATGGTAGGGGCACAAAGACAGATGAATAAAAGCAGAAAATCCTGTACTTTGTTCATTAATGTACCATTCAAGATCAGATAGAATATTCCAGTGTATAGAACTATATTCATGTTAATCTAATAATGTAAATATTGAATGTACTTTAAAAATCAAAGTTCTGCAAAGTATATATGGTGTTATTTCAACTTTCTAAAATATTAGAACCTACAAAACAAATTTTAACAAGAGTGTATATACATGTGTGCATTTATATGTAACTATTTCCTTATGCATTAATTTGATTCATTACAGAATTTTATACAAGGCTGAACGTGGTGGTGCATGCCTTTAGTACCAGCATTGGGAGGCAGAGGGAGGTGGCTCTCTGTGAGTTCAAGGCTAGCCTGATCTACATAGTGAGTTCCATGAAAGCTGGGGAAACAGGGACACCCTGTCTCAAAAAGACCAAAAAAAAAAAGTATTTTAGCTATTTTAGCTGGACGTAGTGGCACAGGCCTTTAGTCCCAGCATTCGGGAGGCAGAGGCAAGCGTCTCTCTGTGAGTTCAAGGCCAGCCTGGTGCTAGAGGGAAAACTTGTCTCAAAAAAAAAAAAAAAACCAGAATTTTATACAGCTATATATGTGTATATGAAGAGAAAGAAAGATAAAGAAGAGGAGAGGGGAGGGGAGGGGAAGGGTGGGGAGGGGAAGAGACAAGAGGAAAGGAGAGGAGGGAGCCTGCTGGCTATTATCTGATTGCTGAGATTACAGTTAGTGCAGGGAAGCATTCTCATGGAATAGAAATGTTCTTCATTTTGAGGGATGAATTTGCTACCAGGGATCACACACACACACACACACACACACACACACACACACATATCCTATTTCCTTATTAAAAGGTGAAGAAGGAAGAGTTGGTCTATGAGGTAGAGAATGGATGAGCATATCTTATTAACCACCCAGCAAGAATGCAGCCCTATAGCAACAGGAGATATTTCTGAAGTTAACTTTAGAAATAGACTAATGTCTTCATGTTTTTGACGTGAGTGGGTACATAGCATGCAATGAGAGGTTCCATTTCAAAATTACATTCTGTGATAGTAACAATGTACCTAGAAAATCATGAGAGAAATGTTATTCATGCATGTAAATAATAAAGACTACTCTCCATCACATTCTTGGTTCAGTAGTTATCTTGTATAGATTTTAAAGGAACACTCAGAGAAGAAAATTGGGTTAAAAATTACATAGGATTGAAATTATTGTGCTTCTTGGAAGATGGTGAAACAGAGACTTAACTTTTAGGAATTATTTAAATGAGAGAGTGGAAATAAACACAGCCTCATTATATAGCATCATGACAATATACAAGATTTCTTATGAAAGGGTATCATGACATACAGATCCCAAAATGTCTTCTTGAAATGCAGAGAGATATTGTTAATACATAGTTGTAACTTGTGAAAACAAATTAGCAATGTTCATATGTCAGAAACAAAGTGGCCAGTCAAGGTGATTTAATGACTCCTGAACTTTCACATATGTCACCAAGCAACACAGCCTGCAAATTTAAATTAAGTGATCAAAAGGAAGGAAGCAGTGTTGACCTGAATATATGGCAATTTGAGGGAGACCTCTAAATATGATAGTCCATGAAAGAGTGAGATTTTTTTCACACCTACTAATTATTATTATTATTTTAAATTATATTTAATAACCAAATGATTAGAAGAGGCATTTCAGTACAACAGCATTGACATATTCAATAACAATTTCCAGCGCTAAGTTGCTTGTCTTTCAAAATTGGCTGTAAATTATTAGGTTTACAGTTGAATTAATGTTGTTGAGTTATACAATATTGTACTCCATAAAAACCCTGCAAGACATAAAATTAAATGAGGTTTTAAACTTTGAAAAAGATCTCCATTTCATTATTAAAATACACAGTTTCATACAGAAAAATTCATTTTTAATACAACTGACACTAAGATGCATATGCGTTTCTAATCTCTATATATCTGATTATTACTAGTCACGGTTGGTTACTTTTTGAGCTCCTTAGCATCTGAGAATGGATATAAAGTCATCAAGTAGATTTCAATGGTATTTTTTTTCAAATCTACTAGTTATTAAGGAGCAAATATTTATGCTTTGAAGATTTTTTTTTTATAGACCCACTTCCCAGGCAGCACCCTCCCATAGCCTCCCTCCCCCAACTAGAGCCCTTATACTCTGATATCCCTGCTACTGTTTGCTGTGTTGTTGGCACCCCCAGCCATTTCCCACTACTTGTTCTTCTGGTGAATCTAGCCAGCCCATCTAGAGGTCTTTGTTTTAGGAGGGTCAGCTGTTCCTCATCTAGCAGTATTCAGTTGTCAATATTCCTTTGGATAAGATTGGGGTGTGCTGTTCAATTTCCCAGTTCTCTGCTGGGTTACTATCTGGGAATCCCTTTGGCCACCGTGGCCAACAACTCAGAAGGCGGTATCGCCTGTGTGGCAATGTTGTAGCCTTTAGCTATACATATGGTCTCTTATGAAATTATATTGGCCCCTTTAATCTTTGGTTATACTTTCCTTTTGGGTGTTTAAGGCCACACAGTTGGTCTAGATAAACCGATTTATTTTTCCTCTTAAGGTCGTTTAAGGATCTGTTCCTCACCGGTCACATGGGCTTCGGAGGAGCCCCTGGCTCCTTCCTTTTACCATTTCTACCCATGTGAACATAAGTCAAAGGTCCTGCTCGACCATGGTTGGTTTCGCTTGGAAGCATGGAAGAAATGGTTCCTCTGTGTTGACCCTCCTCTTTATAGACTGGACACTGATTCAAGTCCATCTGGTGGAGTCTACTCGGCCTCCTTGATCAAGAGGACAGGTGACCCATCACCATTATAGGACATTTTGAGAGTTGCTCATCATCCCCTGGAACTAGTCAACTTAAGAGGGCAAGGAGCAAAAAGTGTCTTTATGTCCCTCTGACCAAATTAATATAGACTTTAAAGTATGTCTGTTAAATACCCAAGAAGGTTAGTTCCACCATTCTGGTGTTTTTAATTACTGTGTGTCATGCAGATACATCTTAGGCAAATACCAGTTGCTCTCAGATAAACCTTACCTAGACATATATTTCTTGATCTCCTATGTATAGTCAGTAGGTTGTAGGAGTAATATGGTTCTCACTGGTTTTCAAAGCTAGCTAGACATTGTTTATCTCTCATTTTGTCTCACCCCTCCATCATGGTTTTCCCTCTTAAGGTGCTCCCATTGCCCCCCTTTCTCCCATAACAATACCCTTCTCCTCTGGTCCTACTTCTCTTGAGCTCCTTCTTTGCCTTTATGCCCTAGGTTCCTTATATATCCTCCCTTCCCCTCCCTTAAACTAACCCAATTTTTATCCATATCTCCCTTATTAAGGGCTAGATTTTTTTACCTTTCTGAAAATAAAGTGAAAAACCTAGATGAACAAAATGACTATGTGAAAAATATCTATATTAATATAAGGTCAGGAGAAATGAAATAGAGGATGAAAATCTGTGTCCAGATGTATGAGTGAGGAAATAAAGTAGTTCATAAAGGCATTTTTCCTATCAGCTTGTGATCCAACTTCAAGGAAAAGGAAAATTTTAGGAAAAAAGTGTAGTTAAATTACTAAAATTTTAAAAAGGAGAAACATGTTTTTCTCAACTGTTATTTCATTAATGATACATCCTTCATAAGAAAGAGATGTAGAACATTGACTCAAAATATCAACTAGAAAATCCTGCTAGATGTTTAAAATTGAAATAAATTTAATAATAGAAATACTTTAAGCTTGAGTCATTAAATAGAAAAAGGATATTGAAAATTCCATTAATGCTTAATATTCTTAAAACAGCCTACTCCAAATCATGTGGATTTCATCTGTAGGTGGTTTATTTACACTACACTGAAGAAACCCACACATACTGAGGAAACTTAAGAGGCCTCAATAGGAAGATATGAGAAAGGGCTTAGAGTGGAATTTCAACATGTGAATCACTTGGAAAGAGTTAGGGGAAGCAATGCATCACTGTAGATTGGATGGTCTCAGGAAGCCAAACAAAATCTTAAGTTATGCTCACAAAATTACATACAAAGAAAGAGGAACAAACAGACCATAAAGTTGTTCTTGGTGAAGACACAAGCCTCTCATATCAGCCTAGATGAAGGCTGTTTGTGTTTTATGATGAATTTTGATATTCCACAGGTGCTCTGATATGATTATAGAATGGCATTCTTCCATATCATTCCTAATGTGCCTTTGTGAAGTTGGTATTTTGTGAGATATTTTATTTGACAGGAGAGCAAAAGAACCTAGCTGTGATGACCAAGTTAATTTCCATCTGCCCTTAGCTGTTACTCAGCAGATTTAAAACTAGTATCAATAAGTAACAATATTATATCAAATTAGAAAATGAAATGTGTACAACTCCCCTGGCTGAAAATAAATGTGTGGCCTAAAGAAGGCTACATCTGGAGAAGAAAGATTATAATGGAAAATTTAATGGGTGATTTATGGAACCATGAGCTGGAATCCATGACATCCACATGCCATTCTCTCCTAGCTAAATGAATTTAAGCAAATTTGTTAACATCTGTGTACCCCAAAATAATATAAATTCAGTGTAGCACTATGAAATATACATGAATAAGTACACAGTGTCTTTCAAGTATCCAACTCATAATCACCAAGATGATAGTTCTTCCTACTTAAGTCAAAAATAATAATAACAAACTGAAATTATGTTTCAACCAAGAGAAACAGAGTGTAGTAAATAATACCTTAATAAGTACAGTGTGTTTTGGGGGGCAGAAGCTATGGGGAAGGATAACTAACAGTAATGGCCTTTAGAAAAATCATATAGAAATCTGCCACTGTAGAAGCCCATTAAAATATATACATATACTTTGTAAAATGAAATGAAAATGAGTTAAACTTTAACAGGGAGACATTGCCCTTACTAGACACTATAGAATTGCAAAATAAATGTTCATTATCAGGAATGATTTCTCCCTTTTTTAAGTGTATTTTATTGAAGTTTTATGGATTTCAGATAAAAAAAACTTTATCATATTTAGATAGCCTCCCTTACTGTACCTTCACATAGACTTCCCCCAGATTTCATGCATTTTATAATAAAGGTTAAGGCATATTTGGTTAAAGTTGTGTATTCAGATGTGCTTCTGTAAAATTTCATGCACTGGAGCCTGTTCAGCCTGTCTAGCATCACTCCCTTAAAAAAGATCAACTCTGCCTCTCCCAGCAGCAATCAGCTGTCAACAGCTCCTTGACTAAAGTTGAGGCCTCCTGACCATTTCCCCATTATATGCTGGGCTTTGTCTGATTGAGGCTGCATGGGTCTTATTTATGCCATCATCTTATTGTAAGTTCATATGAACAAATTCCCAGGAGCCTGTAAGACTCTCTTACCTTATGGTCATGCACCAACACTGACTCTATACTCTTTCTGTCCTCTTTTCCACAATGGTCCCTGAGTCCTGGATGGGTGAGAGTTAATAAAGAATTCCCTTTCCTGGCTGTTGACCAGTCACTCAATGCACTCTCAAACAATACTAGCCATTGCTCCTGCCTTTGGTTATTCATCAGAACTTTTCAGAAAGATCCTGTTGCTGAAGACACTATACATTGCCAACGACAGAACGAACAAGGAGAAATCAGACTGGTGCTGACTGCCTAGCTTTAATATTTCTGGAAGGTGTCATGCAAGCTATCTGAAGAGAAATTTTAGCATGAAATTTACCCTGCTGTGAATCCTGCCAACTACAACCACTGAGCTGGAAGATATGCCAACTGGTTCAGTAAAGGAATGAATATTATAGGAGTAACCAGCTACATTCTAATTGGATTTCAGGTCTATTTCATAGGATGGAGTTCATACCTGACATTGATATCAGACCTAGAAGCCTGAGGCTAAGCAGCCTACAGGCAACGTGAGAAACCCTAATGCAACTATTCTACTAAATAGAAATAGTGTCAAACTCATTTCTAATGACTTTTTGCTATATTCATAGATTAATAAATACATCTTTCAACTCTCAGTAGAGAAGCTTCCTTATGCAGCAGATGGTGATTAATACAGAGAAGCACAACTTGCCAAAATGCAGAGAATACGAGGCTGTAAACTGCTTATCCCTGAATAGGAGCTAGGGGAAGTAGATGACCACAGGGAAACAGTCTTCTACATAGCTGGTGAGTTACACAAGTGAACTCACAGCAAAGCTTACAGCATCGACAAGTCCCACATAAACTCAAGCCAAACAAAAATTCAAGCATAGGGTACATGGGGAAGTGGGTAAGAAACTTCAACCCCATCTGAGGAACTAATGGTACCTGATGACTGCAGGGAGGAGAGACTCACCCTCATTTAAGGTGAAGACTCTTAGTAGGTTGACTTGGCTCCAGTGGATGAACCCACACTGAATTTGTTGATGTGTTAGAAAGTGGGTGCAAAAATGGAAAGAAATCTAAATGTAATTAAATATATTGAATCAAGTTCATAAAATTTAAAAATAAATTGAAGAAGAAACAATAAAAAAGCAATTGTTATGTTTCTACCAAGACAAATAGTACGTTGGAAAGTAATATCCTAATAGATACAATGTTTCTGGGGCAGAATGCTTAACAAATATTTTTACCAATATCACCCATCAGAAAAGATTCTAGGCATAAATCTGCAGCAACATCAGGCTCTGAGCAGAGCCTGATAAAATGCTTCAGTATTTTTGGTACAACTACAATGAGAAATGATCTGTGGAACATATTAAGGGTAAACCTTTAAGTTTTATGAAAATATACAAAAGTATCCATAGCTAACTTATTTAGAAACAATTTAAATGTCCATTAAAGGTGATGGGATAGTTTTCTGTTCAAATACTAGAAATTGGTTTTTTACAACCTGTTTGATTTCCAAAAAGATATTTTTATGGGTTAAACTCATATCTCATATGCCTTGAAATATTTCTACAGTGTAATGTCATTAATCTATAAATCTGCATAAGCTTTTTATAATATATATACCAATGTGGACAAAGGTCATTATACATCTACCATAAAATAATATGCATATATATATATGTAATTTTAAGACATGTCATAATGTAGATTTAATTTTTATATAAATGGTCAAAATATTCATGAGGAGATACTAAAGAGTGTTTCCATCTGAATGAATACCAATAACTGTAGTGTTCTCAGTAAGTAAGCACTTTTGTAGGTCATACACAGTAGAAGGCATAGAGTTATATAGAATTACTCCATTTTCATCCTGAAACAGATTCTCTTCCTCTTTTTCAAACTCTTGTGTGTAGCTTAGAGAAAAATATTTGCTTTTTTAAACGCTTGTGGGTTTGAGTAAGAACGGGTAGTAATGTGGTATAGTTCTGGTTAAAAATAGTAAATATTGTCAGTACATCCCTGTTGAAGATATTCTAGAAAGCTTTAGTTTCTTAATAAAATACTTTTTTGGCCTCTTCTCCCTTTCAACCTTAGTTAGAATTGCCAAACTGAGCTGGAACTGCTATGTTGAAGCTGAGGAAAAGACCAGAAAAAGCGAATAGACAATAACCCTGGCAAAATAATTCGAGCAATTAATTTTATCCTGACAAGTCGTTAACAAAATATTTCTAAATCAAAGCTGCTTAGGTTATTTCTTCTTTGAAATTAAAATAACACCTAACATGCATTATTTTAACTTCATTTTATGTAGTTATTCATCAAAATAGTTGCCCCTTCACATGGGTTCTTGGAAATTAGATAAATTAAGATACTTAATAATCTTAATCTAGTGTGTGATGTCATGTTAATAGACATATTTTAAAACAGACCTGACGTTAAATGAGCTGTATAGATGCATGTGTACATTAGTGATACTCAGTAACTGGGAACTATCTACAGAGCAGCCAAAATGGAAAAATCAAAAAAACACAGGATGTTTAAGGTTGAAAATTTGACTCATGTCTTCTGCTTCAGATTATAAATTCTTTGAGTCCAAAGTGCACAGCCTTCTTGTCTTTTATCAACAATGCTTGAAACAATAATATTATTTAAATGTGTAGTAAGTGAGATTTTAAGGGTTATTAATGAAATATTTCTTAAACATGCAATCCGTGAGTTTTGGAACTATATTTTGTCCTTATCAAAATTCTATGATTATGAAAATATTTTAAGTAAGACAATTTCACATTGTATCTACAGATGGGGAAAGTAGGTGAGATGGGAGCATTGCATAGCACTTTGTTCATGTTAAGCAATGATAAGAAAGAGTTCTCAGTATGTACCAGCGCATCTTGAATTTATCTAAACTCTTAGAAAATGGAGTTCTAATATCACTCTCTGTTAATCTCTTCTGTCTTTTGAAATGGTCTTGGTCTAATTTGTAGAGAAATAACAATACGAATTTTCTTCCTTGTCAATAAAATCTTAATCAGCACTTAGGTCCTTTCTACTGTGGGATTGAGAATGCTTACCACTCCAATGCAATCAAAGAGGAATGAAATTAGGTCAGTATTTATTCAGACACCAGTTCTCTCTTAAAAAAAGAAAGAAAGAAAAATACCAGACCTCTTTGTGAGATATCACAGTTACTAGAAAAGGCTCAGCAATTCAGAGAGTTCATTTATCAGGTGAGGAAAGTAAGAAAACTGAAAGAAATATTTTACCTTTCATCTTAGAAGATTATTCTCAAAGATATACAGAACTAATATATATGATTCAAGTACATTTATCCTCAGTGCAGTATACATGCTGTCTCTGGAAAACTGGAATCAAGTTAATGTGACCTAAAAGCACAGGTAACCTCATGTGTATATTAAATGCATAAAGTATACGTATAATAAAGTACTTAGAATTCTTCTTAATGGTCGTGAATTATTGGCCAGAAAGTACAATGCTCTTATATAATTTTAATTTTATGTGTCAATCTCAGTTCTGCGAAGGAACTTATTTAAGTAGCAGTACATATGTATGATTTGGGAAAGTCCTTTCAGTAAATAGCTTGTCAGAGCTCAACAAAATTATGAATGGGATACATCGGTGGAAATGAAACAAAAACCCCTGAAAACTTGATCAATATAATAGCACTTCCACTGCTGTTTCTCAGATCTGCTGTAACCTTGAATATAAATAGCTGGCTCATTGTTGCTAGAGGAAACAAAATAGGGCTGGAGTTCTTTCAATGTATTAATCCACTCCCCCAAATTCATCATTTAAATTATCATTTCCCAAAAGACATTTGAAAAGTTTGCATTAACTACACAGTGTTAAAGTTTCTGTGAGAAATTAGACCTTTTTATCAAATATCTTAAGTATCACTAAGTCAGAATAAGTTCTAGAATACTGAAGATTCATAAAGGAAAAGCTGATGAAGAAACCTAATGACCATGGGAACTATGAAAATTTAGAATAGCTCTTAGAGTAAAATAATGTTAGCATGTCCCTTAAGATGGTAAAAATACCAAAAATAGTTATTATAGAGGGCAATAAACTTCATAACACAGACAATGGTGAAAATCATCAAATGCAAATTGTGTTTCTTTGGAAAATCAATAATGTGACTTTTGAGCTAGATTTACTAACACAAAGGTAAACTAAAATGACTAAATCATAAGTGAGTTAGTAGATATGACTTCCATTTTATAGAAATGAAAAGGATTTCCAGGGAATAAATGAAATGTGGTAGATTAGATAACAATGGTAAAGTGGAAAAACTCCAGGAAGACAATGAGTATGAGAAAGGGATCAAGAACAGAATAAAAGTCTAACTTTCCTTGATGATAAGTAAAAAGAATTAGTACTCAAAATCCTTACAAAAAGAAAAGCAGTGGATAAAATGATTTCAAACAAAATTAACAATAATACTTCACAAACTCTAGACAAAAGAAAAAGGAAATTTTCCTCCTTTTTTTCATATGCTCTGTATTGCTAAAACAAACGATATCACAGTGGAAAAGACTTCAGACATTTTTCCATTATAAATATTGAGAAAAATATTCAATAACACTTTACTATAATAGTAAAAGGATTATCTATGAATGACAGGAAGAATTTATCTAAGAATGTCAGTTTGAGTCAAATAAGGAAATTTATAGGTATTCTCTCATATTACTAGAGAAACCATCATATGCATAATCTGATCATATTAAATGCAAAGGTTTTTGAGAAAATTCAATTCTTTTTCCCAATTAAAATGTTAAACCCTCTAGTATGATAATCAAACTGGAAGTATTTGATCAGGAGCATCTAACAAATAAACAAAACAATGAATAAAATATATTTACTGATGAAAGACCCAAAGTTGTCTCTTTATAGGAAAAAAAAAAAAAAAAAAGATGTGCTGTTCTTACTTCTTGAATTCAATATTGCATTGTTCTCCCTAGCTTTGACATATAGGGTATGAGAGCTGGAAATAAATGATACCCTCATCAGAAAGAAGTAAAAACAGTTTCATGTGTCATGCTTTTAGTATGGGGAACCTCAAAAGTCACACAGAAGAATAAAGCAGCCTGTAAACATATCCAAAGGACTACAGAATTTGAATTTCCATGCTGCAGAAGTAATAGAGAAAAAATTAAGGAACACTTTCATTTTAAATAACACAAGGTATTTAGAAACAAATTTCATCAAAATAATCTAAATCTGTACCAGAAAAGTGCAAAACATAGTTGAAAGTTGTGGCATAAAACTGACCCCTGAATATTAAGCTTGGTTGCATCAGCTTGCTTAGGATCACCAGGAACAAACCTGACTGTTGACACTCTGGAAAAGAGGAACGGTCAGGACAGTTGATCAACATTTCTATCCATTCAGTTGGTCCTAGCTGCATGAGGTGGAGTGACCAAGGGTACATAAGCAAAAAATGTGCCATGAGGTGCTCTACTGGGAGTTCACAGAATCCATGCTTGGGCATGAACTTTCCAGTGCTGCCTCAAGTGGGGAAATGGCCACTCTTCTGGAAGTAACCCTATCACCCACTGCTCTGTTAATAAGCCTGATAAACTGGCTAGGATTTTCCAAACTCTGGCTTGGAGAATTCATACCTTGGTTTGTCATAAGAACAGTGGGCAGAGGGTACTGGACTGGGTCAGACAGCATTTCACCTCCCAAAAGAAGTTTTAGCAACAATAGCTCTTGGAAAGGACCCAAAGAGAAGATACCCTAATTAATTTACTAAGCAAGTCACTATTGTCAAAATGACAATACTTCAAATTTGAATGTTTATCAAACATGACTCTGTGAAAAAAATCCAAGGACCTATTATTTCTATTCACAGAAATATCTAAGCTGTTCCTAAAATATAAATGGATTTTTAAAGGATCAAAAGTAGTTAGGACAGTTTGATAGGGGATAAAAAAACTTAGAGAATTATATTCTAAATTCAAAATCTAATCCAAGGCTACAATAATTGTCAAACTTGTATGTTTCTGTCATAAGGATGGACATAAATCAATACAATGGAACTAACAGTTAAAAGCATTTCCCAGCACTCGGGAGGCAGAGGCAGACGGATCTCTGTGAGTTCAAGGCCAGCCTGGTCTACATAGTGAGTACCAGAACATCTAGGACTACAGGGAGACCCTGTCTCAAAAGACCAAAAAAAAAGTTGTTTCCACAAATCTATAGGCAACTGATAATGCAACTAAAATTCCTTGAGCATGGAATGGAAAATATTCTGCTAATATTGGATGTGCAATTGAGAATGAGGCTAGGTTATTATTCTATACTATGCTCAATCCCAAAGAAATCAAATATTAAACAAAAGATCAAAGAATATAAATCTCCACAAACCTAGAATTAAGCACTTGTCTTAATAGTAGATAAAATTTCTTGTGCATGAGACACAAAATGTACAACTAACTAGAGACAATTAGACAAAATTAAGTTGAATTTTACCTGAATCATAGCATTTGCATTTAAAAGGAAAAAATAGCCTATAGAACAAGAGAAACGTTTCCAAATCATAATTTAGCAGGTATCAAATATGAAGAGAATATTACAATTCAAAAATAAAAGAAAAAAAGTGAATTTAAGATATAGGCAGATGATTCAAGTCGCCATTTCTTTAAAATACATACAAATGACCTATAATCACAGAAAAATAGCCTCACCATAACTAGGTTTTAGGGAAATGCAAATCCAAAGTGCAGTAAGTCATTAAATCTCATTGACTGAGATGATTTAATTCACGAGAAGATTGTGCTAATGAACTGAAGGCAATTTTATAAACAGAAAATTGTTTTGGAATTATATTATGGTGAAAATTTCACACTCATGTGAATATGCTTAAAACATTTAACAAAACGTGTTAACATTGTGAATAGTAAGAT
>NW_008343216.1:888860-890255 GCF_000622305.1 Nannospalax galili | reverse complement strand
GACCAAATGGATTTACAGCAGAATTGAACCAGACATTTAAAGAAGCTCTACATCCAATACTACTTACTTTATTCAAAAAGAGAGAAATGGATGGAGAACTTCCAAGTTCTTTCTATGAAGTCAGCATCACTCTAATACCAAAGCCTGGTAAAGATAAAATCAAAGAAGAAAACTATAGACTCATATTCTTAATGAACATAGATGCAAAAATTCTCAATAAAATACTTGCAAACCGCATACAGACACACATCAAAAGGATCATCCACTAAGATCAAGTTGGCTTTATTCCAGAGATGCAGGGATGGTTCAATATATGTATTCAATAAACGTCATAAATCACATAAATGGGCTGAACGACAAGAAACACATGGTCATCTCAATTGATGCAGAGAAGGCCTTTGACAAAATTCAACATGCTTTTATGAATAAAGTCCGAGAGAGAATTGGACTGGAGGGAACATAGCTCAACATAATTAAAGCCATATATAACAAACCCACAGCCAACATCATTCTAAATGGAGAAAAACTGGAAGCATTCCCAGACAAGGCTTCCCACTATTCCCACTTCTCTTTAACATAGTACTTGAAACTCTTGCAAGAGCAATAAGACAAGAGAAGGAAATTAAAGGAGTAATAATTGGAAAAGAAGAGCTCAAATTATCGCTTTTTGCAGATGATATGATGTTATATGTAAGAGACACCAAAAATTCCACACGCAAACTCCTAGAAATTATTAACACATTCAGTAAAGTGCCAGGTTACAAAATTAACCTATAAAAGTCTATAGCCTTTCTATATACCAATGACAAGCAGTCAGAGATCTTCACAATAGCTGCAAGATTTTATATGTATATCTTGGAATAAACCTGACCAAAGACATTAAAGACCTCTACAGTGAAAATTTTAAATCTTTAAAGAAAGAGATTGAGGAAGACATCAGACGATGGAAGGACCTCCCATGCTCATGGATTGGAAGAATTAATATTGTGAAAATGACCATCCTACCAAGAGTCATATATAGATTCAATGCAATGCCAATCAAAATCCCCATGACATTTTTCACAGATTGGAAAAAGTATCCTAAGATTCAGATGGAAGCACAAGAGACCCCAGATAGCCAAAACAACCCTGAGAATTAAGAGCAATGCTGGGGGGATTACTATATCAGATTTTAAGCTCTACTACAGAGCTATAGTCATAAAAGCAATATGGTACGGGCATAAAAACAGACCCATAGACCAATGGAACAAAATCGAACACCCAAATATGAGTAATTGCAATTTTAGCCACCTGATATTTGACAAAGGGGCCAAGAACATTAACTGGAGGAAAGACAGCATCTTCAGCAAATGGTGCTGGCAAAACTGGATCTCCACCTGTAGAAGAATGAAACTA
>NW_008343216.1:887791-888766 GCF_000622305.1 Nannospalax galili | reverse complement strand
AAATGAACCTACCATTTGACCCAGTTATACCACTCCTTGGCATATACCCAAAGAACTCATCCTATTGCAGGGACACTTGTACATCCATGTTTGTTGCTGCTCTTTTCACAATAGCTAAGAGATGGACACAACTTAACTGTCCCTCAACTGACAAGTGGATAATGAAAATGTGGTTCATTTGTACAATGGAGTTTTACTCAGCAGTAAAGAAAGATGAAATCACGAAATTTTCAGGTCAATGGATGGAACTAGAACCTGTTATACTAAGTGAAGTAACACAATCTCAGAAAAAAAAATCGACATATGTTCTCCCTCATATGTGGATTCTAGGATCAGACTCTGATACATAAGTATGCAAAGAGATATAACTCCAGGAACCAGGACAAGCATAAGGAAACAGTGAGGTAAAGGAATATAAATAACCTGAAGGAGAAGAATAATAGGTAACAGGCCTTCATAAGGGAGATATGAACAAAAATTGGGTTAGCCTAAGGGAGAGGGGAGGGAAAGGTATATGAGGAACCTAGGGGATAAGGAGAAAGAAAAAGCTCAACAGAGGTAAGATCATAGGAGCAAGGGTATTAGTAAGGAAGAAAGGGGGGAAGTGGGGGCACCTTAAGTGGGAAAACCATGATAGAGGGGTGAGACGATTCAAGAGAGAAACAATGCCTAGCTAGTCATCAAAACCAGAGGGAACCATATTATGCCTACAATCTACTGACGAAGTATACTTAACAGATCAAGAAATATATCTCTAGATAAGTTTTATTTGAGACCAACCAGTCATTACCCAAGACTTATCTGCAGGACACGCAGTAATTAAAAATGCCAGAATGGTGGAACTAACTTTCTTGAATGTTTAACAGACATACCTTGAGATCTATACTAATTGGGTCAGAGGGACACAAAGGACACTTTTTGCTTCTTGCCCTCCTAGGTCGATTAGTTCCCAGGGACTATGAGCATCTCGCAAAA
>NW_008343216.1:882233-887249 GCF_000622305.1 Nannospalax galili | reverse complement strand
AAACAGCAAAGCCAGACAGGCGATACCTTCAGTTGAGTTGTTGGCAAGGATGGATAAAGGTTCTTCCAAATAGTAACCCAACATACTACAGGAAAAATGAACAGCAGACCCCAATTCTATCCAAAGGAATACTGACAATGGATTGCCGTAGATGAGGAACAGCTGATCCTCCTGGAACAGGGACCTCTGGCTGACTAGATTTACCAGAAGGGCAGATAGGGAGGAATAGACGGGTTGCTGACAGCACAGTGGACAGTGGCAGGGATGGCAGAGTATGGAGACTTTAGTGGGAGAGGAAGGCTGTCTACCTGACGAGTTTATATTCATGCTCAGATGCCAAGGAACTCAGAAAGTAAGCGACTGTGACCAGTAATAGTCATATATATAGAGATTAGAAATGCATGTGAAAACATCTCAATGTCAATTGCCTTAAAATGAATTTTTCTGTATGAAACTGTGTATTTTAACAACGAAGTGGAGATCTTTTTTAAACATTGAAAACTCATTTAATTTTATGTCTTATAGAGTTTATAATGAGTAAAAGATTGTAAAAGCGTAATAATTCATCTGTAAACCTAAAAATGTACAGCCAATTTTGAAAGAGATGTACCCTAGCTCAGAATGATGTAAGTATGTCAGATACAGCCTTAAAGACCTTTTTATCTCCAATAGTTTACATCTGTGAAGTGTTTAAAACATAAAAGATTAGAATGATATTTTGTCAGAATATTTTTCAAAAGAAAAAAAGGGGGGAAGACATAGCTCATAGATTTTTTTACATGAGCATCAGTTTATAGAGAAGAAAAAATATATTCCTATGTATAGGAAAGGTAAATAGTTACATCATCTTACACTATTTTTTTCCATGAAGTTAGCAATGACAATTCAGAGACTAACCAAAAAGCAAGGTAAGCCTCATAGGGCATAGAGTCATGGTGTGTTCAGATCTTCTCAAATATCTTATATCTCTACTTCCCTTTATTTCATATCTGTATGAATGAGACAGCTCACAAAAGCTTTCAATTCTCCCAATTAGTGTTTCAGGAGAAATTATTATTTTGCAAATGTTCTATATCCTTGCTGATTCTCTAGAGCTTTTCCCACCTACTTTCAATTTCACTGCCTTCCTAAAAGGGGAAACCTAAGCAAAAGTGCTTTTCAATCCTCCTAGACTGATTACTTATATTTGCAACTTAATATTGAGTAAGGACTCATTCTTTTTTGAGTAATCAAGTTCTTATACTTGTGTAAATTTTTCTACTGTAAAAAATGTCCTTGTCAGGGAATTAAAAAAAAAAGTTAACTAGGTAAACACATCCTTTAACATGTTGCATAATGACAACATATGACACACTTGGCTTTTTGGCCATGAACTGATTAAGTAAATCTTGCTCAATGACAATCCAGAGTTAAAATATCCAAAGTGTTATTTCATTATTTTATTTAGAAAGCTTCCTGTAAGTTTCCTATGAGACAGAAGATTTGGAGCTATTATTCTTAAAAGAAAAAAAAAATTTCAGTACCCAAAAGGCATTAGTATCTCTTTTACCTCTCTAAAATGCATAAAATAAAAACATTTATTCTCGATGTAGAAGAAAAAACAACAAAATTTAAACTCTAGAGTTATGAACATATATAAATATGTTCTTAAAAAGCAATGTTGTTTCATAAAAAACAATGTTGTTCATTAAAAAAAAAAACAATGTTGAAACTTTCCCCACCTGTATATAAGTTAAGGTTCAAGAAATTTTTTAAACAAGTGTCCAAGAAATAAATTTAATCTCCAGTGGAAGAAATCTAAAATGATAACCAATCATCCATTCTAGAATTTCTAATGTTCATAATTAGAACAATAATCCTTTAAAGAAAGAAACATCCAGAATAGCACAAAAAGTAAACTTTACCTGACTGGTTAATTTTTCATAAGCTCTTTTAGTCATTTCTTTAAATAAAAGAAACCTAAAATAATAATCAGCCATTATAGAATTTCTAATGCTCATAATTAGAACAATAATGCTTTAAAGAAAGAATCATCCAGAATAGCACATAAAGTAATCTTTACCTGACTTGTTAATTTTTCATAAGCTTGGTACAGAAAAGCCAGGATCGGTATGGAGGCCACTGTGCACATTTTAGAGAGGAGTATATATAGAGAAACTTGCATAGTATTGGGAATTTTAGTCTTTACCAAGCTTTCTTTCTAAAGCACTGAGTGAAAGGATTATTTATTTGGATATTTTAAATGAATTTCTATTGTGGATTCTTTTTAAAAGCATTTTATTTATATATGCCAGGCTTGGTGGTGCAGGCCTTAATCTCAGTACTTGGGAGGAAGAGGCAGGCAGATCTTTGTGTATTTCAGGCCAGTCTGGTCTACATAGTGATGTCCAGGACAACTGATGGGTCTACAGAGGAACCCTGTCTCAAAAAGACAAAAAAAATGTATTTTATTAATTATTTTTATCTATGTGTATGAGTGCATTGACTACATATAGGTAGGAGCACTCGGATCATCCATCCTGTGGATACTGGGACTCAACCCAGGTCCTCTGCAAGAGCAGCTACTGCTCTTAACGACTGGGTTATCTCTAAAGCCCCTCCTTTGTGCGTTCTATTATCATACATTAGTTGTACAAAAGATCAGGCTCCATTATTACAATTTTGTGTGTGTAAATAATATATACATCACTATTTTCACCTATTCACCTCCTATCAGTGCTTTCTTAAGTCCTATCAATCCTTTCTCAACCTTCTGTACCCTTCCTTAGTAGTCTCTATTGCACCTTAATGTCTTTTAAATTTAATTATGGAGCCCACAGATGAAAGAAAACATACAATACTTGTCTGTCTGAATCTAGGATTTTTCTTGTGGGAATGAAGTAAGTTCTGTTTTCATGCAGGAAGTATCCTGATAAGAGCACTAGTTACTTTAGCTTAATATAACAATGCAATCCTTCTAGTGGAAGGATTTGTCTTCTGCCTGTAATTTAATTCAACACAACATTCTCTGTTTAGTTATTATCAGGTTTTCACTATGAATCACTAGAATCAGGGAAACAAAGACACAATGGGCATATTATCTTAAAACAGAGAAGCATGTTTTACCCCTAAAATAAAGATCATGTTGAATAATGAAATCATAAACAGACTTAACTGAGGTATCAATATTATTTTATCATTGAGCTATAGAGCCAATGATAACAGAGTGTGCAGGAATGGACATAAAATTACAGCTGGAGGCTAAGGTTGAGATCCTAGCAGACAGCCTGAGAGGGTTGGTTCTGACCTCCATCAGTGTAGTAGCTGTGATCTCAGCACACCACCAGAGAATGCTGGGTTCTGGCCTCCCTCTTGCATAGGGGCTGAAAACACAGAGGACTGCATTCTAGAAGAGAATTTCCTGAAATTAAGGAAAGACATCCCCACACAAATAAAGGAAGCACATAGAACACCAAATAGACGGGATCAGAAAAGAAACTCTCCACAACATATCATAGTAAAAACACTAAATGTACAGAACAAAACAGCAAAAGAAAAACATCAATTCACATACAAAGGAAAGCCCATTAGAATTACAGATGACTTATGACTGCAAACTGTGGAATCCAGAAGAGCCTGGACCAAGGTATTTCCAATTCCACATGACAATAGATGCCAACCCCAAATGCTTTGCTCTGCAAAAATGTCTATTATAATTACGGGGGAAAGAAAAATCTTCCCTGACACAAAGAGCCTGAAAAATACATGACAAAACCAGCCCTTCAAACACTACTTGAAGCAATACACGGAGCAGAGAAACAACTATATCCCAGGGGACTGAAAGAAAAGAAATAAAGTTGAAATTGAGGAAACAAAATTAGACAGAGGACACAAACAGCAATGAAAATTACAGCAAACAATAGGCATCTTCCAATAATAACCTTAAATATCAACGGACTGAACTCCCCAGTCAAAGGCACAGGCTAAATGAATGGATTAAGAAACAAAATCCAGGGCTGGAGAGATGGCTCAGTGGTTAAGAACACTGACTGTTCTTACAGAAGATGTGGATTCGAATCCCTGCATCCACGTGGTAGCTAACAACTGTCCATAACTCCAGTTCCAGGGTATCTGACAGCCTCTTCTGTCCTCCATGGGCATTGCACAACATAGCTGCACTTACCTACATGAAGGCAATACATGCATACACATAAAATAAAAATAATAACTAATTTTTTTTTAAAAAAAGAAACAAAATCCGTCTCTTTGCTGTCTGCAAGAAACCCATCTCACCTTCAAGGGCAGGCATTACCCTAAGGTAAAAAGATGGAAAAGAATATTCCAAGCAAATGGCACTAAGAAACAAGCAAGGGTTGCAATTCTAGTTTAGGATAAAATAGATTTCAAAGTAAAATTAATCAGAAGAGATAAAGAGAATCACATCATTCTGATCAAAGGAACAATTAACTGAGAAGATTTTATAATCCTTAACACATATACGCCAAACTCTGGTGCACCCAAATTCATAAAAAAACAACATGACAGGACATTAAGACACAGATTAACCCTAACTCATTCATAGTAAGGGACTTCAATACCCCACTGTCTCCATTAGACATGTCAACTGGACAAAGAATAAACAGAGGGACATCTAAATTAAATAATACCATACACCAAACGTACCTAACAGACATCTTTCGAATATTCCACCCAAGGACGAAAGAACACACTCACTACTCAGCACCCCATGGAATTTTTTCAAATATTAAGCACATATTGGGACACAAAACAGACCTCCACAAATATTATAAAAAAGAAGAAGAAATAATCCCATGCATTCTATCAGACCACAATGCAATAAAGCTCACAATCAACACTGGACAAAGCACTAGTCACTACACAAACTCATGGCAATTAAACAACACTCTCCTAAACAACAAATTGCTAAAAGAAGAAAATAAGAAAGAAATAAAAGAATTCTTGGAATTCAGCAAAAGGACAATACAACACACACAAAAAAAAGAAAGAAAGAAAGAA
>NW_008343216.1:877293-882200 GCF_000622305.1 Nannospalax galili | reverse complement strand
GAAAGAACACCTCTGGGTCACTTTAAAAAGTCCTAAGAGGGAAGTTTATAGCTCTAAGGGACTCCCAGATAGTAACCCAGCATAGAACTGGGAAAATGAACAGTAGACCCTAATCTTATCTAAAGAAATATTGACAACTGATTGTTGCTAGATGAGGTACAGCTGACCTTCCTAAAACAAAGACCTCTGACTATATTTATCATATGGACAAGTAGTGGGGAATGGCTGGGGGTGCCGACAAAACAGCAGACAGTAACAGGGATATCAGAGTATAAGGGCTCTAGTGGAGGCTATGGGAGGGTGCCATTGAATAAGATGGTTTGGGATGTTCTGTGTGATATATACACACACACACAAAAGAAATGAACAAATTTTTAAAACATGTATATTATTTAAGGAGGAAGCATGGAAATTTACATCATGTTAATTGGTAGAGGTGATAAACATTACCATTCAAATCTACCTGATGATTTTATAGGCATACACAGGTGCCAAAGATCCAAGTCAACCGATTATGACTAGTAATAATCAGATACATACAGATTAGAGATGCATGCACCAATATCTTGGTGTTAGCAAAAAAAAAAAAATGAGTCTCTTCAAGGAACAATATATTCTAAAGTGAAATGGAGATCTTTTTTAAAGGTTAAAAACTCATTCAATTTTATGTTGTACAGGGCTTATACTGAGTTCAATATTGTGTAACTGTATTAATTCAACTGTGAACTTAGAAACTTGCACCCACTTGTGAAAGAGATTTATTCCTGCTCTGGAGTGTTTTACTGAATATGTTAAAGCTGTAGTGAAATGCTTCTTCTAATCATGTAGTTATTAAAAGTTTTTTAAATGACTAAAAAAATTCTTCAAAGCATAAACATTTGCTCCTTAATAATTAGATGTGAAAAACGTTACCATTGAAATCTACCTGACTACTTTATATCCATGATCAGATGCCAAGGAGCTCAAAAAGTATCTGAATATGACTAGGAATAATCAGATATATAGAGATTAGAAATGCATATGAAAATATCTTAATGTCAATTTCATTAAAAATGAATTTTTCTATATGAAACTATATTTTAATAATTAAAAGGAGATCTTTTTTAATGGTTAAAACCTCATTTAATTTTATGTCTTATAAGGTTTATACTGAGTACAATATTGTATAACTGTAATAATTCAACTGTAAACGTAAAAATTTACAGCCAATTTTAAACTAAATGCATCTTAGCTCAGAAAATCATTGTTGACTATGTCAATGCTGTTGTAATGAAATGCTTCTTCTAAGTATGTGGTTATTAAATAAATAATTTTTAAAAATGAGAAATTAGTGTATAAAGAACAAATTCCTGTAAAAAAATCACTCTATAAACAAAATTGAAAAATTCTCACCCCTTAATCCTTTTCAATCAACTGTCACAATAATCACTCCTTTAAAAAGAAAGTCAAAGGGCTGACAAAATGGCTCAATGGTTAAGAATACATACTGCTCTTGCAGAGGTCCTGATTTCAGTTCCCAGCAAGTACATGCAGCTCATGACCGCCTGTCACTCTAGATCCAGGGTCCTCTTCTGGCATCTGCAGGCACCTGAATTCACACATACATACACACATGCACACACACACACACACACACAAAAAAAAAACTTAAAACTAAGAGTCTAAAAAGAAAAGAACTGAAAGTCAAAAATGCATGCAAAAGAAATGATTTGTGATCATCAGAACTTGGGATTCTACTAATGAATAGGATGTGTAGGGCCCCAAGAGCTTTATTCAATTCATGATTTTAGTTATTATTTTCTAAGATGCCTTTCAATTTTTTGATTTACTATGAGTCTGTGTATGTGTATTTGTGTGTGTGTGTGTGTGTGTGTGTGTGTGTGTGTGTTCATTCACGCACATATGTGTATGATGGGGTGGGGTATATATACCAAGGTGTGCATGCAGAGGTCAAACAACAGCTTTATGGAGTTGGTTTTCTTCTTCTACTTTTATGTCTGTTCTGGAGATCAAACTTAGGTCACCAGGCTTGCAAAACAAGTGTCTTTATCTGCTGAGACATGTTGCCAGCCCATGTTTGCTAATTAGTATATGTAAAAGACAAGCACAAAAATTCACTCAAGCTCTTCACGATTTTTCTTCCTCCCCAGCAGTCAGCCCTCCATGAAAGTCCAGCTATGCAGTTTTAGCAACTACAAGATGTAAGCCAGACACAGGGGAAAGTACAGTGGGACCTATGGAAAAGTTTTCCAGTTTTTTAATGCAAAATGCAAGTTCACATTCCTTTCCAAGATGGCTCTTCAGAAGATATACTAAGCTGTCCTCTAAGAAACTTAAATTCAAAAGAAGGGGCTGGGAGATGGTTCAGCCACTAAAAGCACTGACTGCTCTTGTAGAGTACCTGGATTTGGGTACCACCACCCACCCAGCCTCAAACATCAAGCAACTACTGGGTCTTGGCTCAGTGGGTAAGGGAACTTGGTTTGCAAGTCTGGTGACCTAAGTTTGATCTCCAGAACCAACTCCACAAAGCTCTCCTTTGACCCCCACACTGAATATAGAATAGTCTATTAGTTTTTTTCCTCTAGAAACTCCTGACTAATATGATCCTTCTATTTCTCAGATACAAGGAGAACCTTATATTCGAATTAATTCCTTTATCTTCCTTTGTTTGGAGTGTAAAAGCTGATCGTGTAAGGTCACACAATCTGTGATTGTCATTTTGGAGGAGGCTTCAAGCCTTCAAATAGAGGTCTTAGATGTGATCCCTGAGTGGCAACATCGACCCTGGAGCTTATGAGAAATGCAACTTTTCAAGCTTCCCTTGCCAGACTACTTGGTCAGAAATGCTGGTGTGAGGACCAGTCACCTGGGTTCTTCAGTCCAAGAAGGAATGCCTAGGAAGCTCAAGTATGAGGACCACTGCTTTGAGACACTTCCCTCAGAGTACCATATGTATGCATGAAAAGATCCCATTTTTTGTAGCTCTGCCCTTTCACCAAATACTGTAGTGACTATAAGATTCCAAAGTCTCAATCACAGTTCATTTCTCCCTTCAATATACGTAAGTAAATAAGCAGCATAAATCACATAAATGGGCTCAACGACAAGAAACACACTGTCATCTCAATAGATGTAGAGAAGGCCTTTGACAAAATTCAACACGCTTTTATTTTTAAAGTCCTAGAGAGAATTGGACGGGAGGCAACATACCTCAACATAATTAAAGCCATGAATAACAAACACACAGCCAACATCATTCTAAATGGAGAAAAAATGGAAGCATTCCCATTGAAATCAGGAACCAGATAAGGATGTCCACTACCTCCACTCCTTTTCAACATAGTACTTGAAACACTTGCTAGAGCAAGAAGACAGGAGAAGGAAATTAAAGGAGTACTAATTGGAAAAGAAGAGGTCAAACTATCACTTTTGGCAGATGATTCTCTTGGACTACTCTGACCAACAGCTGGAAGGAAAGTTTCTCCTGTCTGACACTATGTTTCTTGTTATATAGCAGTCAAGGATATACATGCACTGATGTTCAGATACTGTATGTGTATTTTTCAGTAGTTCTTTGAGCTACTACATTTCCCTCTGGTTTTTCACACCACCAGAGGTTTATTTATCTCTTGTCTTTCTCTCCCTGTCTTACTTCCCTCCTTCCTCCCTCCCCAGTTAAAGTACCCTTATTTTTCCCTGATAATACCTGTCTCCTATAATCACCCCTCTCTTGTGTTCCTTCATCCTCTCTACCCCTATGGTTCCTTGTATATTCTTCCCTCCTCCCTTCCCAGATAAGTACCCCAATTTCCCCCATTTCTCCCTTGGTAATACCTGTTTCCTACTATCCCCCTCTTTTGTGCTTTCCTTCCCTTTACCCCCATGATTCCTTTCCATTTTTCTGGCTCCTGGGGTTACATCAGGATATAAACTCACATGTAAGGATTTGGTGCTAAGATGGGAGAGCATATCGCTGTTTTTCTGAGTTTGTGTACAAAATAGATGACCCAAACATGAGTGCATGCAGTTTCAGCCACCTTATATTTAAGAGAGGTGCCAAGAACAGACACTGGAGGAAAGACAACCTCTTCAAAAAAATGGTGCTGGCAAAACCAGATCTCTACCAGTAGAAAGATGAAATTAGGCCCCTATCTTTCACCCTGCACAAAAGTCAATTCCAAATGGCTCAAAGACCTCAATGTAAAGCCTGAAACTCTGAAACTCTTAGAAGAAAACATTGGGAAAAACCTACAAGATATAGGTGTAGGAAAGGACTTTCTAAACCGGACACCAATAGCCCAGGAAACAAGGGCAAGAATTAACAAGTGGGACCTCATTAAACTAAAAAGCTTCTGTACATCAAAGGAGACAACCAAGGAAACAAACAGAAAACCCACAGAATGGGAGAAAATCTTCACCAGCGACACATCTGATAGAGGTTTAATTACCAGAATATATAACGAACTTAAAAAACAGAGACCCAAAACAAGAAGCAACCCAATTGAAAGATGGGCTAAGGAGTTGAACAGAACGTTTTCAAAAGAAGAAGTAAAGATGGCTATGAAACATCTTAAAAGATGTTCAACATCACTAATAATCAGGGAAATGCAAATTAAAACCACTTTAATATTTCACCTTACCCCAGTCAGACTGTCTAAGATCAAGAAAACAAATGATACCAAATGTTGGAGGGGATGTGGGGAAAGGTGAACACTCATCCACTGCTGGTGCGGATGCAAATTGGTTCAGCCCCTATGGAAAGCAGTGTGGAGAACTCTTAAAAAACTACAAATGAACCTACCATTTGACCCAGTTATACCACTCCTTGGCATATACCCAAAGAATTCATCCTATTGCAGAGACACTTGTACATCCATGTTTGTTGGTGCTCTTTACACAATAGT
>NW_008343216.1:873898-875505 GCF_000622305.1 Nannospalax galili | reverse complement strand
TGAAAGAGATGTACTCTAGTTCAGAAAAATGTTATTGAATAGATTAATGCTGTTGTAATGAAATGCTTCTTTTAATTAAAAAAAATTTAAAAAATGAATAAAACTAAAAAAATTTCTATTGATTTAAAAAAAGTGAAAGGAGTTGAGTGTGGTGGTGAAAGTCTGTGATCTCAGCACTTATGTCGTCGCAAAACAAACAAGGAGAAAGTGTCTGTGTGACATGGTGCAGTAGTGCAGTATTTTGTACAGAATATTGAGTCTATAGCAGTTTGTACATATATATATTTGGGGGGGTGTTGAAACAGGGTGTCCCTGTAGCCCCAGCTGGCCTGGAACTCACTATGTAGACCAGGCTGGCCTTAAACTCACAGAAATCTGCCAGCCTCTGCCTCCCAAGTGCTGGGGCTCCAGGCATGTGCCACCACGCCCAGCAGCTGTTTGTAAATTAAAACTGGCATTCAGTTAAACAACCCACTCTGAGTGTTGTCTTCCTGAGTGCTGTTCATCAAAAGAAACAAAATTGCATGGAGCATGTGGCAACCCTTCAGCAGGGCATTAGACGGTTTGCCTTTCTTAGTGGTCCTTGTGAGCAATAGCTTGCAAGTGACCTGGTGTTAATATATCCCTGTCCCTAATTTTTTGTGCTTTTTCCAGAAAGCACACATTTGAAATCCTTACATTTGTGATAGACACTGAAGACTTTTAGTCAATATTAGGAGTCATTCCCATTTTTGTCATTCCCAACAGGTTTTTAAATATCTGTTCATCCCCTTCTCAGTTCAGGTATGTAGGGGAAGTGACCCCACCCCTGACCTCAGGGAAAGATCCTGGATGGTATAAGTACGATTTTCCATTTTTATAATGACAATCATGGGGAGGGGGTGGGCAGACCTAGGGAATCCAGGCTTTTTGCTTGGAATCCTGGGAAGAAAGCCCTCTCTCTCTCCTGATGGTGGTTTTAGGTAAATGTGATGCTGGAACCATCAGGCTGTCTGGTATCTGATGCACAGAGAATGAGGGAGTTAGCCCAGAATGAGCCACTGCAGGATGCCATCTGAAAGCCTCCTTCAGATTTACGATTACTGGAGCCAGTCAATGCCCTCCCTAAGTCCATTTAAGTTGCCTGTTCTGATACTTCAATTAAAGAAAATCCTCCCAATTGATGTAACATGGTGAATCTGCCCTTTCAGATTTTTACCTATGAATCCTGTCAGTCATTGTAACAAGGAAGGTTTTAGCAGAGAGTTTAAGTAAACCTGAGTATTCACTCTACCACATCTTAACCAAAAATCTTTCATTCTTATTTTTCTTTTCTTTTTAGTCTTTTTTGAGTCAGGGTCTACCTGTATCTCCAGCTGGCCTGGAACCTGCCTCTGCTGCCCAAGTGCTGGGACTAAAAGTGTGCACCACCACACCTGGTTCATTCTTGTTTTTCAAACATGTTGCTTTCATTCTTTTTTAACCTTGAGGATTCTAATTTTTTTTTTTTTGTCTTTTTGATACAGGGTCTCCCTGCAACCCCAGCTGGCCTAGAGCTCACTATGTAGACCAGGCTGGCCTTGAACTCACAAAGATCCACCTGCCTCTGCCTCCCAGGTGCTGGGACT
>NW_008343216.1:872721-872967 GCF_000622305.1 Nannospalax galili | reverse complement strand
AAAATATCTCAAAGACAAAAAATATTTTCAACTTATACAATGAATTGTACAGGCTTTTTCTCACATTATAGAAACCGAGACCTTACATAGACTCATACTGGAGGTCTCAGTTTCAGACACAGTCAGTGAACACAGAACACAAGAATCATATTTTAAATGTCAAAGGGAAGGCTCCTTTCCAGAGATAAAATATTATATATCATGAATTACTCGTGGAACAATTGGCAGTAATGAAGCATTGCTAGC
>NW_008343216.1:871485-872327 GCF_000622305.1 Nannospalax galili | reverse complement strand
GTATAAGAAGCGGATTGGTTGCTGGAGATCACGCCACGGGAGGAGGCGAGGGAGAGCAGGCTCTTGTGCACGCCCCTTATGGGCGCAGCAGGATGTTTACTGTTAAGAAGGTCCGGATACCGGCGCCATCTTGTAATGGCGGCGGAGGCTGTGGCTCTCCACAGGAGAGGGTAAGGAGGAGGCAGAGAGAGCACCTCAGAAGGAGCTGTGGGCACAGTGTCAGACTGAGGTGTCCTGACATCAGTGCTGGATTTAGAGTTAGGCTCTGATTTAACATGTTTAGGATTTGAAATCTTAGAACATGTCTCTGGTGACGTTTCCTCGTCACTGTCAAGGGAGATAAGGTCTATCTCCTTAGGGGAAATTACTTTATCCCCGGGAGGCTCCGGAGGGGGGCTTTGTAGGAGGCCCGAAGTTTGCTTTATGGCAGCCTCGGTAGAGGATTCATTTGAATCTATTAATTCCCTGATTAGGTTCCAGTAGGAAAAGGCTGTAACAGGAATTTTCTCGGGTCCAAAGACCTTATAGTAATCTTCTAAAGCATTTTTTACCCCTTTCCATCCTTTAATATCTAATATTCCTTCTTGGGGGAACGAAGGACAGGTTTCCTTAATAAATTCAAAGAACCAAAATAAATCCTCTATTTTAACCTTTACTCCTCGCATCCGTAAGGCATCCTGCAATTGCCGAACATAAATTTCGTGCCTGCTTAATTCTTGTCCCATAATCAGACGCCGATACTTACTTCTGGTTGTAGCCGAGGCAGGTTCCTGCGGTGTGTCCAGAGTGAAGAATTGTTGTGGAATGCGTTCCTTGGGGGCCATCTTCTTCCCTCACTGGAC
>NW_008343216.1:865905-871463 GCF_000622305.1 Nannospalax galili | reverse complement strand
TGTCCCGACCCGCAGGACAGTCAACGTGGGTTTCTGGAGGGAGGAGAGGGGACGGAAAGGGACAAGAGATGCGAAGAATGGAGACAAGACAGGCTTTCTGATCAAGTCTCATTTAATGAACATTCACACAAAGTTTTTATAGGGAGGAGAGGGGGAAGTTGGCAGGGAAAATTCCATTGAAGTAGAGCAATTCAATTAACAGAATGAATATCACAATGACACCACACCAATTGATCACAGAGTAAATTCCATAGTAACACCACAATTCTATATAGCAGGTTATAAATCAATTAAGAGGTTACACTTGTATGATTACAGAGTAATACCAAAGTTTCTTAGCAATTACATGAGAAAATGAGGGAGTCTCTCAAGCGTTAATTGCCCAGGTTAGAACAACATGTTTGTGAGAGGCTTTCAAGTATAGTCATCTGGTTAATCTCAAACCAGGCCAGCCTTGATGTCTGAAAAACAGCTTTGCCAGGAATCAGGTCTTGCCTATTTCCTGGGGAAGGGGCCTACGGCTCCTGACATATTTGTTTTTTTTACTCATGCTTTATCTACATAGCACATGGTAATTAGAAGTACCACAGTTGTCAAACTATCCTTATTGGATGTTTAAAAGACATACTTCGAGGCCTATACTAATCTGGTCAGAGGAATTAAAGGAGAGTTTTTGCCCCTTGCCCTCCAAGGTCAAATAAATTTAAGGGGACTATGGAACATCTCTCACAATGTCCTGTAACTGTGGTGAGTCATCTGTCCTCTTGCTCAGGGAGGCCATGGAGACCACACGAAATGGATTTGAACTAGTGTCCAGTTTATTTAAAAAAGGGTCAATGCAGAGGAAATATCTCATCCGTGCTTTCAAATGAAGTCAGACATGGTTGAACAGGACCTTTGACTTATCTTCACATAGATGAAACTGGTAAAAGAAAGGAGCCAGGGGCTCCTTCCAAGCCCATGTAACCCCTGAGGAACAGAACCTCAAATGACCTAAAGTATAAAAAAAACTGTTTTATTTGGGCCAACTATATGGTCTTAAACATCCAAAAGGGAAGTGTAACCAAATAGTGAGGTCATCAGTACATTTCTTTGTGTTCAAGGGATTACACTTCCCAGACATTGGGCTTAAGTCCATTTAAAAAGTTATTTAGACAATTATTTCTCATTGATGATTTTGTTCCTAATCAGAAAGTGCTGCTCAGATGTAAGACTTCAAATCTTGGTCTGCAATACTGTAGTGCAGACCAGTAATTAAAGGAGACAATCTGCTATTGTTCTCAAATGATGGATAAATTTGTTTTCTCCCCCTCTCTAGCAGCCTTTGAGAGGGAATTGACACTGATTCTAACCCTCCAGCTGCTATCAAAATAACTGAAAGTAAATCCTGGATTCAACACTCTCAATTCCAGCCTTGGAAGACAAAATAAAAATGAGGAGAAACCCAATAGAGGGATGTATTTTGCAGCCCTTGTCAAGAAATTCCGGTGGACTCTCATGAACATTTGAAAATTGCCCTGTTCTGACATTTTCTAGTTCCCTGTCTAGAACTTGTAATACTAATTACTCTTGCCTTTACTTCTCCTTCACATCTCCTAGTCACCAGTCAAGGACTCTTTTCCACCTGCAGATAAGAGTTATGCAATATGGGACTCTTTTAGATAGACCCACTGAAGGGGTACTCCAATTGCCTCACCCTGTGTCTTTTTTCAGCATGGAAGAAGCCAAAGGGGTTTGCATCCTGATTCCCTATCCGCAGGTTGGGTAACCTCTTCAGAGTATGGTATGGTAAGAATACAAGGTAGAAAATGGCTAATGGCTAGGCAATTAGGGAAAAAAGTCCTCAAAGAAAAATAGCCAGTTTCTTGGCTAAAACTTGCAATGTTCTTGGGCCTCTTAACAACATACTCCATTTCAAAGGCCAAAAATATTGAAAATATTTGGGAGCTTTTATGTAATCCTTAAAAGATTTTAGGGTTACCACTTCAACTGAGGGAATGTTAAAATAGCCAAAAGACCCATAAAAAATAAATAAAAGAAGAAGGAAGAGTACATGAAAAAAAAAAAAGAAATAGAGGATCTTATCAGAAAAAAATGTATTCCCAAGATATGTGAACCAATATTTTAGGACCAACTTCTCTTTTCCAACAGAATCTTTACAGAATTGAAGATACGACTGCACTTCCTAGTTCTAGCTTGCTTTTATCTTTCCAAGTGACTGTATAATGAATTAATATATGTAAATAATTCAGGGAAGAGCTTGTTCTATATGTTAAAATATCTGATTTTACTAAAGAAAAATAAAAAACATGCCCTTATTTAAAAAAATATTTAAGTTAATATCTAGCCATTGCTGAAAGCAGTTTACAATTTTCAATGTATCTTCTTCATAATTTTTATTAATAAAAACAAAAGTTCTCTCATTTTTCATGAAAAAAATACTTATATTAAAAAAAAATACTGCTGGTGATGTCTAGTCACATAATTAAACTAAGACCTTGGAATATTTCATTTAATGCACTCCTATTCAGGAATATACTACAACTTTTCCCCTCTTGGAGATCTAATATGATGATCTAGATAAGTAGCAAGCAATTATAATGTAAATGAATGGAAAAACTAAAGAGTTTAAAATTAGAAATAAACTGCCCAGATTAATGTTTTGCTAACATTAAAAACAACAACAAAAACAACACCAAAATATCGTGTTTGGCTGGTAAGAAATTTTGCATCACTGAATATTAGTATTAGACATGGAAGACCCAAAATAAGTAAAATCTATAAATTTTTCCAAACACAAACCTGGTTAACTATTAATCATGTTAATGTAAATATTAAAATAAGAAACACAGAAATATATGAAATAGTGAAAAATTTACTTTCAGCTTTGCTGGACAAATCATTAACAATTGAATTGAACTGCTTTCAACATAGGATTTTTAAATTTTTTTGGTCTTTTTGAGACAGGGTCTTCCTGTAGCCCCAGCTGTACTGGAACTCACTATGTAGACCAGGCTGGCCTTGAATTCAGAGACATCCACCTGCCTCTACCTCCTGAGTGCTGGGATTAAAGGCATTTGCCACCATGCCCAGCAGGATTTTTTTTTTTTTTTTTTTTTTTTTTTATGGTGGGGAAAAGTTCAGTTTGGCTCCTGGCTTCAAAGGTCTTGGTAGATGGTTCCCTGGTCCTGTCACATCACAGTTGAGGCACACTGGAGGAAGCTGCGTACCTCATGGTAGACAGGAAACAGAGAGAGAGAAGGCTACCTTCCCAGTCCCACTCTCAAGCTCTTGCCTCCAGTGACTTAACTTCCTCTTTCCAGGTCCACCTGTCAATGATTATCCACCTTCCAATGGAGTCACAGGGTGGCACCCAGGCCTTTAACACGTTGGCCTTGGGGGGCTTCCTAGGTCCAAACTGTAGCATGTAGTTTGTAAATACTTTATCTCACTCTACTGCTGTCTCTTCTCGTATTTCTTTGCTGCACAGAAACTTTTCAGTTTGACTTAATTACATTTGCCTGTTTTTGTTTTGTTTCTTCATCTTTTAGGGGCAGATCAAAAAAAGTCCTTGATTGCTCCAATATCCTGAAGCGTTTCATGTGGGTTTTCTTCTACTAGTTTCACGTCTTTTATCCATTTTGAGTTGATTTTATGTATGGAGAAAGATAGGGTTCCAGCATATTCTTACTCGTGTTGAGATCTAGTTTTCCTTGCACTTTTTTTTCAATTTTATTTTTCTGTTGATCTTTTTATTTATTTCACACAGAACATCTCAAACAATCTTGATCATATTTATACCAACATCCCCACCAGCACCCTCCCATAGTCGCCCCCCTACCCCAATGGAACCCATATACTCTGTCATCCCTGTTACTGCCCACTGTGTTGTCAGTGCCCCCAGCCATTCTCCAGTGCAAGTCCATCCGGTGAGTCTAGTCAGCCTACCCAGAGTCCCAGGTTTTAGGAAGATCAGCTCTTCTTCATCTAGCAGCAATGATTTGCCAACATTCCTTTAGATATGATTGGGGTCTGCTGTTCATTTTCCCAGTTCTATGCTGGGTTACTGACATAGCTTTTTAAAATTTCCTGTACTTGTAATTTATTGCTCAGTAATGATAAAGGAAGAACAATACAAGTAATTTCAAATGCTTTTTCAGATTTTCTTGACTCTTGTCATCAATGAGCTATAATTAGTTTAAATTAGTTCCTACAGTATTAGCATTTGGAATTTAGCCTATAGCAGTCAATGAATAATAATGACTAAACATTATTTCATATGCTGTAATTAAAATAAATACAAAGGAAAATAACAGATGAAAGTGACAAGGTTTTCTTTGTTCATGTTACCCATAGTTTGAAATTTTGTTACTAACCAATTCACAGTCTTTATAATCAAATGTGTATCCTAAGGCTGATAAAGAGCTTTGCATCCTTATACATGTATAATTGGACAATGATTCTTTTTTTACAGGTAAGTTAAGTCTTATTCCATTCTGTAGGAAAGCCCACAATTTATCCTTTCTTTATTGGTAGACATTTGTGTTATTTCCCTTTTGGTATATTAAAATTTCTATGAAGAATTTTATATCTCTTTAAGGACACATGATTTTATTACCCTTGGGTAAAAATCTATTAAAAGATTATGTCAAGTATATAGGTCATTGAGAATGACAATCAGTAACAATATTATCTTTTTCAAAAATAAGTATTATAAATTTGTTTTATTAACATATTAACATTTTAAGGTAGAATATATATATGTGCATATTCCAAAATATTTAATTCTTCAAATGCCACTAAGTGCATGCTTAAGTTACATTTTCATAGTAATTATGATAATACACAGAAATAACATATTTAAAATTTTGATATTATCTCCTGTAATACTATTGTATTTTTTAACGAGGTCTAGTTATATTTATAATCGTAGATTTTTAGTGTGTTCATTAAGATGCCAACAAATAATATTTTATTTTTGCTTCTTAGGTTTTCATGTTTTTATTTTTATAAATATTAAACTGTATATTGAATGCAAATGAGGAAAGTCCAGTTATGCCTGTCTGTATCTTAAATGTTAATAAAGCAAGGGTGCTTTTAGTCTTTTAGGAATAAATGTGAGTTTTTAAATCAAGTCCTTCTCTTCTTATTCTTTGGCTTATGGCAAATTATTAGTAGTAACCGCATTAATGGATCAGCTACAACAGATCCTATCATGACATCATCCTCAACATTACCACCATGATTGCCATGGTAGTTCCATACTATCAGCTACAACAGCAGCTACAGTGTAAATGTGTTTAAATTTTGTCAGCTGCTTTAAAAAAAACATCTTGAAATCACCATAAGAAAATATTCATTTCCAGATGGAGAACAAAATCATCAAAGTCAGGGGCTGGTGAGATATCTCAGTGAATAAAGGTGCTTGCCAACAAGTCTTCCAACCTGAGTTTGATTCCCAGAACTCAGGTGGGGGAAGGAGAGAACCATGTTCCACAGGTAGTCCTCTGACTTCCACACAGACAGAGTGCATGCTTGCATCCACACTCATACACACC
>NW_008343216.1:838866-865864 GCF_000622305.1 Nannospalax galili | reverse complement strand
TCATCATTGAGCACTTTTCAGTGGAAAGCCTTTACTTCATAATCAGTTTTAAAATATTTTGTTTTTATTTTATGTATATGAGTATAATAAAGATTTTTTTTTATTTTCATTACTATAGATAATGCCTTTTGTTTTTACTCTAAGGTCTCTACCTCAATGCTGATTGGTATTTATAGCAGGATTTAGAAAGTCAAAAATTACGTAAATTATCATTTTCCCCATATACCCTCTAACTTTTAAAAAAAACTTAATAATTTTATGTGTGTGAGTGTATTACCTTCATGTTATGTAAGTGCACCCATGATGTGCAGAGCCTGCAGAGGTCAGGAAAGGGTATCAGATCCCCTGGTATTAAGGATGGTTGTTAGCCACCATGTAGATACTGGAAATCAAACTCGGATCCTTTGCAAGAATAGCCAGTGCTCTTAACCTCTGAGCCATCTTTCCAGCCCCCGTAATGTCTTTTAATATTACATTTACTTCCTAGTGCTCTGTTGGAGTCTCCTTAACATATGTCTGTAGTAACCAGTTCTACCACCCAAAGACAGAAGTGGGCAGACATCAAGCCAAGACTGTTTTCTTATGTAGCAGACCAATAAGAAAGACAACTGTTGTCTATTCATTCTTATAATAGTCTAAAGATATAAGGAAGTTCATGATATTTTTTTCTAGATTAATTTCTCATATATATATACCAATATGAACAACAATGTTTAGAACAGTCTAAGACAATTTATTTTCTATTCTCACTGGAAATACGGTCAAATGTTTTACCTGTTTAATCTTGGAATTAATCATATGTAGAATGATTCATCCAGTAACTGCTGAGCAGCAAATTATGATCAACTGCATTTTTTAAAGTATTTAAAATTAACATACTTTTCAATGTGTTTTACAGCTAATATCCACATGCTATTTAATATAAAAACATTAAAACCAGTTTTATAAGTGCTTTTGAAATATAAATTTTATCAGTACAAAAATAAAAGTTTATTTAAACACTTGCTTTTGTAAACAGTAAGACTTTATGGTCTATAATTATTTTTTCCAGTGATATTTTTGTCACTTCATCATCTGTTCTCAGAGAATGGGTTATATTTTTACACACAAATTTCAAATTTTCCTTTTTGTTATTTGTGCCTCGCTAATAGTTACTTATCTGTAGGTAAAATATTTCCAAAGACTATTTAGAAGTATCTGTATCCGTATTAGTAGTCAGAAGTCACCTGAGCACTCAGCTCTTTAAAACGCTCCAGGCTTGCAACTCTCTGGAGTCATAACCTCTTTTGGGGTGGACTTCTTGGTGATGCAACTGCTTTTGAGTTATTCATGTTCCTTGCAAGTAACCCATCACCCATACTCTTGTTAGCAACCATAGAAAAAACTCCTTGGTTCACAAATTTGAACATTGGTATAATTGTTACTTTGCTCAGCTGTGAGTTTCTTGGGTAAATGTAAATGTGCTTAGCCTCCCCAGGAAAAGTCTGTCATAGAAACCTAGAATTATTTCCCTGTACTTTTCTGAGCAAGGAATTCCTTTTAATATGTTAATAGACATGGACTACCAATGGATGCACAAAGACTTACAGGCATATATGAGCACAGTGCTGGAGTATGATTCATAAAGGATACAGCAATGCAGTTCCACAATGGAAAAGTAATGGGTCCTTGAATAATAACAGTAAATAAAGTTACTTTAGGAGAACAGTTCATAATTTATATTTTAAGATATTTAATTTTTATTTGTGCATGTGTGTACCTCACTCTTGAACTTATCTGTGGGAGCCAGAGAAACAGAATTGGACCACCTTGAGCTGGAGTCACAGGTGGATATAAGCTGTCAAACATCTGATATATATGCTCGGTATTAAATTTCAGTCTTCTACCAAACCAGCAAGCATTCTTAACTACTGAGTAAATTTGTCCAGTGCCAGGAACCCAGAAACTTTAACTCAAACCTGCAAGCATAGCATTAATTACCCAGAAGAGAGACTGTGGAGAGGATAGATGGCCAATCCTCAGGACAGAGTCAGTGTGGATGAAGGTAGGAAGTGATCAGCATGAATCTAATGACTCAAAGAAGGCCTGTAGACAGGCTATGGGGGGGTGCAGATAGGGAAGGTAGAACTCAGTATGATTAGGATCTATTGTATGAAATCCACAAAAATGCAATACCATTTTTTAAGAAAAAATTGAAAAGATGGGGATGAATAATCAGGTAAGGTGCTGCCAATAAAAAATCGTAAAGGTCAATATTACTCAAACTACTTAAATTTTTCTACAAGGTATAAATGTTTGAACTGTTAAAATTTAAGTGCTACAGCATTTGAAGATAGTATTTGACTCAGTGCAATAATGATTAGTTCAAGAGGTGTACTCTGTAACTCAGAAGAGGAAATGATTGAAATAAATTAATAAGTAAGCACTAAACATACAATAAGATGACATATTTTGAACTTAAAGTACTAGCTTTTATTTCTTTCTATGCGAAAAATATTATGTATAAATTATTGTCAGATGATATTTAAAAATTAATACAATAAGAGATGAGAAAAGAAGTGTGAATAAAGTAACTCAGGCCTTATTGGTGACTGCTTGAGTTTGATTCCTATTTTTAAAAGGGCTAATGATTTTCTAATTCTGTGAACAATATCTTGGGGACTTTGATGGGGATTGCATTGAATATAAAACTGGCTTTCGGTAGAATGGTCATTTTCACAATATTAATTCTTCCAATCTATGAGCGAGGGAGTTCCTTCCATCTTCTGGTGTTGTCCTCAATCCCTTTCTTTAAAGATACAAAATTGGGGCTGGAGAGATGGCTCAGTGGTTATGAGCACTGACTGCTCTTTCAGGGGACATGGATTCAATTCCCGACACCCACATAGTGGCTACAAAAAGTCCTTACCTCCAGTTCCAGGGGAATCGAAGGCCTCTTCTGACCTCTGCAGCATTGCACAGCATGGGTGCACTCACATACGTGCAGGCAATACATTCGGACACATAAAAATGATAAATAGAATATTTTAAAGATTTAAAATTTTCATTGTAGAGGTCTTTAATGAATTTAGTCAGGTTTATTCCAAGACATTTTATATTTTTGAGGCTATTGTGAAAGGGAGTGTGTCCATCTATGCTTTCTCTGATTGTTTGTTATTGGTATATAGAAAGGCTACTGATGTTTGTAGATTAATTTTGTAACCTGCCACATTACCGAAATTTCTAGGAGTTTTCTAGTAGAATTTTTGGCATCTCTTAGGTAAAATAGCATATCATCTGCAAAAAGGGATAATTTTATCTCTTCTTTTCCAACTATTATTCCTTTAATTTTCTTCTCTTGTCTTATTGCTCTTGCAAGAGTTTCAGGCACTATATTAAAAAGGAGTGGAGATAGTGGAAAGCCTTATCTGGTTCCTGATATTAATGGTAATATTTCCAGTTTTTCTCCATTTAGAATGTTAGCTGCAGATTTGTTGTATATAGCATTAATTGTGTTGAAGTATGTTCCCTCTATTCCAATTCCTTCTAGGACTTTGAACATAAATACATGTTGAATTTTGTCAAAGGCTTTCTCTGCATCTATTGAGATGATCATGGGATTCTTTTCTTTGAGTCCATTTATATGATTTATGATGGTTATGGACTCATGTATATTGAGTCATCCCTGCAGCTCCAGAATAAAACCAACATGATCATGGTGAATGACCTTTTAATGTGTATATGTATGCAGTATGCAAGTATTTGTTGAGAAATTTGGCATTATGGATATGGACCTATAGTTTTCTTTATTAGTTGTGAAATGGGGAGAAAGTGGGTCCCATAAGGGGTTCTTAGTCTCATTCATAAAAGAATTTAAGAATGGACCTAAATGGAAGCTTTTATAATTTTATTAGAATCTTAAAGAAAAATCCTCAGGGCAGGCGAGTTGGTAATCTCTGCAGCTGCCTTGAGGAGGTGAATAGTGGGAAGAAGGAAAGAAAGCCATGGAGCCATGCAGGTTTAAAGCCTGCATGGAGGTCAGATATCTGGCTGACTCACAGCCACATGGTCCAGAGAGGAAGCTTTGGAGAAAAAGTCAAGGACCAAAAGATGCTAGGGGCAGCCCAAAGCCTTAAGAAAAGCATGTTTAGTAAGAAAGACATGAAGAAGAAAAGGAGAAATTACACATTCCTGGACAGTTCAGGAAAGCTGGCAGACTTACAGAGACCTACATGACTGTGGCTGGTCCGGAAGTTCTGCAGAGGTCTGTGCTAGTTCCAGGCAGTAAATATTTGCTACTTCATTAACACACTAGGTATTCTGCCCATCTATTTAGCATAACTTAAGGTGAAACTGCCTTGTGGTTCTATCTCTTGTGGTTCTATCTCTTCATCTTTAAAATAAATCTAGAATGTTTCATAGCAGGCAGTGGTTCTTATGATCAGTGATTCTATAAATGAAAAGCAGTTTAGAATATCTTTTTGTATAAGAATCCCCATGAATTCACTGGGAATGTTTCTGTTTTGTAGCTTTCCATTAAGAAATAATATTTGATATGGCATCTCTGTCATTTCTTCTCAAAGGTGTTTATTGGTGCTCACTGGGGGTGTTCTTTGATCTTCACCATTTAATTGAAGGCTAGGTACTGAAATGTCCATTTTAATGATATTTGTGATTATAAAATGAAATGAGTCATCTATTAGAGATAGAAAACATAACATGGAGTAGGTTATCTCAGATAGCTATATTCATCTTCATACTAGAGAACCATTTGTTGCTATTATCTTGTTGTGTTGTTTAAAGATTGCTTTGAAAATGAAGAGGATCCCTTATTTTTAAAAATTATTTGATAAGAGTTAATTGCTGAAGACATTGCATATAAGAGCTATAGAACAAACAATGAGAAATCAAGCTGGCACTGATTTCAAAACTTCATTTCTACTGACTAGTTTTCACAGTGCTAAAAGGTGCTAAGCATGCCTCCTGAAAGGGAAAGTAATCATAAATTATTTCCAGCTGTGACTACTACAAGCTACAACAACTAGCCTGTCAAGATATTCCCTCTGGTGGGATCATGGCACAAAAGTTATGGAAGCAACCAACCACTATCAGATTGGATTTGATCTGCTTCACAATGTGGAACCCATACCTGATACTGATAACAAGCCCAGGAAGCTGTGGCTAGAAAAGTCATAGGTCATAGGAGATAGCCTACTACTATGACTCTACTAGATAGACAAAGAATTAAGCCATCTCCTTCTGACTTATTGTTATACCAATAGAATAATACATCCCTTACCTCTCACAAGAGAAACTTCCTCACACAGCATATGGCAATGAACACAGAGACCCACAACTGCCTAATGTGCAGAGAATAAGACTAACGGAGTGCTTATCCCTGAATAAGATACTCATATCAGTTCTCTGCCTCTAAGACTCAGAGATCACTGAAGAAGTGAGGGTGAAAGATTGTAAGAACCACTAAAGAAGTGCTGCATTATCACAAGTAACCAAAGTTTCTTAACTTGCTTGTTGTATACTGGAGTTTTCTTTCTTCAAAAGGCAGTCTTTCTGGTCATGACATAAACCTTAGTAAACTCTTCCTCTGTAGGTGGCACTCAACATGTGAATGACTTTGTAGAGGCATTACACCCAAGTGGTCAGATTCATCCTGCACTTCAATTTCACCCTCTTTATACAGCTCAGGAGCTCCACCAGCATAGCTCGTTTCACACTGAACTGCTGCACTAACTTTGGGCTTCAAGCACTCCTGAAGAACCAGAGCAAGTTTCTTCTGGATCCCTTCATAGGTGGCTTCTGATAACTCCTTTCCCTTCACTTTAGTAGCCACATGGGTGCTTCCATGTGTGACAGAGTGCCTGGAGACTTGCAGCTCATCACCCTATTAACCTCTTGATAAAACCTGCCCTTGTGAAGACTCAGACAACCCTGCTTACTTATTTCATGAAAACAGTCTATCTGGTATAGATTATCCACTTTAGCATCGCCTTCCAATTTATCATGTTCTAAATTCTCAAGATAAAAGTTGTATAACCTAACATTTCTCTTCAACATATAGATAACCTTTCCTTTGGGAAAGATGCCAAAGACTTCTAGTTCTATGTCTACTTTAGACTCCAAATGAGACCTAGAAATAGAAAGCAAATGTCCTCTTGGGTGTTGCTCCTTAGTCACTCTGGAACCAAACAAGAGTGCTTTTCCAACTTTACTGCCCTGGGCCACCTGGGCACCAAGAAGCAGTGGCTCCTTGGGAAGCCTGACTCACTGATGTTCTGAGCTATCAATGGCAGTCTTGGGTCTTCCCCTTCCATGCTAGATGGCAGCTGCTTCAGTGACAGGTTCACATCTGTAGATTTGCACACTTCTCTCCTCATAATCATTCTGGCTTTTAACCAACTCAATCTTATGTCTCACTCTCTCCATGGAGATGGTAGGCATATCAATTTCTTTACCCAAGTTGCTCTCCACACCAGCACTTGAATTTATGGTATCTTTGGCTCCTATAACTTCATTATACTGCTCTCTCAGAAGCCTAGTTCCTGGCTTATCCTTTAAAGGGTTATACGATGCACCTCTGTCTTCCTATTCTATAACAGGGAATGCACTGCCCCTATCAACTCTCACTTCCCCTCATTCTGAGGCGCCAAAGTTGGTGGTTGTATCATTAAACAATGTTGGAGTATGTTAGTTTGCTTTTTAGGACACAAGATGGCCCCTAACCCCAGGGAACCAACTACCCCTCCCTCACAGGGCTGATCACATGATTTACAGGAATTCTATTCCCGGTCAGTAAAAGGAAACTGTAAACCAAAACCTAAGCTATCTGCTCATGTATGACCTGATCATTGTAGTCTCTCCTGAATGATTATGGTACTCTCTCCTGAATGACTTAAAAACCCTATATAAGCTTGCTATTCCTCAATAAAGCAGATCTTTGTCTCTGAACCTGATCTCTTGTGTCTGAATGTGTCACCGCTGAAACAGCCTCCTCACCAACCCTGGGGTCTGGGAATGGACAGCAACAAAACAGACTGGGACAAGAAAGTCTCCTTCCTTAAATCTAGATCACCTTATCCAGAGAATATGAAACACCATCTGCTTTCCTGGGAATGTTTTCAAGTTTAACACCAGAAGCAAGGGGAGCAGTGCTACCATATGAATTTCAGCCAACAGCTCATGAGGGGAAAATTTCTGTGCATGTGCTTTCAGCCTGCTCAAGACTTTGAGTCATTTCATTCCTTTTCCATTTATAAAGCCATCACAAGGACAGAATTGAATTGTGCAGGTGGATGGGACATTGGAAAGCAGGCCAGTGTCTAGGTGGTAAACAATGGAGATTGCTGCACTACAAATGAAGGATGCATATTTTGTGCCCAAGAACATGGATAAGATGGATTTCTGTTACTAAAAACTGCTTCAGGAAAGTCAGGATTGTAGACTCCATTTTGGAACTGGGGACCTAATGGTGCCAGCCCCTTGTAGATCATTCTGATACTGCTGAGAAATATCTGTTCATACCTGAAGATGAATTTCTTCTCCAGGCAAACTAGGAGCTCCAGAATGAGGAGATATGGGGAAGCTTTTTTTTTTTCCTTTAAATCATTTTTCTTGATGGATCTCTTCTACTTGTGTTTATGCTTTCCATTTGTTCACATATTAGTTGTACAAAAAAATCTTTATTAGTTGCTATTTTACAAATATTTTATTGACTCTTTGAGAATGTCATAAAATGTATTTTGATCATATTAAGACCTCCTCATCTCCTCTTAGTTCCATCCCCACCACCCTATTCCCAGCTTCAATTCATGTTCTTGATTACTTTCTTAAGGCTTATGGGTTGTTAATTTTATTCCTCAGATATACAACCCCTGAAGCCTAGTCAACTTCTTAAGGGTCACACTCTTTAAAGAAATCTGGCTCTCCCTCTCCCAGCAACTATCAATTGGAATACTTTTTCCAAAATGGTTTGGGTTCTTGTCCACCTACTGCTTCCATGATGGGTATTTATCTGTCTTGGGTTTGCATAGATGCTGTCACAAGTATTCCATGTTCACATGTACAGCTACTCTGCTGTGTCTGGAAAAGAAACTATTTCCTTGTTTTCATCAGCTACAATCTATGTGCTCCCTCTTGGAAAGGAAATGTGTTATATTACACCTATATTGGTTTCACATTAGAGCCAACCACTTATTTTCTGCATGGTGACCAGTTCTTTGTCTCTGTAGAAATCAACATCTGGTATAAGAAAGTGTTTCTCTGGTGAGAGTTAACAGATGCTCTAATCTATGGATATAGCAATAAATCATTAGGAGTCATTTTAACACTATGTCCACTTAGAAAGATTATAATAGTAGGTTCTCTCCTATGGCCTGTGACATGTTCATCCAAACATTCTTGGCCCTGGTAACAATGGTAGGCATTATCTCCATCTTTTGAAATGGTTCTTAAATCCAATTATAAAGCAGTTGGTTGCTCCTAAAACACTTGAATCACTATTGCACCTTTGGGCATGTGGTACCATCCCAGTGATATATTGCAGTTCTAAGTTTTCCTTGCTCAGTAAGGCTGATGATCACTTTATCTTTTGATATCTTCTAGCACTATGAAAGCAAGAGATGAAGCTTTCAGGCCGTTTCCAGCTAGAAATCTCCATCTTTGTTCTATGATTAATACCTATACTGTTTTCAACAACAGAGTCTTACAACAATAGAATCTCAAGATTTAGGGTGGGCAAACAATAGCAATGTCAGTAGCAGTATTGTTTTAGGTATGCCCTCCCTTGTCAATTGCTCCAATAAAGGGAGCTAGTATACTGTTTTTGTTTATTTGTTTTTCGGTTTTTTGGTTTTCTGCTAGTCTCTGGTATCTGGTAGGGGCATTGAACACCCCCCATTACAGTGTGATTCCATTTATACTCTTTTTACATATGCACATGTGAATATTATTCCTCCTCATACTCTCCTCTCTCCTGCCTTCCAATCTCTGACCCATTTTGCCCATCCATTTCAATTATTGTCCTCTTTGTATCACTGTATTCTACATTTCCATCCTGATGACTAAGCATGTTGAACATACATTTTTTGTTTGTTTGATTGGTTTTTGCTGTTGTTGTTGTTGCTGCTGGTTTTTTTTTTTTTTTTTTTTTTTTGTCTTTTTGAGACAGGGTCTCCCTGTAGCCCCAGCTGGCCTGGAACTCTCTATGTAGACCAGGCTGGCCTCAAACTCATAGAGATCCACCTTCCTCTGCCTCCCAAGTGCTGGGATTAGAGGCATGCACCACCGCAAATACGTCTCAGCAATTTGCGTATGCTCTTCTGAGAACTTGAGTTAGTACCTTGCACTAATTTTTAATTGGATTGTTTGGTTTTGATCCTCTGGTTTTTGAGGTCTTTGGGTATTTTAAATAGCAACTCCTTATCAGATGTATAGTTATTCTTATAATAGAGGTAATGTCACATTTCATAAATGATATAGAAACCTTAGTAGTATTTGTTTTTTTGTTTTTGAGACAGGGTCTCCCTGTAGCCCTAGCTGGCCTTGATTCGCTATGGAGACCAGGCTGGCCTCGAACTCACAGAGGTCTGACTGCCTCTGCCTCCTGAGTCCTGGGATCAAAGGCATGCACTACCACGCCCAGCAATATTTAAAAGCTTCTGATCATCAGTTGTCCTTGTCACTGTGCAGTTATTATTGATAAAGAGTCTCCCTATGAAGCCCAGGCTGGTCTGGAACTCACAACTGATTTTTCTCTCTCTTGAGTGCTGGAGTTATAGTTTTGTACCACCACAAATGTGATTAGTTGACATTTCGGAAATAACATCAAAATGTAATTTAGAATGATGTGTAAAGTATAATCTGTTGTTCTAAAGAATACACATATTCTAAATGTATGCATAGATGTAATTATATGCTATGTAACACAATTATACATACAATGTTTCACTGTTGGGTGCCTTAAAATATAAAATATTGTTTATCAACATGCTTCCAAATTTCTTTCAAACTGAAAAAGTGAGAATCAAACATTTCATTAAGTAGTTTCAAACTGCAATGGTGCTTTGACCTTCTGACTTTTCACATGGAAAAATAATATCAGAAATGGTACAGTACTATGAGATATTCAGTGTTTCAGTTTAGCAAGTAACCATTACAAACAGACAAAAACATAAGATATCTATGTTCAGTGGCATCTGCTGATGGCCTCCTGTATGTGGTGATTGACTAACCTGAAAAACATATATTAGCAGATGGATTTCACAAAGTAGATCAACTGAAAACAACAGTTCATTAATAAGTCATTTTGTTTGTATTTCAAATTAATGTACTGTGGTTTGAAACTTCATTCTTGATACTTTGTTTTCTCATAGTAATCTAAAATCATTTAAATTGTGTGATAGAATTGAACAAGTATTTTCCTTGAATATGAAATATAAAATACAATTCTAGCTAACTCTTAAAAATGTATTAGTTAATTTTCTGTTAGTGTGATTAAAACACCATGGCCAAAGCAACTCACAGAAGAAAGAATTTATTAGACTTATGTTTCCAGAGTAATGAGTCAGTTGTGGAGGGAGGTGTAGCAACATGTGGCTACCAGGGAGGCAGCCAGAGGTAAAATACAAGAATGCATGTCTTTAAGGAAGCACAGAAAGCTAAGAGAGAAACTGGAAGTGGGAACAAGGCTTATGAACCCTCAAAGCCAACTAACAGTGATATACTTCCTCCAACAGGCTATACATTCTGAATGTTCCAGAACCCTCCCCAAATAGCACCATGAACTGGGAGTCAAATTTTCAAAAACTTGGTGCCTATGGGGGCACTACTGTTGAAACTAACGCAAAAGACTCAGTCTTACAAAGGTTGAGAAAAATGTCAAAAGTAGTTTCTGAAAAATCTACTAAATAATTTGTCAGTATTTTAGCTCTTAACATTAGACAATTCAGAACAGCAATAATATTTAAAAGTTTCTCTTAAGGCTCTCATATACATATCAATATTTAATAATGAAGATTCAAAACACATGAAAAGGAATATTTCCAAGGACATTTAAGCAATTTAAAAGGAATCATTAATTGTAAAAGAGAAGTTAACACAAGGTCCATTTTAAAAAATACTTACTATTTTTCTTTTATGTGTATACATGTTTCGCCTGCATGTATATAAGTGCCAGCATATCATGCAATGCCCATGGACGTCAGAAGAGGGTGTCCTATCCCCTGGAACTGGAGTTACAGAAGGTTGTTAGCCACCATGTGGGTGCTGGGAACTGAACCTGAGTCCTATACAAGAAGAGCCAGTGCTAACTGCTGAGCCATCTCTCCAGGTCCACATTGTCTGAATTTAAAAGAAATAGTGTAAATGGATGAAAGTCTCTGTCCTCTTGTCCAAGTCAGAAGAAGCACAATGCTTCATATATTTTGTATTCATTTAGTAAAGTCCATTTCTACTCATTTATACTAATGTGATTTATCTATAAATATTATGCTTACTTATATTTTAAATATATATTTTACATGATCTCATTTTGTAACGTGCTTTAGTGATTCTTAAATGTTCAAAAACATTTTATATAGCCTTTAAGCAAACAAAGCTCTGATTTTTTTTTTCCTTAAGTTTCAGGGTAAGTTTGTTTTTCAGCTTCATAAAGATTTAGGCAAGCCCAAGACAGGTTTGGCCTTTCTCAAGAATACGATTTTCTTTGCTAAATTTTATTCTTTAGAAAAAAAATCCCTTAATTTTGAAACTAACATTTCTAGACCTGAATAAAAGTCAACACATTGCACTGTATATATTTAAATCATCTTGTCTTAACCACTTGGGATTTTTCCAGTCTGAGTCAACAGGTGAAAGGAAGTAGGATGCCTTTAAAATCTTAAAATGATAGTGTAAGTTCTCTGTTCTGATGTCTACACATAAGTGCAAGTTCTGTTATACTACTCATAAAATGAGATGTGTACAGGGAACTAGACAGCTTATTTTATTCTGTAGTTTGGATATTTTTAGCCTGTATAATTTTAAAAGTGATTGTTCTCCTCCTGCGGAATTTTCTCTAGCAATGTAAAAATTCACATCTGGAGTCTTTCAATTCCTTTAACTGATATGAGGCATCTTCTCAGTGAGAAATTTCTTTTGGACTTCCTTCACTCCTGGGCATTGAATTTTATAACTGTGTCCAATTTTGCTGAATTCACAATCAGGCAGCCAGGTTAAACAAAGTCCAAGGGATTCATATATTTGTGCATTAACCTAGGACTTCATGAATGCCAGACAAATACTCTACCACTGAACTGCGAACTGCATTCTCGCTATCTCTCTCTCTCTCTCTCTCTCTCTCTCTCTCTCTCTCTCTCCCCTTTATCCCAAAGAGTCTCTGAAGGCAAGTTTGGGTTTTTTATTTGAATGCATACTGATAGTGGACAGGTCTTGAAAATCTCTTCTGGTATGTGTAGTGTTGGGCACTCATTTTCAAAGAGCAGAGACACAACTTCTTAAGTTTTTCCACTGGGTTCCTTTTATGTGACCATGAAAAAAACTGAGAAATTTTTTACATTGACACTGTCTCTTTGAAAGCATTTGTTTCTAGGTCACCACCACAGGTGGGACTGCTGAGATCCAAGAGCGCATGTTTTAATTTTAACAGATGTGATAATTCTACCCCAAAGGATTTTGTTTTAAATTGGAAATAATTTGCAACATCTATTTCTTCACATCTTAATATATTTATTTTTTCCCTTTGTATTGGGGACAGCAATTGATATGTTCTCTTTGACATTTGAGAAGTATGATGAAAATGCATTTCCTGGCATTTAGTAATTTTCTCTGTATATTTTATGTGAAATAACACTCTTTCTAAATGCTTTTCAGGTTTGTAGCCACTTAAAGACAAAGTAGATACATGACAATACGTGACACTGTAGGTCAGCCAGAGTGTGCACTCATCCTTGTTCTGTTTGTCTTGCCTTCTGTCTCTTCCTTTTCTCTTCTTTTATTTTCTTTTATATTTGTGGTAACTATTGTAAATAAAAATAATATGTAGAAAACACAAAATAATTGATCTCTTTGATTTACATGAATCTAATCAGTTTGTATAAGAATAAGGAGAACTCACATATGGAGAAAAGAAAGGGAGACAAAAATACAAAGACATGAATGAAATGTATTAGAAAGGTGACTGATTTCTTTCAAATGTAAAATATATATTTTACTGTATGAAAACAGCTGCTTTCTCACTATAGAAATTCTGCAATAAAAGATTATCCATTATTTTCATGTTCTTAAATTAAAAAAAAATAGTTTATTGACACTTTGAGAAATTTATACAATTATTTTATAATATTCAGAACTCCTCCCCCATTGCCCTCAGATCAACACCCATCTCCCTACCCCCAACCCCACCACATGTCTTCTATTTTTTTTTTTTAAGAGTTACATAGTTTATTATGTTCCTGAGTCTTGGATGTGGGTCCTCCCTTGGAGTCTGGTTGACTTACCCTGGATCACATCCTAAAATTCTGAATCCAGCTCTGCTAACAGATGTAAATTGCTATTAGTTTGTTAGCTAGGCTTGGGGCATCTTGTACACCTCCCCCTCCATGCTGGATTTTTTCTGGCTTGGGATTGTACAGGTCATCTGCATGCTCTCACAAGCACTGAGTTCATATGTCTAATAGGCCTGCTCTCATAAACTTTCTTCACATTCTTACACAATAGTCTCATCCATTTTTATTATAATATATCTGCTTTTATATAACTGAGGCTTTGGAATCTTTTCTCCAAATTCTCATGAGGGAAAAAAACGAGATTTGGTGGTATATGCCCATTATTTCAGTACTCAGGAGAATGAGACAAGAGGCTCAGACTCTCTATACCTGTTTGACCTAAATAGTGTGACTTTGTATCAAAAATTAAAGAATTTCCACAGACATGTTATGAGAAATATTGATTCAAAAGTCTAGTGTCCTATAATTCTTAACTATCAAATCTCAGGAAAGTGAAAAAAAATATTTTGAATAGATAATGCAAAACAATAAATTTACTCCTCTGTTTTGTCATGAGCCTCCTTTTTTGCTTTTCCTGGGGAAGTTCCAGAACATCTGCTGCTACGGACATGAGATTTGTTCTTTAGCAGTTCTCAAATTGCTTTCCATCATTGATTTTCTCTTATTGTATCAGTATTCATTCTTCAAAAACAAAATATGTGTAATTTCAACAAGGATGCTTGCTCTCCCTGTATTCTTTGTTGCCTTTGTGCTTCTTTTGACCATTTGCTATTTGGGGGTGGGGTGAGGTGTTTTAATAAAAAATGAATGTGATGCTGAAATGTACCCTATTATGCAACTTGCCTGTGTGAATGCAGGGAAACAGAGGGAAAATGGAAACCAGGGGCAAGAATACAGATGGAATCCCACTGAGTGGTCTGCTCTGAGATCATCTTATCTTTGTCTTTGCAAATCCCTTAAAGAGTTTAGGCTTTAGAATTCTTGCTGTCGACTATAAAGCAAGTTCAGAACTATGTAATTTTCAAAATGTCTTTTCCTTATGTTGAATGGAATGCAATGAAACATTATATACCTAAATGGAGGAAGTTTCTCAGTTAATATTGAAAAATATTTCCCCAAATTTGCATTGGTTTATTCAAAATCTGAAAACAAACTAAATACCTGTATTTGCATATAATGAGATTAAAACCAAAAGGAGAAATATATTTGTAACCACAACATAAAAAAGAAAACATGTTAGGATTATAAACCTGTTCCTACAGCTTAAACATTGATTTATATGTCTTAAAATCAAACTCGCTATGCAGCTGAGAATGACCTTGAACTCCTAGACTTCCTGCCTCCATCTCTCAAGCGCTGGTATCATAAGAGTATATCACCACACTCAATTTGTGTCCCTCTTGGGACAGAACTCAGGACTGAAGGCCAGCACTCTACCAACTGGGTTGTATCCCTAGCCCCTCTGGAGCTAAGTTTACTAATGTACCAAAATAACATTATACTTAAGATTCCAGTAGACTTATTAATAAGAATGTGATACCTTCAGAAGATGAGCTTAGTGTTCTGTGATTATTACTGTCTGTAGAAAAGATTTTAAAGATAAATTTAGACATGATATCACAGTAGTACATTTTTGTTTTATTAAAACTTGTTAATAAACTCAGATAAAAACAAAAAAGATTCAGATACTAATATTGAATATCTGTACTTGGTTCATTTCCATTTATGTGTACGCTGCACACAAACGCATTAGGCAAACGGTTGACTAATAGAAATTCTCTAATCTATTCCAGAGTATCATGTTGTTTAGATGTCATTGAAAACTTTAAAAAGTTATACCAGTATATCTCAGTGCTTCTGAAAATTCCATATTCTTTAAATTAATTAAAATCTAAGAAATGGTTTAAATTTTTAAAACCATTTATTATCTCTTCCAGAACAACTTTTGTTTACTTTGCTTGCAAGCCTATTGCCTGGTTAGTGCTTATTGTCAATTTGAAACACCCAGGAGTCATCTAGGAATCAGGAACCTCAGTTGAGAGATTGCTCAGACCAGGCTGGCCTATGAGTATATTCTTGGGAAATTATCTTGATTGTTAGTTGGTGTGGGAGGACAAAGTCCACTATGGGAGATTCCACTCCTGGGTGAGTAGTCCTAGGATGCCTAGAAGAACTGGATAAGTATGAGCCAAAGAAAACAAGCTAGTGAGTGGCATTCCTATATAGTCTCTGCTTTAGTTCCATCTAGAGTGTGTACCCTGAGTTCTCTCAATGACGGACTGTTACTGGAAGTGTAAGATATAATTAACACTTTCCTCCCCTAATTGTTTTTTGTCATGGTGTTTATCATGCCAATAGAAGGCAAAATTGATTATAAATATATTGATTATAAAATGATTATAAGAAGGCATATTTTATATTATTTGCACATTCCTTGAAATCTGTTTTACCACTGTGAGAAAAAATTCATGTGACTGTTCTGCATACTGCAGTTTTGAAAGGGGAAAAATGATGCACAGCTTTTCAAAGTTGCCCAGGTATTTATGTGCTTGGATAACCACAAAAGTACTTTTGTTTAAGATTTCCTACATGGCATAGAAATAGTCTTTATAAAGCAATGCTCAATTTGCCCTATATTATATTAAATTCCTATGACTTTTTGTCAGTCTGGTGGAAAGGAACATGAAATCTGACATATTGAATCAGTCCATTGCTCCATGAAGTGGACTATTTTCCTTCCAATAATGGTCTATGAAATGGGACTTCAGAGAAAAATAAAGCATATTGCACATTGTAAATTTTGAAGGATCTTACCTTATGTTCCTGATTCAGTCTCATGTAGGCATTTCACATGAACTTTAAGGTCAGAGAAATATAAAAATTTCAAATTTCCTTTACCAGAGAAGTACTTCAAATATATTTCTTATTTCTTACATTCAGCTAACAATAGTTTATGTGATATTGAAGGGCATTTTTGTTATTAAATTGTATGTATAAGTTTCAAAAGTGATAATGTTTTTCCTATAGAATTTATATATTCTAAAGAAGGTTGATATCCTTGTTCTGGATTGTGACTACTTTCTGGAAGTGCTTCTAGGATTCTTAGTTGTTTTGGCAGTATTTCTCTCATATAATGTTTCAAAGGTTAGCTGCTACTTCCACATAATCAAAGACTATCTGCCTATCTTAGTCACAAAAAACATAAAACACATGTGGAGATCTGAGGAAAATAGGCTTAAGAATAGTTTTAGTTGACATATGCTAATTTAAAAAGCAAGAATTATATCGACAGAATGTTTAGCTCCCAAAACTTCCGATAATTTGGAGCTAGGCTGTCTTTCAACAATGACACATCATTAACCCAGAAAAATACTAGATTTCAGGTCATGGAAATAGAAGAAAAGTGTCTTCATTTATTATACTCACAAAACTGACTTTTTCACTGTATCTCCTTTTGAGACAAGTGGAAAAAAATCGAGATGCTCTGTGAGACACTTGCCTGGGAAGGAGTGAAGCCGTGGCAGTGTAAAGTCTACTAGTGATTTTCACCAATGATTTACATTGGTGCACATGGATGAAGGATGTTTCTGTTTCTCCTCTTTGATTAAGGTACAAAAGCAATTGATACACTAATTTTTTCCACATAATTCTTGGAATAAAGAAGCCATATTTTTATCCTTTGTAATTATATTGCTCAAGAATAATCTATTGTTTCTATGGCTATGGTATAAATTTATATTATATGACTATTTAATAAGATTATTTTGAGTGAGGACCAGTAGGGTCAGATAGATATAGATCAATAAAAAGAGCCTAGAAAATGTAATTAAAAAAAAAATTCAGAGCACAACAGGCAAAGCCAATAAGAGAAGTACACTAGATACTTCTGCATTATTACAACAAAAATAACTTAGAGAAAATCTTGAGAGGGCAAGGATTTATTCTGAATTGTGGTTTTAGAGAATTCAGTGCATGATGGCAGTGACAGCATGGGGAGCCTGTTTGGCCTTGTCATGGCCTACAGGAATTAAAGAGAAGGATTAAGAGAAGGAGACAGGGAAGATATGGCTCCCAAGGCGCTTAAGTGTGCACAAAACGTTATTTTTTAGAAGTAAAAAGTATGATGAATATACTGATGTATGCACCCTTAAATACCATTGTTCTTCTAATAAGTATAAATCAAATATAAATTAGAAATGAAGCTAATCATGTCATTTAAAATTAGCTTTATCAGACCACAAGAGAGATCAGAGTATAAAGTGCTTGTCACCAAGTCTGCCAACCTGATTTTGATCCCTGGAATCCACATAGTAGAAAAAGAGCACCTGTTCCCACAGCTGTCTTCTGACTTCGACACAAATAAATAGAAATACATTAATTTAGCTTTGCTTTATTTACTTTAGGCTTTATTGCAAGACAGTCCTGTTTTTACCTCTGTTACACAAATTTACACACACACACACACACACACACACACACACAATTTCTGTCTTCCCTTAAACGAAATATAGAAGCTGCTTTAGATTATTACTGTGGAAAGATCCAATATTTTGTGAAAACTTTCTTTTTGCTTTATGAAGTTGACTTGCCTAGACTTTCCTAGCACTTAGTAAATTGAGACATATTTTCAATTTCATTATATGGCCTCTTAATTTGGAGAAACAGTTAAGCAATATGAGACTTGACATAAGACATACGTTTATGAAGTCACATGTAAAGTGACTATACCTTGTCTTAACAAAAAATTATAGTACAGAAGCCCAAATTAAATTTTAAACTGGCTCCACATGACAAAGTCACAACGAAAAATTAATAACATGAAGAACCTAAATATATCCCCACCAAGTACCAAGAAGATATCAACAGCTTAAACAGACTATAACACATAAGGAAATTGAAACAGTAATATAAAACCTCCTGACTAAAAACAGCTCAGGCCCAGATGGATTTACAGCAGAATTCTACCAGACATTTAAAGAAGATCTATATCCAATAGTACTAAATTTATTCAAAAAGATAGAAACAGAGGGATAACATTCAAATTCCTTCTATGAAGCCAGCATCATTCTAATACCAAAACCAGCTAATGATATAACTGTTAGATTATCAATAAGCCCCATAAATTTAACTGGTCCAGACTATAAAAAATATGTAGTCTACCTGTTGGAGGACCCACTTTTCCAGTCTCACTGGTCATTTACCTGGTGATAGAACCTCTCCTAGGAAGGTAGGTTCACCTTAAATTATGCTAAATATGGGCAGAATACCTGGTGTGTTAATGAAGTAGCGAATATTTCCTGCTTGGAACAAGCACAGATCTCTGCAGACCTTCCAGACCAGCCACAGTCATGTAGGTCTCTGTAAGTCTGTCCACTTTCCTGAACTGTTCAGGATGTTGTAATTTCTCCTTTTCTTCTTCCTGCCTTTCTTACTAAGCATGCTTTCTTTAAGGCTTTGGGCTGCCCCTAGGATCTTTTAGTTCTTAACTTTTCTCTAAAGCTTCCTTTTCCCAGCCATGTGGCTGCCAGTCAGCCACGTGTCTGACCTCCATGCAGGCTTGAAACCTGGATGGCTTCCTTAATTTTCTTTCCGTCTTCCCACTATTCACCTCCTCAAGGCAGCTGCCAAGGTTACCAGCTTGCCTGCCCTGAAGAGTTTTCTTTAAGGTTCTAATAAAATGTTGAAATCTTCCATTTGGTCCATTCTTAAATTCTTTTGTGAATGAGACAAGAACCCTCTAGGGGACCCTCTCTCTCCTGGTTTCATTCACATAACAGAAGCTACATCATTCTAGGCTATCCATAAATCTCATGTTAGAGTGATTAAACTAAAATTTTAATATAAAATAAACATAATTAAGTGAAATACTGATGACTGTTTAATAACTATCACTATGAAATTCAACTTTATTATATTTGTCTATTTTCTTAGCTTTATTTCTTTTTCTTGTATTCTTTTTTACATTTTGAATTAATTAATTATTTTTTGACAGAGTCACTCCATACCTCTAGCTTATCTGGAAGTGGTTGTGTAATATAAATCAGACTGGCATCCAGCTCACAAAGATCCTCCAGCCTCTGCCTCCCAGGTGTTGGCATTAACAGTGTATCCAACCACAGCCGGCTTTTTCTTTTGTTTTAAGCAACTTTCACTAATGAATCCCATTAAGGTATTATATATAATTGTTCTACAATTATTTAATATTACTTAAAACTGTGACTGAAAATTTAACTCTCTTATATTGGAAAAAATACCCTTTACATATACCTTTCATTAAAAATTCAGATTTTCTTATTACTGCTTTTATTATTTATTGCATACTTATTTCAGTTTACTGTCCGTAATATGCTTAAATTTTTTTTACAAGCAGAATCAATGACAGTGCAATTTCAATGTTTTGTAAAATAGTGACCATTATAACATTCATGAAGTAGACACATGGTATGCCTCTAAACTTTAATTTTATGAGAAAATCAGCACTAGTTAATTATGATTTGTTCATTTATATTTTCACCTTAGTCTATTCATGTGAAATCAATATAATTTTTGTTATTTATTTGAATATCAATACTACGCTTTGTATGTGAAATTCTATAACTCCCATTCTACTGAGGAAGAATTTTTCCCATTGAGTTAAGTTTAAATTGTCTCACCATCTCATATTAACTGAATTTTAACATCATCCTGGAACAGAAATGATACAATTAGCCATCATATTCTCACAGCAGGAAAAAAAAGCTATTGAAGAATCAAAATAACTGTAGAATTGAAATCCAATAGATGTTTTCATTTGGAGACTAAAAAGAGCCATTATGAAGAACAAGACTAACTACAGCTATGAAACCTGCTTTATTCTAAATGAAAGAAGCAATTGGAGACTGAATATGACAGGTTTTCTCTATTCATTCTTGACTTTAATGTACACCAACTGCTTTTTATTATCAAGATTCAGAAACTTCTCACACAAAAAAATGTAAGCCCCAAAACTTTACAAACATGGCTAATGTAATTTTTTCCCCTATGTTCCCAGTCAGCTCAAATTTTCCCATCTGTCTTTTCTTGAACTCTTATGACATTTTTTATATATGCATACACATATATCCATGTTTTCTATAAACATATTTACATATATATGAATATACATATATATTGTTTTGCAGTATACCCTGTCTTTCAGATATTTTGCCATACTCCTAGTCCAGCAGAGAAAGGACTATTGATAAATACTAGGGAATCAAATAATTTTTGGGTTCAATTAGAAACCTGATATCTGAATATTACAAGTGTATATGGATAAAATAAACCATAATAACAACATTTATAATGCTTTAAACCATTGATTAGCAAAACTACAACATGCAGGCTACGGGCACACAGCTGATAGATTTTATTATTATCTTTTGAATTAAGATTGTTTTGTGATTTAGCGTGGTTGGGGAAACTTAAATGAACAAAAGTATAACATTCTGAGTGAGATAACACATAATAACATCAATGGTTTTTATATGCATTTTCTTGATGACTAAAGATGTTGAACATATTTAAAAGTGATTTCCAGGGTCTGGAGAGATGGCTGAGCAGATAAGAGCACTGACTGCTCTTGCAGAGGACTGGGATTCGATTCACAGCACCCACAAGACAGCTGTGAACTGTCTTTAACTCCAGTTGCACGGGAATCTGAAGCCCTCTTCTGACCTTCACAGCATTGCATGACATGGGTGCACTCACTTACATGCAAGCAATACACTCATACACATAAATAAAAATAATAAATGATGTATTAAAAAAGAGATAAATATGTAAAAAAAGAAAAGTGATTTCCAGCCATCTGTGTTTCTTCTACAGAAATCTCCCTGTTCAGTTTCTTGCCGCATGTTTTTTTATTGGGTTTGTTTCTTGGTATTTTGTTTTTGCATTCTTTATATATTCTAGATATTAACCTAGAGGTATAGTTGGTAAAGAATGTTTTCCCGGTCTGTAGGTTTCCTCTGCATTTGAATGGTAGTGTCCTTTGATGTAAAGAAACATTTTAGTTTCATGTGGTCCCATTAGCTCATTGTTGGACTGTTTATTTGTACCATAAGGGTTCTGTTCAGAGTCCTTTCCTGTGCCTGTAAGTTCCAGGATATTTTTTACTTTCTCTTCAATCAGATTCAGTGCATCAGGTTTTTATTGAGGTCCTTGATATATTTGGAGTTGAGTTTTGCGCATGGTGAGAGATGGGGATGTAATTTCATTCTTCCGCACACCACAGTTCAATTTGACCAACACCGTTTATTGAACATGTTGTCTTCTACAGTGTGTATTTGTTGTTTCTTTGTAAACAATCAGGTGTCTATAAATGGATGGACTTTATCTGGGTCCTCAAATCTATTCCATTGTCAATGTGTGTGTTTTTATGGTAGCATATATTGTTCTTATTACTATAGCTTTCTTTGAATTATATACAGGAATGAACAATTTACTTTGTAACAGTTCTATGAACTGTGCAATCCTCTAGAGAATCTCATTTCAGAGAATTGTGACATAATGTGCAGGCTCACTCAAGTCAAAAATCTCAAAAATATTCTGGATATAGTTTTTATTTCTCTTTCAATTGTGTGTAGTGCAACAAGAGATTAATTAAACAGCACATGCAACTTTTTATCAGCTTTTCTTTGGGAAACTTGACACCCAGATTTGGCATTGCTAAGGTATAGCCATCCCCACCTCCCCTTCCATGACTCCAACACTCAACAGTGCAGTTCTCTACCTCTTCTTTGTCTACCTATCTTCTGAAAAAGATAATTGTGTAAATGTGGGGCCTTGAGCCATGCAGCCATATGGAATGATGTTAGAGTGGCATAGATTTGCAGAAAGAGAGTGTGCTGGATAGCTTTAATGTCAGCTTGACACACCGGGGTTGTGGGAGCCTCAATTGGGGAATTAATTCCATTGGACTGGCCTGTGGCCATGTCTGTGGGACATTTTCTTGATTGTTGAGTGATGTGGGAGGGCCCAGCCCACTGTGGGTAGTGCCACCCCTGGGCAGGTGGGCCTGTGTTGCATAAGTAATCAGGCTGAGCAGCGGCCAGGGGAACAAGCCAGTAAGAAGCGTTCCTCCATGGCTTGTGCTCCAGTTTCTGCTCCCAGGTTCCTGCCCTGAGTTCCTACCTTGGGCTCCCTGATGAACTGTGACCTGGGAGATGTAAGACAAATAAACCCTTTCCTTCCCAAGTTGGAGGTGGTCAGAGTATTTTGTCACAGCAATGAAGAACAAACTAAGAGAGAGAGAGAGAGAGAGAGAGAGAGAGAGAGAGAGAATAAAATTAATTTATTAGTGTTGAGGAGAGAAAACAACATAAAAGGCAGACAGAATCTTGTCCAGTGCTGCATAGCAAACTATCACTATTGGTGCAGTCATGGCATTTTAGGCATAATTTACAGATATCCAATTGGACTTAAAGGCATCTCAATGGGAATTCGTGGATGGCATTATAAATATAGAAAATACACATTGCTGGAGAGGTCGTAGGTCCTAGAGAAAACACTTCTCTTCATATCTCTAAAAAAAATGAAATTTCTTACTATATGCTAAATGTGGCTCTTTATATTTACAGACAATTATACTATACACCATTCATCAAAGAAGTCCTATTTTACAAAGATGGAGGCTATTACAGAGTTCCACAGCTTCTCGCTCACACAGAGAGAATATATGCATAAGAGATTCCCAGTCCTAAATGACACATCTACATTGGAACCTCAACACCTAAGACTCATGGAACATACTGGAATACGGGGGTATAGAGAATACCAATATATCCCTCAACTATCGTTGTAAAATTTCCTCATACAAAAGAGTTTGGGGCAGATAGAAGGCCACAATGTAGGTTTGAGAGAATAAGACACTGCAGAGTATGTATCTCTGGATAGGACTCCTATATTAAAACTTACCCACCCATGGCTCAGGGACAATTTGGGAGTAGGCAGAAAGATTTTAAGAGCCATGGTTGGTGCACAAACAGAAGGAAACATGTTTTTAGTCCTCTGAGAACTCGCTCTTATGAACTTGCAGCAATGGTGACAGCATGCACAAGACCCATGCTGACTCAACAAGACAAAAACCCAGTATAGAACTAGGAAAATGGACAGCAGGTGCCAAACAGTGCTGAGGAACTAATAACAACTGATTACTGCTGGGTGAGGAAGAGTAGATCTTTAAGTGACTCTATATAGGCTTACTAGACTCCAGTGAATAAACTTGCACTGAAGGACATCAGGGTACTAATACTTAACGGTAAAGGACTTAACACATATGACAGAGTGCATGAAATCATATAGGGGATGGTGCTTATATTTGATTAAGATCAATTGTATAAAATGCACAAAAACTCAATAATTTTTTTTAAAAGAAGGCATTGAAATATTTTATTCAGCAGTGGCATAAATAGACCATTGATTTACAGAGAAAGAACAAACACTTTTGATGTGTTTTCTAGTTTTCTTTCAATCACTGTGACAAAATACTCTGACCAATACCAACTTGGGGAAGGAAAGTGTTTATTGGGCATACATATCTTAGGTCACAATACCTCAGGGAACCAAAGGTAAGAACTCAGGGCAGGAACCTGGAGGCAGTAGCTGGAGCACAGGCCATGGACGTATGCTGCTTACTGGTTTGCTCCCCTGGCCCATGCTCAACCTGCTTTCTTATACAATACAGAACAACCTGTCCAAGGGTGGCACTACCCACAGTGGGCTAGGTCCTCCCACATCACTCAAAAATAAAGAAAATACCCCACAGACGTGGCCACAGACCAGTCCATTGGAGCAATTCCCAATTGAGGATCCCTCTACCCAGGTAAGTCAAGTTAACAACTAAAGCTATCCAGCACAATGGGTTCAATAGAGTTCTATAATTCAGGAAGATTTTTATATAGGATCATTACAAACACAGAAGAAGAGATAGTCAATACAGAGGATCCTCAAAAGTGAGATTAATAAAATAGGAGTAAGAATTGAGATTAAAAGAATTGTCACAAATAATTGAGATAAAGTATTGTGGAGGCAAATATAATCAAGATGCACTCATAAGACAACAAGCATTGCAGTAATAAAAGCTGTGAGACTAATTAAATACATGAGATCACAAACTATTTACATATTATATAACCATTACATTTCTCTTTTAAATCGATTTTTCAAACTTGAAAATCACTCTGTGTGTGTGTGAGTATATATGTGTGTGTATTGTGTGTGTGTGTATAATGTGTGTATTATGTACTCTAGTGTGCTTATGCTTATGTGTGTGGTATATGTGCATGGTGTTTGGTTCTCGGTACCCACACCTGCTTATGAAGAGCCCAGAGAAGGACTTTGGATGTCTTCCTCTGTTGCTCTCTATTTCATTGTTTTAAGACAGGGTCTCAAACTGGACTACAAGCTAGATTTTCCTAGGATGGCTGGCTAATGAGTTCTTATAGCATCCACTTCTTATATGGGTAGTACTGATTCAAACCAGGCCCCTATGTTTGCAGAGAAAATATTATTTACAATGCTATCTCCTCAGCCTTATTTAATTAAGTAGGTTTGGAGGTAAGAATATATAATATAATGAAATGGGCATACCATTCTTTTATACAAAAATTTGAACTGTCTAATAATCATTATATTAGTTGTTTTTTAATCTTTAAATATTTATTTTTGAAAATATAGGAAGGATGTGTGAGGGCTAGGAACATGACATTAGGTTCACACTGGCATTGTCAACTGGACCTTTAATCTTTGTGATTCCAGGTGGGAAGATACCTTCTGTGATCAATGGTAGCTTATTGGTGGAAGGGTACCAGAACCATGCATCTTCAAAGCATCACTAGTTAGGTCCAATGAATTAATGGCAGAATAATAGTGTTGGTAGATTTTTAACTGATTCACATACTCATATATAATAATATCTTAAATATATTTTGTAAAGGAATTTTACCTGATTTGGATATTTAGAAAAACCCTTTGAAATAAGGTGAGGTTTTTTTGTAGTTAAAGGTGAGTTTTATTGGCTGACTGTTCAAAATCATGAATTTTGCAGGTAAATGGATGGAACTAGAAACTGCTATATTAAGTGAAGTAACACACACTCAGAAAAACAAACGACATATGTTCTCCCTCATATGTGGATCCTAGCACCAAATCCTTTTATGTGAGTATGTATCCAGATATAACTGCAGGAATCAGGATATTGAAAAAGAGACAGGGATGTAAAGGGAAAGATAGAACCTGAGAGACAGGAACAGTAGGAGGTAGGTGTTACTAAGGGAGAAATGGATAAAAATGGGTGTATATACATGGGAGTGGGGACAGAGGTTTATTCAAGAAACCATGGGGATAAACGGAAAGAAGGAGCTCAAGAGAGGTGAGACCGTAGGAGACTGGTATTATCAAGGGAGAAATGGGGAAAATGGGGACACGTTAAATGGGAAAGCCATGATGGAAAGGTTAGATAGGAAGAGAGAGAGAGAGAGAGAGAGAGAGAGAGAGAGAGAGAGAGAGAGAGAGAGGAGAAATGAATAATGCATAGCTAGCTTAAAAAATGGGGAATAATATTAGTCCAACAACCTAATGACAAATTGTAGATACAACACCTTAACATGAGTCCATGTGTATAGGTAAAGAACACATAACAAGAAACAGTGGAAGACAGAAGAAACCTTCCTTTCAGTTGTTGGCCAGCATGGGCCAAGAAATTCCCAATATTGTACATGCTATTGCCACAGCCCTTGATTGCTTCACAGAACTTGAGGTAAGACTCTATTGCTGAAAACAGAAGATACTTCAGACATGGGATTTGGAGCAATGGAGCTGGAACTGACCTGGAGCTCACTTTCCCTGAAGGCTAGCTCTCATGGCTTTGCAGAGAACTGTTTCTAAGGGAAAAGAATAAAAAAATCAGTCTATGGTCCAACACCAGCTTCAACACCAAATAAACACATCAATGGCTGGCACAGTATGCAACATGGTGCATTAGCAGCATGTTTATCTTGGGGGCAATCAACAGATACCTAATTGGACTAAAAGCCCACTGAATGGGAGGGAAGTCAAATGAAGTATCATAAAATTAATTGTAGCTATTTAGTATGGGGCAGTATAACGAAGAGATGATAGGAAGAAAGAGAAGAGAAAGGGTAATCAAATTATATAACACATGAGATGAGAACAATAGGGGTACCAGAAAGAGAGAGAGGAGGAAGAAGAAAGGAGAGAGCAGTGTGAATACTTGCAAAGTACAATTATATATATATGAAAGTGTCACAGTGAATCACATTTCTTTATGTGTTCTCAGAATGCCAGGTTGTATAGTATAGCTTGAACTACGTTTATAAAAAATCCCTTATGAACTTATATCACTGTTTAGTTTAGGACCATAAGAACATCAAGTGATTTAATTATTTTCTAATTTTGTAACTTCAAGTAACTTATAGCACCAATTTATTGTCTTAATCTCCACATACTCAGGCATTAAA
>NW_008343216.1:824128-838761 GCF_000622305.1 Nannospalax galili | reverse complement strand
TATATATGGAGATAAAAATATATATCCTATTAAAATTAAATTAAAGTTGAAATAAACAGTTTAAACTAACCCATAACAACCAATGATATAGAATCAACAATGAAAAGTTTTCCAACTAAAAGAGGACAGAACCAAATGAGTTCTGTACAGACTCCTACCAGACGTTAAAAGAAGAAGCAACACAAAATCAAAGCAAAATAATTAAATACATCAACTCCTGATGATTAAACAGCATACACCTGAGTAATGAATGTGTTAAAAAAAAATCAAGAAAGAAACAAAATGGGCTGGTGAGATGGCTCAGCAGTTAAGAGCACTGGCTGCTCTTGCAGACAATCAAGGTTGTTCCCAGCACCCACATGGTGACTAATAACTTTCCATAACTCCACTTCCAGGGGAATCTAATGCTCTCTACTGACCTCCATGAGCAACGCATAACGCAGATGTACTTACAGACATACAGGCAATACACTCATGCACATAAAATAAAAATAAGAAATAAAATAATTTTTAAAGAGAAAGAAAGAAAAGTATTCCTGGACCTAAATGAAAATGAAAATATACAGCCTATTTCCTGGATGCTAAGAGCCTGGGGCCACCACTGCTTCCTGATCTCTTGCATCCAGATGGACCCAGTTCCTTCTCAAAGTCTTCAGGAGCCCTCTGGACCTGGTCCCACCCTCACCTCCCCCTGCTTCCCTGGGCCTGCATGACCCACAGGCCTCTTTCCTGGACTGTGGGCTGACCTTGCGGCTTCCTGATCCTTTGCATCCAGACCAACCCAATTCCTCAGTGCAGTCCCCAGCAGCCCTTGGTGCCTCTTCCCTACCCCATCTCAATTTGCATCTCTGAGTGTCACAGCCATCAGCTGCCTGAGACCAGCATCTTTCGAAGGCCCTGCACCCAGACCAGTCCAACCCCCAAATTCCTGAGGCCAAAATCTTTCCTGGAGGGATCCGGACCTTAGGAAAAGGCCTACAAGCATCTGATCCTCATCTGACATGGGCCTCTGTAGAAACTCTTGAAGAAAAAAGCAATTGGGCCACTCCAGTATAAAATCAAAAGAGAGAACCAGAAGTTTAGATGAACCAGCTTTTCATGCCCCCAAAGTAAACCCCAAAGGCACATAAAATTTACTAAAAGAAGCATACCTAAACTTGAAGATTTGAGTCTCACGCAAGAATCAGAAACTACAAAAGAAATTCACATGTCAAAATCACAGAGAAAAAATAACATGAAAAACCAAAAGAACGTATCCTCACCAAATACCACTTGTCCTCTAGAGGAGTACAATGAGAACCCCCTAGAGATAATGCAGGATGTGGAACTCAAAAGAACAATGATAGACATGATAAAAGAATTCAGTGAATTTAAAGAAAACTCAAACAAAGCAATCTAAGAACTGAAGGAAGATAGGGATAAACTTCTGAATGAATTCAGAAAAGAGTTAGAAATATTGAAAACTACTCAGGCTGAAATGAAGAAGTAAGTGAAACACTCAGTAAGCCAATTAGAAACGACAGGAGAAAGCCTCACCAATAGGATGAATGAAATGGAAAACAGAATATCAAGACTGGAAGATAAAGTGGACGAACTAGACCCTCAAGCAAAGAGTATGAAAAATTTAGGAAAGCACAAGAATGGAATATGCAGGAATTGTGTGATACCATAAAAAGACCAAACTTATAAATCATAGGCATACAGGAAGGAGAGGAATCCCAAGATAATGGCATGGACCAGATCTTCAACAGAATCATAGAAAATTTCACAAAATTAAAGAAAGACATACCCATACAAATTTATGAAGCATATAGAACACCAAACAGACAGGACCAGAAAAGAAACTCTCCACAGCACATCATAGTAAAAACACTAAGCGTACAGAACAAAGAGAGGCAATACTGGAAGCTGTAAAAGAAAAACAACATTTCACATATAAAGGAACCAATTAGGGTTACAGGTGACTTTTCAGTGCAAACTATGAAAGCCAGAAGAGCTTGGACCAAAGTATTCCCAGTCATAAATGACCACAGATGCCAACCCAAATTACTATACACAGCCAAAATGTCTATTATAGTCTAAGGGGAAAGAAAAAACTTCCATGTCATAAATACACTGAAGGAATTCATTTCCACAAAACCAGCCTTCAGAGAGTTCTGGAAGCAATATAAAGAGCTGAAGAAAGGAATGATTATACCCAAGTGGTCACGGAAAGAAATTCAATGAAGGTAGGGAGAGAGGAATTTACTGCTTGTTTGAATATACTGCTTGTCTGAATTTACTGCCTGAATTTACTTGTTTAAATTTACTGCTTGTAACCAATTAACTCAACTGGAGACACAGGCATCCGGAGATAGGGGCAATCGCTACAGCCCTCCCCCCAGAGCCTGACCTGATCTGTGCCATGTCACGTAGACATGTCTGCTTACACAAGATAACAGGAAAGAGTCATGCCAGGCACAATACCACCCATCCCTACCCGATTGGGACACCTGAAGGGAGTTGTAGCATTTTTCTTGAAGTTATTGGTTTGTGAAATGCTTGCTTTGAAACTATTCGTTAACAGACTGAACTCCCCAGTCAAAAGACACAGAATAGGTGAATGGATTAAGAAACAAAACCTATCCATTTGTTGTCTGCAAGAAACTCATCTCAATTTCAAGGACAGGCACTATCTTAACGTGAAAGGATGGAAATAAATATACCAACCAAATCCTACTAAATAAAAGCAGGCATTGCCATTCTAATATCTGACAAAATAGACTTTAAACTAAAACTAATCAAAAGAGATAAAGAGGGCCACTTCATTCTGATCAAAGGAACAATAAACCAAGAAAATATTACAATTATGAACATATATTCACCAAACTCCAGTGCAACCAACTTCATAAAAAGTATACCAGAAGACTTTAAGATCCAGATTAATTCCAACTCATTAATAGTAGGGGACTTCAATACCCCACTGTCTCCATTAGATAGGTCATCAGGGCAGAGAGTTAAAAGATAGACATCTGAATTAAATGATACTATATATCAAATGGATATCTACTGAGTATTCCACCCAAGCACCAAAGGACATACTTTCTATTTAGCACCCCATGGAACCTTCCCCCAAATCGACCATATAGTGGGGCACAAAACAAACCTCAACAAATACAAAAAGATTGAAATAATTCCATGCATTCTATCAGATAACAATGCAATAAAGCTTACAATAAACACTGGAAAAAGCCTTAGTCACCACATGAATACATGGAGATTAAACAAAACACTCCTGAATGATGAATGGGTCAAATGAGAAATTAGGAAATAAATAAAAGTATTCCTTGAACTACATAAAAAGGACAATAGAACACAAGAAAACCTCTGGAACATGCTGAAAGCTGTCCTTAGAGGGACATTTACAGCTCTAAGTGCCTACATCAAAAATTTGGAAATTTCACAAATAAATGACTTAACATTGCAACTCAAGACACTTGAAAAGCAACAGCAAATGAAACCCACACCCATCAGACAAGAAGAAATAGCAAAAATCAGGGCAGAAATTATTGAAATTGAAACAAAGAAAATAACACAAAGAATCAAAAATTCCAAGAGCTGGTTCTTTGAAAAGATTGACAGACTGCTAGCCCAGTTAACCAAAATAAAGAAAGAGCACCTCCAAATCAATACAATCAGAGATGAAAGGGGAAACATCACAACAGACACCAGAAAGGTATGGAACATTATAAGGGAATACTTTAAAAAACCTATATGCTACAAAATATGAAAACCTAAAAGAAATGGACAGATATCTAAAGGCATGGGAACTACAGAAACTAGACTAAGAAGAGATTAACAGCTTAAACAGACCCATAAAAAAAGAAAAATTGAAACAGTAATACAAAACCTCTCAAATAAAAAAAGCCCAAGACCAGATGGATTTTCAGCAGAATTCTGTCAGACATTTAAAGAAGATCTACATCCAATAATACCTAATTTTTCAAAAAGACAGAAATGGAAGGAGAACTTCCAAATTTCTTCTATGTAGCCAGCATCAGTCTAATACCAAAGCCAGGTAAAGATACAACCAAAAAAAGAAAACTATAGACCCATATCCTTAATGAACATAGATGCAAAAATCTCAACAAGATCCTTGCAAACCACATACAGACACACAGCAAACACATCATCTACCATGACCAAGGCAGCTTTATCTCAGAGATGCAGGGATGGTTCAATATACATAAGACAATACACATCATAAATCATATAAATGGGTTCAAAGACAAGAAGCACTTGGTCATCTCAAGAGATGCACAGAAAGCCTTTGACAAAATTCTACATGCATTTATGTTCAAAGTCCTAGAGGAAATTGGACTGGAGGGAACATACCTCAACATAATTTAAGCCATATATAACAAACCCACAGCCAACATCATTATAAATGGAGAAAAACTGGAAGCATTCCCATTGAAATCAGGAAACAGACAGGGCTGTCAACTGTCTCCACTTCTCTTTAACATAGTGCTTGAAACTCTTGAGAGAGCAGTAAGACAAGAGAAGGAAATTAAAAGAGTAATAATTGGAAGAGAAGAGATCAAATTATCCCTTTTTGCAGGTATGATATTATATCTAAGAGATGCCAAAATTCCACCAAAAAACTCCTAGAGATTATGAACATGTTTAGTGGAGTGGCAGGTTACAAAATTAACCTACAAAATTCTGTAGCTTTTCTATATAACAATAACAAGCATCAGAGAAAGAGCACGTAGAAACACTCCCCTTTTCAATAGCTGCAAAAAATATAAAATATCTCAGAATAAACCTGAGCAATATCTATCTATCTATCTATCTATCTATCTATCTATCTATCTGTCTTTCTATATCTTGGAACAAACCTGACCAAATACATTAAAGACCTATAAAAAGAAAAATTTAAATCTTTAGAGAAGGAGATTGAGGAAGACATCAAAAGATGGAAAGACCTCCCATGCTCATGGATTGGAAGAAATATTATTGTGAAAATGACCATCCTACCAAAAGCCATTTATAGATTGAATGCATTGCCAATCAAAATCCCCATGACATTTTTCACAGAATTGGAAAAAACCATCTGAAGCTTCATATAGAAGCATAAAAGACAAGATATAGGTGTAGAAAAGGATTTTGTTAACTGGACATCGATTGCTCAGGAAACAATGTCAAGAATCAACAAATGGGACCTCATTAAACTAAAAATCTTCTGTACATCAAAGGAGGCAACCTGTGAAGTGAAGAGAAAGCCCACAGAATGGGAGAAAATCTTTACCATCAACAAAACTGTAAGAAGTTTAATATCCAGAATATATAACAAACTCAAAATACAAAGAATCGAGACAAGAAGTAACCCAAATAAAAGATGGGCTAAGGAGCTGAACAGGGATTTCAAAAGAAGAAGAAAAGATGGCTATAAAGAATCTTAAAAGATGTTCAACATCACTAACAATTAGGGAAATGCAAATTTAAATCACTTTAAGCTTTCATTTTACCCCAGTCAGACTGGCTAAGATCAAGAGAACAAATGATACCAAATTTTGGAGAGGATGTGGGGAAAGGGGAACACTCATCCACTGATGTTGGGGTTCCAAAATTGTTCCACCCCTATTGAAAGCAGTGTGGAGAACTCCTAAAAAACTACAAATGAACCTACCATTTGACCCAGTTATACCACTCCATGGCATATATGACAGAACTCATCCTATGGCAGAGACACTTGTACATCTATGTTTGTTGCTGCTCTTTTCACAAAAGCTCAGAGATAGAAGCAACCTATGTGTCCTTCAATTGACTAGTGGATGATGAAAATGCATTTCATTTATTGGATGGAGTTTTACTCAGCAGTAAACAAAGAAGAAATCATGAAATTTGCAGGTAAATGGATGGAAGTAGAAACTTTTATGCTAAGTGAAGTAACACAGATTCTGGGGAAAAAAAAATGTTCTCCCTCATATGTGGATCCTAGAATCAAATCCTCATAAGTGAGTATGTATCCATATACAACTGCAGGAAGCAGGATAATGGAAAGGAACCTGGGAGGTAAAGGAAAAGAAAGAACCTAAAAGAGAAGAACAGTAGGAAACGTGTTAATAAGGGAGAAATGGATAAAAATTGGGTTAGTTTAAGAGTCAGGTGAAGGAAGGGTATACAAGGAACCTAGGGGATAGAGGGATAGCAGGAGCTCAAGAGAGTTAGGACCATAGGACAAGGGTATTATTAAGGGAGAAAGGGGGAAAAGGGGGTACCTCAATTGGGGAAACTATGATGGAGGGTTTAGACAATGCAAGAGATAAATAATGCCTAGCTAGTTTTAAAACCAGAGGGAACCATATTACTACAACAACCTCCTGAGAAATTATACATACAAGATCAAGAAATATATGTCAAGGTAAGCTTCATCTGAGAACAATTGGTCTTTACCAAAGATTTATCTACATGTCACACAGTAATTAAAAGTACCAGACTGTTGGAACTAACTTTCTTCTTCTTGAGTGTTTAACAGACATACTTTGAAGCCTACACTAATTTGGTCAGAAGAATATATAGGAGAGTTTTTGCTCCTTGCCGTCCTAGGGCGACTAGTTCCAGGGGACTATGAGCATCTCCAAAAATGTCTTGTAACTGTGGTGAGTCACCTGTCCTCTTGATCAAGGAGGATGAGGAGACCCCACGAGATGGATATGAACCAGTGTCCAGTCTACAAAGAGGAGGGTCAACACAGAGGACACATTTCCTCCATGCTTCCAAGTGAAGCCAGTCATGGTCGAGCAGGACTTTTGGCTTATCTTCACATAGAACTGGTAAACGAAAGGAGCCAGGGGCTCCTCCCATGCCCATGTGACCCCTGAGGAACAGATCCTCAAATAGCCTTAAGAGTAAAAATAAGCTGGTTTATCTGGGCCAACTGTATGTCCTTAAACACCCGAAAGGAAAGTATAACCAAAGATTAAAGGGGCCAGATAGTAACCCAGCATAGAACTAGGAAAATAAACTGCAGACCCCAATCTTATCTAAAGGAATATTGATGATTAATGGCTGCTAGATGAGGAAAAGCTAACCTTCCTAAAACAAAGACCTCTAGATAGGCTGACTAGATTCACCAGATGGACACGTAGTTGGAAACAGCTAGGGGTGCCGACAACACAGCAGACAGTGGCAGGGATTACAGAATATAAGGGCTCTAATGTGGGGTGGGAGACTATTTGAGGGTGCCATCTCAAAATTGGGTATATAGTTGAACAAGATGGTTTGGGATGTTCTGTGTGATATACACACACAGAAAAAAAAATCAACAAATTAAAAAAAATGTATTATATGTGAAGAGGAAGCATAAAATTTTACATCATCTTAGTTAGTAGATGTGATGAACATTACCACTGAAATCTACCCAATGATTTTACTGACATACACGAGAGCCAAGAATCTGAGTGCAAACGATTATGACTAGTAATAATCAGATACATACAGATTAGAGATGCACGCACCAATATCTCAGTGTTAGTAGATAAAACAATGAGTCTTTCTGTAAGAAAATCATGTGGTTATTAAATTTTAAAATAAATTTTAAAAATTCTTCAAAGCATAAAACTTTGCTCCTTAATAATTAGATGTGAAAAACATTACCATTGAAATCTCCCTGATGACTTTATATCCATGTTCAGATGCCAAGGAGCTCAGAGAGTAACTGACTGTGACTAATAATAATCAGATATATAGTGATTAGAAATGAATGTGCTAACATCTTAGTGTCAATCACATTAAAATAAAATTTTCTGTATGAAGTTTGTATTTTAATAATGAAATTGTTATCTTTTTTAAAGGTTAAAACCTCATTTAATTTTATGTCTTAAAGGGTTTATACTGAGTAGAATATTGTATAACTGTATTAATTCAACTGTAAACCTAAAATTTAAAGCCAATCTTGAAACAGATGCATCTTAGTTCTGGAAATTGTTATTGAATATGTCAATGCTGTTGTCATGAAATGCTGCTTCTAATTATATGGCAATTAAATAAATAATTAAATAAAATAAAATGATAATATAAAAGAACAAAATGATTGTCCTTTTTCTTTTCATATCTAATGTTTAATTTTTAAAAAGTTTTGACCACAGAGTGTCAAGACATTCTCTCATTCATTATCTTGTACCTGTTTCTTATAATCTAAATTTGATTGGGTTTTAAGTAGGTGTAAAGAATATAATTTTAAAAACTCCTTTTCCTCAGTGGATGAGTAGTGTCATAGCTTAGTTCCCTCTCACTTCCCTCTGCCAAACTTCCTGTAATAAAGTATCTAGATCCAATAGACCTAGTATCAGTCTGTGGACTCTACATTCTACACCACTTAACATTTGTCTAGCTTATGGTATAATAGTAAAGAAGGTTTTATAATTTGTTGTTGTTGTTGTTATTTTGGGACACAGTCTGTCTGTATCCCTAGCTGTCCTGGTACTTGCTCTGTCAAACAGGCTGACCTCACTACCCAGAGCTCTTCTTGCTTTTTCCTCCGTAATGCTGGGAATAAAGGCATGCATTTTTGTTCCCAATGAATCTTTATTATGTAGAGCAGATACCTGTCAACAATCACATGTGCAGTAGAAAGTTACTCGGAATTTGGAATATGTCTATATCATACCTTGAGAATGACTGGTTGACACTGAGACTAGAATTTCATGAAAATGTCTCACCTTCATTTAGTTCTTCTTTATACTCATTATTAAGTTTCATTATGACTCATTTTTCTATTCATTTTTGACTAGTTTACACTCTGTACCTGGCCTGGTACTCCCTATGTAGAACAGGCTTGAACTTACCTCCATTTCTCAAGCTTTGTTGGTGCAGATGTTTATCACTAAGTCAGTTTAAAAGCCATATATTTTGATGCTCCTTTGCATTTCTTAAAACAACATTTTCCTGATCTTTTTTGTACAATAGCAATGTACTTTACATTGAGCTTTGTATACACCCATTTTTGTAAAACCCATCCCTCAAATCTTTCATATTTTCTGAATACAATGTTTCATCAAATAGCTTTCTACTATTTTAGTCTCTTTCTCTAAACAATATAACGGCTATATTCATTCTTTCTATATTTTAGAAATTTTAATTCACTTCCTGTCCTGGTTTGCTTTCTAGTATTGTGAAAATGCACCACAGTCAAATGCAAATTGGGGAGGAAAAATTATATTTAATGTTATACTTCCCGGTTACAGTGTACCTTTGAAGGAAGTGGGAGTAGGAACTCAAGCATGGCAGGAAGTCCAGCAGGAAAGGAAGTTATAGAGACTCAGTGGAGGAATGTTGCTTACTGACTTGCTCTTAGACTGAAAATCAACAACCTTTCTTACACGGCATACACCCACATTAGTAGGGATAGTGACACCCCCAGTGCTCTGGGACCTCCTACATCAATTAGCAATGAGGAAATTTACCCCACAGAAATAACTAAAGGCTAATGTAATGGATGGAATTCTTCAGTTGAGATTCCCTCTTACCAGGTTTATCAAGCTGACAACCAAGATTAGCCATCATATGTCAACTTAACACACAAACACGTCACTGTTAAACCATAACCATTCTTTGTCATCAAATAATCATGTTAATATCACATTAAAAACACAGTCCATACAGAAAAACTCATTTTAATGCAAATATTACTTAGATGTTTGCACATGTGTCTCTAATCTCTGTATATCTGCTTATTACTAGTCACAGTTGGTTACTTTCTTTTTCTGTATAAACAGTATATTCTAGAATGAAATAGAGATCTTTTTTAAAGGTTAAAACCTCATTCAGTCTTATATCTTATAAGTTGATACTGAGTACAGCAATGTATAACTATATTAATTCAACACTATGTACCTAAAAATTATAGCCAATTTTGAAAGAGATACATCTCTGCTCTGGAAACTCTTATTGACTATGTCAATGCTGTTGTAATGAAATGCTTCAGCAAATGATGTGGTTATTAAATGAATTAAAAAAAAAAAAACACTCCAACTTCAACCATCCCAGAGTCTTAAGCAATTTTAATCTCTAAAAACTCAAGGTGTCTTTTAAGAAATAGAAATCTCTTAACTGTCCTTCAAAAAAATAAAAAATAAAAGGAGGTGGTGGGATAAATATATCATTCCAAAAGGAACAAAGCAGAATAGTTAGAATAAGATAAGAGCAAAACCAAAATCCAACAGTATGAATAGTATAGTGTCATCAGGGACTCATAATCTTCTGGATCCAGGGACTTGGACACCTGTATTTCTTCAGCTCTTCCATACCTATAACATACAGCTTGTGTCAGAGGCTCAGGCAGGCTTCATTTGAAAACTTTGAATTTCTTTTGCAAACATCTCACAGTCCTGGCACCTGAAATATCATGGGGTCTCCATTGCAACTGATGTACTTTTACCAATAGCCTCTCCCGGCCTATCTTCAGAAACTCTGGCAATGTCACATGTCTCAGTTTCTCTCTAAGACCCCTTTAGTTCCTACAGGTCTCCTGTTATCAAAAGCAATAATCACATAGGAGACTTATACATTACCAAGTTTAGCTAACAGCTTGAGATGCAGTCTTGGCCCCCTTTGGACCACAGAGTCTGTATACTGCCCCTGAGAAAATATATACCAGAAGATTTTACCTAAATGATTCTTATCTCTTATCAATCACAACTAATTTTTCAGCCCTAGTTAACCAGCATCCATAGTCACCACAGAATTTTCTCTGAAACATAATGAGCCAGACCTCCCTTCTACATTTTATTAGGATTATCTTCCAAGTTTCCACAGAACGGCCCATTAATCTCTGAGGTTTCCATGGCTTTTTAAGATCAAAGTACCAAGTCTTTCCACAATCCTCCAAAGAAACATAACTGGATCCATCACAGATACACTACCTGGTACCAATTCTGTCCAAGTTTGCTTAAAAATACTTTAAAAAACCATCTTACCCCAGTAAGATTGGCAAATGTCCCACGAAGTTCCCTCTGGGTCTCCTGCGCTACCAAGCAAACCATATAACTTATCTTTATGTGGATTTATTAACCTACAAAGGAATGAGTACCCAATGCCTAGCCCCATGGCACGGCTCAGAGCCCACCGTATCAGACTGCACCTCACCCATAGTCACTGCTAGCATCTGCTCACACCTCCAGGGCCAGTGTTCTTGCCCCAGGTCCATAAGAGTCAGGCCATTCTGCTCTTGAGCTGCTGCATAGCCCGTGCCACCAGTGCTGCCACATGGGCTACCCATGGCTCATGGCTTCCCAGCAGCCCCTTTGTAGTCCACACTCCATGGCAGGCCCAGCTCATTGGAAGAACTAGCCAATTGGGAAACAGCAAAGATCAAGAGAATGAAAGACTGCAAATACTGGAGAGATGTAGAGAAAGACAAATGTTCATTCACTGCTAGTGGGAATGCAAACTCTTGCAAATACTATGGAAAGCAGTGTGGAGAACCTTCTGTTGCTGTGATAAAACACCATATTCAAAAGAAGTCATGCACACAGGAAAATCTGATGGAGGCAATTCTTCAGGTCCAGTTGTTTCAAAGTGACCACCAACATTAGTTGTAACACTTTGCCTACTACCTTTTCTATTAATTCATCAGAAGATTGTATAGATGAGACCATGAGCATTGCTTTTGAGTCTTTCTCATTAAAAACAAAATCATTTTAATTTTAAATCTACTTTTATGTATTATGAATAATACTAACTATATCAATTCTTAAACAATTATGACAGTAGGTCTTATTAGATATCTAATTCTTTCCTTATAAAGTATAACCATTTTTCTTTTTAATTGCTTATAATGAAGAATGCACTAATTAATTTTCTATTAGTATGATAATTTTATTCTCTGGAGAAATCTTTACAACCATATTGTGGTATATTGAAAGATGAATAATCAGACATGGGGTTCATTACAACATTTATTGATATCTGCATCTACAGCTAATTATTCAATTTCCTTTTTTTATTTGCATTTTTATTATTTATAAACTAATATGTAAGAACACTGTAGTTACTTACCTACTATCCTTCTTTCCCCTCTCTAAGTCCTCCTATATCCTATCCATGACATCTCTCAAATTTATGTACTATACTGGAAAAAATTACAATTGCTTATGTGTACATGATTTTATGGATGGCCACTTAGGCTTGGGCAACCTATCAGGTAGCCTATTTCCAAAGACAACTGTCTCTCTCTCTCTCTCTCCCTCATTTGCCACTTATTTCTTGTAGCTATTCAACTAGAGGCAGGACCTGTGACCCTCTTTAGCCATCCATATTAGCATATCACCTGGCTTGGTCTTGAACAACTCTTGTGAAGAAAATCATATTGTTGAGAGCACATGCATGCAACATCATTGGCATGTCTGTCCAGAAGACCCTATTTCACAGAAGTCTTCCTGGACCTCTAGCTTAACAATCACTCTGCCTCCTTCTTCTACATTGTTCCATGAACCCTGGATGTCAGAGTTGTATTACAAATGTCCTATTCGGAGCTGGATATCCACAGTGACTTATTTTCTGTGCTTTGATGAGCTGTGGAAATCTCCATCTGCTGCAAAAGGAAAAATTTTGAACTTCTTTGATGAAGGGAGAAGTACATTTATATATGGTTATAAGGAAAAGTATTTAGAATGAAATTTGATACTTTATTAATTTAGCAAAATGATGGCAGTAGTTTTTCTCTAGAGTGTTTGGCCTTGTGCTCTTACCTAGGATTACAGTAGCAGTCAGGAGTCCCCTGAGCACCTTAAGTCCAATCAAACATCTGTTAGTTAACTCCAAAATATTGGTGCCATACACAGACACACCCAGACACCCAGACACACACACATACACAGACACACACACACACACACACACACACACACACACACACACACATATATGGCTCTTTGGTCATTTTTGTAGCTCATAATATCTTTAGTAGAACAGGACTATAGATAAATTCTCTCCTTTGGAAGCTTATACAGCACCGTCTAATGGTATGATAACTCTTCCTAAGGGAGGAGAATTTCAGGTCAATACAAGCTTAATTTCTCCAAGTCGTTTATCCAAAGTGTGTGGTATCTCCAGGAATAGGGTCTTGCCTCACATTCTGGCAGGCAACCAAGAGCAATGTTAGTAGCTTATAGTATTTTGATGGTCACTTGTGCTCCTTATGACCCTGACAAATATCTGAAAGGATGTCCTTTGCCTGGTACAGGACTTTTATTAGACTATGACCCATTGTAGGAGCTGTAAACCATGTGTTTGTGTGTGTGTGTGTGTGTGTATGTGTGTGCATGTGTATGTGTGTGCATGTGTGTTTGTGTTACATAGTCTTAAGAACATTCATAAAATAATAGAATTTCTTATGTTTTTTAAGTGTCTTGGTCTTATTTATCCCTCCAGTGCCCTACCACCACCTCAATTAAATATCCAATCCCCTTTATCCACACTCTTAAATAGCACCTGAGTTGTACAACTCTTGGCACTACAATTCATTCTCCCTTGCCTCTCAGTTGTCTCTTTCTACTTTCCTGAATTCTACAGTTACCCCAAGTTATACACTCAAACATAAAGATCTATACCTAGGAGCCACACTTCAGAGAGAGAGAGTGTTCTGTCTTTCTTGTTCTGGATTACTTCATTCAGTATATTTTCCAGTTCTGTCCCTTTACCTGAACGTTTTTTTTTTTTTTTTTGGTTTGTTTTTGTTTTTCTTACAGAATTCCAAAATGTGGTGCTCATTCACAATTTCCTGTTTTTTTTTTAAACTTTTCCCTCTGGAATTATTTCAAAACATATAAGTGTGTGTTAAATTGTATGTATGGAAGCTGGTTAGCTAAAGAAGCAGACTCATTGAATACTAAACTTCACTTTCAACATTGAGTTTATGGTTCCAAATTCGACTTTGGGCCTTGGCTTAAAAACATCTCTGAATTGTCCAGTGATTTCCAGTTAGGCTCTTCCAAGTGCTGCAGTAGATTCAGCCTCTGATAATGGAGAGCTAAGAAAATACTATTTCTTTCTTTCTTTTTTTTAAATTATTTGTTTAAGACCGGGCATGGTGGTGCATGCCTTTAATCCAAGCATTAAGCAGGCAGAGGCAGGAAGACTTCTGTGAGTTCAAGGCCAGCTTGGTCTACATAGTGAGTTGCAGGACAGCTGGAATTACAAGGAGACACTATCTGAAAAAGACCAAAATATATATATTTATTTAGTAAAACAGTTTCTCATTCCATCCATTTACCTGCAAATTTCATGATTTCATCTTTCTTTACTGCTGAGTAAAACTCCATCGTATAAATGAACCACATTTTCATTATCTAATCATCAATTGAGGGACACTTAGGTTGCTTCCATCTCTTAGCTATTCTGAAAAGAGCAGCAACAAACATGGATGTACAAGTGTCTCTGCAATAGGATGAGTTCTATGGGTATATGCCAAGGAGTGGTATAACTCGGTCAAATGGTAGGTTCATTTGTAGGTTTTTAAGAGTTCTTCACACTGCTTTCCATAGGGGTTGAACCAGTCTGCAGCCCCACCAGCAGTGGATGTGTGTTCCCCTTTCCCCACATCCTCTACAACATTTGTTCTCTTGATCTTAGCCAGTCTGACTGGGGTA
>NW_008343216.1:784940-823965 GCF_000622305.1 Nannospalax galili | reverse complement strand
ATTCTCTGTTTTTTGAGTTTGTTATATATTCTGGATATTAAATCTCTGTTGAATGTGTCACTGGTGAGGATTCTCTCCCATTCTGTGGATTTTCTGTTCACTTCCCTGGTTGCCTCCTTTGATGTACAGAAACTTTTTAGTTTAATGAGGTCCCATTTGTTGATTCTTGACATTGTTTCCTGAGCAATTGATGTCCGGTTTAGAAATCCTTTCTTACACCTATATCTTGTAGGTTTTTCCCAATGTTTTCTTCTAACAGTTTTAGAGTTTCAGTCTTTACATTGAAGTCTTCAATCCATTTGGAATTGACTTTTGTGCAGGGTGAAAGACAGGTGTTTAGTTTCATTTTTCTACAAGTGGAGATCCAGTTTTGCCAGCACAATTTGCTGAACATGCTGTCTTTCCTCCAGTGAACATTATTGGCCCCTTTGTAAATATTAGGTGGCTGAAATTTCATTACTCATATTTGGGTCTTCAATTTTGTTCCATTGATCTATGCGTCTATTTTTGTGCCGGAACCTTGTTGTTTTATGACTATAGCTCTGTAACACAGCTTAAAATCTGGGATAGTAATCCCCCCTCAGGGTTGTTTTTGTGCTTCCATATGAATCTTAGGATGTTTTTTTCCAATTCTGTGAAAAATGTCATGGGGATTTTCATTGGCATTACATGAACTAGAAACTGTTATACTAAGTGAAGTTACACAGATTCAGAAAAAAAAACTGACATATGTTCTCCCTCACATGTGACTCCTAGAACCAAACCCTGATAAGTGATTATGTATCCAGACATAACTACAGGATCCAGGATAATGGAAAGGAACCAGGGAGGTAACAGAAAAGAAAGAACCTGAAAGAGAACAGTAGGAAATAGGCCTTAATAAGGAAGATATGGATAAAAATTGGATTAGTTTAAGGGAGGGGGTAGGGAAGGGTATACAAGGAACCTAGGGGATAAAGGGAAAGAAGGAGCTCAATGAGGTAGGATCATAGGTGAAGAGTATTATTAAGGGATAAAGGGGAGAAATGGGGGCACTTTAAGTGGGAAAACCATGATGGAGGGGTGAGGCAATGAGAGATAATGCCTACCTAGTTTTAAAAACCAGAGGGAACCATATTACTCCAACAACCTACTGACAAATTATACATAGAAGATCAAGAAATATATGTTTAGGTAAGGTTTATCTGAGAACAATTGGTCTCTGCCAAAGATTTATCTATATGACACACAGTAATTAAAAGTACCAGACTGGTGGAACTAACCTTCTTGGATGTTGAACAGATATACTTTGAGGCCTATAATAATTTAGTCAGAGGGACATAAAGGGCAGTTCTTGCTCCTTGCCCTCCTTGGTCGACTAGTTCCAGGGGACTATGAGTATCTCCCAAATGTCCTGTAATTGTGGTGCGTCACCTGTCCTCTTGATCAAGGAGGACGAGGAGACCCCACAAGATGGACTTGAACCAGTGTCCAGTCTACAAAGAGGAAGGTCAACACAGAGGGCACATTTCCTCCATGCTTCCAAGTGAAGCCAACCATGGTCGAGTAGGACATTTGACTTATCTTCACAGAGATGGAACTGGTAAAAGAAAGGAGCCAGGGGCTCCTCCCAAGGCCATGTGAACCCTGAGGAACAGATCATCAAATGACCTTAAGAGTAGAATTAAATTGGTTTATCTGGGCCAACTGTATGTCCTTAAACACCCAAAAGCAGAGTATAACCAAAGATTTAAGGGACCATTATAAGTTTTTAAGAGTCCATATGCATAGCTAAAGGTTACATAACTAGCAACAGTACCAGATAGGAGGTACCTTCTTTTGAGTTCTTGACCAGGATGGCCAAAAGGGATTCCTAGATAGTAACCCAGAATAGAACTTGGAAAATGAACAGCAGACCCCATTCTTATCTAAAGGAATATTGACAACTGATTGTTGCTAGATGAGGAACAGCTGACCTTCCTAAAACAAAGACCTCTAGATAAGCTGACTATATTCTTCATATGGACAAGTAGCGGGGAATGGCTGGGGGTGCCGACAGCACAGCAGGCAGTAGCAGGGATATCAGAGTATAAGGGCTCTAGTGGGGGAAGGGAGGCTATGTGAGGGTGCCAACTGGGAAGTGGCTGTATAGTTGAATAAGATGGTTTGAGATGTTCTGTGTGACATACACACACACAAACAAAAAATCAACAAATTTTTAAAAATGTATTATATTTGAGCATGAAGCATGGAAATTCACATCATGTTAATTGGTAGAGATGATAAACATTACCACTGAAATCTAACCAATGACTTATAGACATGCCTAGGCGGCAAGGATCCAACTGTAACCTATTGTGACTAGTCATAGATACACACAGATTAGAGATGCATGAGCCAACATCTCAGTGTTAATAACAAAAACAATGAGTCTTTCTGCAAGGAAAAATATATTCTACAATGAAATGGAGATCTTTTTTAAAAGTTAAAAACTCATTCAGTTTTACGTCTTACAGTGCTTATACTGAGTTCAATGTTATATAACTATATTAATTAAACTGTGAACCTTGAAAGTTACAGCCACTTGTGGAAGAGATGTACTCTGGCTCTGGCGTGTGTTACTGAATATGTTATAGCAGTAATGAAAGGCTTTTTCTAATCATTTAGTTATTAAAATTGTTTTAAGAATTATTTATTTAATAACCACATGGTTATAAGAAGCATTTCATTACAGCATTAACAGACCAAAGATGCATCTCTTTAAAACTTGGCTGTAAATTTTTAGGTTCACAGGAAAATGAGCAGCAGACTCCAATCTTATCTAAAGGAATATTGACAACTGATTGCTGCTAGATGAGGAAGAGCCGATCTTACTAAAATAAGGAACTCTAGATAGGCTGACTAGATTCAGCAGATGAACAAGTACTGTTTCTTTTGTACTTACTATTTTTTCTAAATCCTATTTTTTGCAGATTTTTTGAGGACACTGGGAAATCCACCGCTTCACCTTGACAAGAGCAATGCCTTCACATGTCCAAATGTGACTTTACAGAGGTACTCCAGATTCTAATTTTCATCAATATTTGTCCCTGTTTCTCTCAGCATTATTCTCTCCATCTCCATCTCTTTCTCATTCCCTTCTTTCCCTTTCTTTCTTTCTTTCTTTGTTTCATCTACTCTCACCACTTATTTAGTCAACAGCTTAAGACCTAAATAATGTCCTTATTAAACTATCTATTAAGAAAATGATTAAATTTAGTTTACTTTTCCACCTCCCTGGTTACTAAAATAAGATTACTATAGTATCAAGAAAGATTCATAGGTAAAAATTTTGTCTGAATGTCACTCAGTTCCAGGGGATTTAATGCTCTCCTTTGGCCTCCATAAGACTTATACAACACAGGTGCAATACATATAGGCAGTCAAAACTGTCATAATCATAAAGTAAAAATAAATATATGAAAAAAGAAAAAATCAATTCCTACATAGGAAAATGTATTATTATGAACATTTTATTATATTAAATGAAGATAACTGAAAAATTACATGCAAATTACCAGTGTATGTTAGTACCCGTTTCCTTTTTAATTAACTTCCTTTAATTCTAAAAAAGAATACACTAAAGGGTTTTAAATAATTCACTGATAAATAAAGCACAATGCTTCCATTCTACCACTGACAATATTAGTACGATTTATATTTGGTTTAATAAACATAATTAAATTCAAAATGTTTGTGTCATGTGGATGGCTCCAAAGCTAAAAACAAATTAACATTATTTACATTATTATTAACATATGAACAATTTTTAAAACAGAGTAAAACAATGTCAAAAATTCCTTCTTCAAAAATAGTTTCTACTCCTCTAAGTCACATTCTCTTCACCTTTCTTAGTTAAGCAAATTGTGCTGTAAGTGTTTGCACCTCAGCTGAAACAAGTTTCCAGAAAATGTTTTTTACTTACATGCCTATCTAGTGTTTTAAAAAAATATTATGGTTTATATATTTTTTAAAAGACTTAATAAGTTTTATACCTGGATTAGACAGTTGATTACTTTCCTCTCTTAACAGCATGCATGGTATCCTCTGAAACTCGGAGTGCTGGTATTCAGACTCCTGACCAATTCCGGTTTTGGTCCATTGCTCTGAGTTCTGTGTCTGAAGTATGGCCTCTCTTCAGCAATAGCATCTTCCCTTCAAATTCCGTGAAATAATCAAGGGAAGTGGAATCTGCCCGTACTATTTTTGGAGTCTCTTAGACTCCAAAAATTTTAAAACAAGAGGGCGATTTCTCCTGTCTGGCACTATGTTTCTTGTTATATAATAGCCTTCAGGTATACATATGCACTCAAGTTCTGATATTGTATGTGTCTTTTTCAGTACGTTTCTAGGCTAATGCACTCTCTTCTGGTTTGTGATACCACCAAAGCATTATTTATCTCTCTGTTCTGTCCCTCTGTATAGCTCTCTATCCTCCCTCCCTAGCTAAAGTACTCTGATTTTTCCTATTTCCTCCTTGATAACACCTGTCTTCCAACTACAAGCACCCCTGCCCCCCACCCTGTACCTTTTGAGCTTCTTTTCTTTTATGACTATGAAACCATTCTATTTTTCTGACTCCTTCGGTTATATCAGAAAATATATTCTCAACTTATAAAGATTTGGAGTTAAGATCCACAAATGAGAGGGAACATATGTCACTTGTTTTCCTGAGTCAATGTTACTTCACCTAGTATAGCAGTTTATTTATCCATTTACCTGCAAATTTCAGGATTTTCTTTAACTCTGAGAAGAACTCAATTGTGTAAATGGTATCACATTTTCATTGTCCATTTATTTATTGAGGGATATTTATGTTGTGTCACTCAGCTGTAAAACCCAATAACCAAACTGATGATGTGCACAGAAGACTATCTCTATTTGTGCATAAGTGACACTTTAAATAGCTATCTAATTGAATTTAAGGCTGGTTTAATATTAGGGTAATCATGTGGTACTGTAAACATAGCCAAATACATATGGCTGAGATGTCTAGATCCTATAGAAAAACTATCTCTCACATCCATAGACAAATGTAATTTTTTACTGTATGCTAAACATGTGTTGTTATATTTATAGACAAGTATAATTCTTAGAAATCATAAAAGAAGCTTCCTTTTGCAGCAGATGAAAACTATTACAGAGTTCTACAACTGGTCAAATGCAGAGAATAACTGTCTGTGAAATGCCAGCCCCTAGTGACACATCTACAATGCAACCTCTACACCTAAGGTTTAAGGAACAAAGAAAAACAGGGGACAGAGAGAATATTAATGCTTCTCTCCACTCTCTCCAGAAAAGCTTCCTCCTACAACAGATGATGCTTAACAGAGAAAATCACAACTGGCCAAATGCAGAGACTAAGAGACTGCAGAGTAGGTGTTCCTGGATAAGACTCCTATATTGAGGGACTATTGCTGAGAAGGGGCAGAAAGACTGTAAGAGTTAAGGGTGGTAGATGACTATAAGAAAACTGACTTTTCCAGGTAACTGGGACCTTGCTGATAGGAACTTACAGCAATGGTGTCTGCATTTACTAGACCTGTGAAAACTCAGCCCTATAAAAATCCAGCATAGAGGTGAGCAATGGGTAAGAAACCCCAACCTTAGCTGAGGAACTATTGGCAAATGATCACTTCTAAGTGTGGGGAGCTTGTCTTCTTTTAAGCGAGTGAGGCTACATAGGTTGACAAGGTTCCAGTGGATATACTCATACCACGGGACATTTGCAGACACAAAGTTGACTCGATAGATCTTAACATATGTAAGAGAATTCATGAAATCCAGTGGAGGCTGTGGGATAGAGGAGGCAGAGAGGGGAGATGTCTTAATATGGTCAAGATTAATTATATGAAATATATACAAATTCAATAATTAAAAATAATTTTGTGTTTCTCATTATTTCACAATATTGTATAAATAAAGTAGAATAGTCATGTTAAAATTTTCCAATATGAAGCTGATGGTGTGCTCAGAAAATGGAAATCTTAGGACTGTTCATGCAAAATATGTTGGAAGTTTTAAAAATCTAAAACATGAACTTGACAAAAAATTTGAGTTTCATTCTTAGATCTATGTATCTAAAGTATTAAATGCCTACTTATACAATTAAACAAAATAACAGAAATTATGAAACTTCTTAAAATAGTTCAGTATTTTCACTCTTAACAAAAGCTAGAAACAACTGAAAGGTTTTTCCATGAGTAATGATATAAATGAAGCTGGGAATGATGGAATAAGTCTAGACTCTAAGTACTTAGGAAACAGAAACAGGAGGGTCAGACATTTAAGTCAGCCTTGTTATAGAGGAACTTTGAAGCTAGTCTGCTCTACAAATAAGAGAGATATATAGTCAAAAGATATAAAATATTTAAAACTGAATACTATTCAAAAGTAAGAATATATGGTCTATATATTTTGTTCAACAAACATAAGGTGGTGCAGATTAATTATAGTACAAAGGGATTTCAAAAGCATTGGGCATAATGAATCAATATAATCACAAATTGTATTCTAACATCTAAAATCTCAAGTGATTTTTTAAACACTTGAGCACTGTAAGGTTTCAATGGCTTGAACCTGTTTCCCCAAATTTTGTAAGATATACCCCAAGATATACTGTTCTTTCAAAGAGAAAGCACTTCCTCTGTCACCTACCAGAGTGCAGTCTACCAGGTTCTCAAGTCTTTGCCATTCCACAAAATATTCAATCAAGCAAATTCCATTGTTCCATGGGAATCAAGGTCTCTTCTTCTTATAAAACCTACTTCTCTGAATCTGGTATTTCTCTGTATTGTAGGACAGCACTGAGTAATTAACATGGTGCTACCCATTTATTTTGCTTCACTTGAATGCTGGTTTTTAACTTTCTCATATATTTTTCTTTTACTAACTAATTAAATGCACATGATCAGAATACAAATGATGCTGATTTTGGCTGAACCTGGGAATTTGGGTTAAGTATGCAAACATGCATGAAGGTTTTAGTTTTGTTATTCTAGCTGTCTGATAGTTATAAATGAAATTTTAAGAAAAGGAATCAAGAGTCATGAGAGCCACCCAAACCATAATAGCATCTACGTCCTAGGTGAATCAGAAGTAAAATTGAAAGAATAACAAGGTTTAGGAAAGTACTGAGTTGCACCAAGGAGCTGACTGGCATCCTTTCTACTCCCTGGACAGAAATGAGTAGACAATGAGAAGTTCTTCCATTTCTGGTCTTCAGCAGCTTTTGCATTTCATGTTGAAGGCAGCATCAGATAAATGAAAGCAGCAGGCAACATCCTCTATGTGGTACTGCTTTTCTGCAGGCTTCAGTACCAGAACCCTTATAGTCTGTAATACTACCGTTTTGTGTTGGTCAAGGGTACTGGTAAACAAATCTATAAGTGTTACAACACTTTGTTAGGCTGAAGAAGTTAGAATTTTATGGTTGTTTTTAGTGGCTTGTGCTGCTCTTCGATGCCAAGGAATTGGAATCCTTCATCCTAGGCAGCTGCAACTTACTAGCTCCTGGCCTGGAACATCTGTGATTCTTCAAAAGACAAGATGTCTCTCTAGGTCTTTCCCAGGGACTGAGACCTACAGGTAAGATGTCTCTCTGGCTCCTTAATGGCTTTCTATTGAATTCAGACTGTGCTCTTTGCCCTCTGTAACTTTCTCCCTACTTCCGCCTTCCCTCTTGTTTCTGCCCTGCTCACTTGAACTACTCTCTGGAGACTTTTTATTGTAGCCTGTGTCACAACTGCTACTGCTCTTTTGCTATTGTTGCTGCTTTTGTTATCCCCTGCTGGTCCTGCCACTCTGCCCCTTTTGCAGCTTTCAGTGCTTAAAAGCTTTCGCAGGCTGGCTTGCTGACTGCTAAATTCTGCCTCATTCTTCATGTAAAGTGCTCAGTATGTTGCATCCAATTGCAAGTAAAGAAAGTCCATTCAAGAGTAGATTATATTGGGCCTAACCAAGTCAGTAGAATGGCCTACTGAAATACATTTTTTAAAAAAAGGTGTTAGCAACAATTACAATAACTATTTCATGACAAAGAGAAAAGGTTCCTTTTTGCACAAATCACTGCAGCATTGCTCCTTTTGGCTCAGTCACAGCAGTGCCTCCCTCAGGAAACCAGGGCAAATGCTCTCACTTTGGTCTTCATGGAAATGTTTACAGTAATGGCTGGAGCCATGCATTCAGAAGTCCATACAGGCAATTGTGATCATCATGTAGTTTTCCCAAAGCATTCAGAGGGTGTTCAAAATGGCAGGTGTTGGTACAGTATGTTATAGAGTTCACCACTTAGCTGATAGTTGTTTTATTCAAAGCAGCCAGTCCAGAAACAGTGGGTTCTCAACTGTAATTAGGGATACAAATTCTCATCCCCCATCTTCTTTGCTTATTTACAGGAAAATAAACATCAGGAGGACTTACAATAAGATGTTAAAAAACTTATCATGAACAATAATAATGATTTGAACAGTGTTTTCCCAATGCTCAAAAACAGTCCAGTACTCCAGGGAGGGATGTTTCCTTCACCTGTCTAGACAGAACTGAATCTGTTTATTTGCTATCAATGCATTCTCTTCACTTTGCCACTTTGCTTGAAATTCTCTAGGAAAGTGTATGGGATGCACATGGACACCTCCTCAAGTCTATCAGAAAAAAAAAAATACATGAAATTTGGTCTCTTAAATTTTAATGAATCATTATTTGTATCAAATTCTAGGACGGAGCAATATGAATTTCTGAACTTTAACATTTTTTACTGTGTATTTTCTATAATTAATAGTCCAACTATTAAAGTGCAAACATTTAAAAAATACTTTGTGAATAAAAGATAGGGTCAAAACACAATTTTGCCATTCAACTGAATGGTTACTACATGTTTAATAAGGAATTATCTTTCAAATTTTTTATTAATGCTTTCAATGTAATATTCTTCAAAAATGGATTTAGATGATTGTTTTAAAAAACTATCAGAATTAAACATTATATCACGATCTTCCTTTAAATACATATTTATATTCATAGTACAGATGTATTTTATAAGCAGCTTGTTTTAAAGCCTGTACTGTACTTTAAGGAATTAGCATTGGAGAATCAAAGTAATTAAGCATACATTACTAAATCAAATAATTTGAACTCTGTTTCAAACCCTCTGTTGTCAGATCATTCTTAAATATAGATAAATATAGCAAATCATGCAGAAAAGTGACACGATGATTCATATATTAAAAGTCCTATTTTGCATTATACAACTTAATTATTGAAAAACAAACAACTTGAAGACAAATTCTTTATTTTCTCCTAATTTATGAAAGAGAAATCCTCTTTCCTTCTTCCAAAAACCTGAAAACTCTTTCTCATTAAGAAGCTCACTAGTGAATTGAAAGCCGACCTGGGTTAAAGCTTATTTTCTCATGAGTGCACACATCCTATTCTTATCATGCCATCCTCTGAAGGGGTTATCCAAATTGCCAGTAGGGAATAGGGATGCAGACTGCTCTGGCTTCTTCCATGTTGAAAAAGGATGCAGGTTAAGGCAATTGGAGTACCCCTTCAGTGGGTATATGTAAAAGACTCCCAAATTACATAACTTTTGTCTCTAAGGGGAGAAGAAATCTTTGAATCATGAATGGGAGATGTGAAAGAGAAGTAAAAGTAAGAGTAATTAGCATTACCAGTTCTAGACAGGGAACTAGAAAAAAGTCAGAACAGGGCAATTTTCAAATGTTCATATGAGAGTCCATTGCAGTTTCTTGACAAGAGATTCCAAAACCATCCCTCTACTGGGTTCTTTCTCATTTTTCTTTTGTCTTCCAAGGCTGGACTACTTGGATGGGAAGAGTGGCTGAATATTCAGATGAGGGTCCAGTGACCCTGCTTGGCACTTCTTTAATGAATGAACACAGCCGTCAACAAGCCCAATTGTGATTATGTTTAGTGATCAGGCTCAGCCGAAGTCGTGATGATGGTAGTTATTTCATGCAGAAGGGACTGCTAGATAGCATCATCTTATTAAAACAACCTAGACTATAAAAGGATTTGGTGCTAGGAGCCACATATGCGGAAAAACATATGTCCTTTGTTTTTATGAGTCTGTGATATTTCACTTAGTATAACAGTTTCTAGAACCATCCATTTACCTACAAATTTCATTATTTCATCTCTCTTTACTGCTGAATAGAACTCCATTGTGTAAATATACCACATTTTTGTTAACCACTCTTCAGTTGAGGGACATATAGGTTCCTTCCATCTCTTAACTATTGTGAAAAGAGCAGCAGCAAACATGGTTGTACAAGTGTCTCTACAATAGGATGAGACGTTTGGGTTTATGCCAAGGAGTGGTATAACCGGGTCATATGATAGGTTCACTTTCAGTTTTTTAAGAGTTTTCTACACTGTTTCCCATAGAGGCTGCATGAGTTTGCAATCCCACCAGCAGTGAATGAGCGTTCCCCTTTCTCCACATTCTTGCCAGCATTTGGTATCATTTGTTCTCTTGATCCTAGCCAGTCTGATTGGGGTAAGGTGATACCTTAGGGTGGTTTTAATTTGGATTTCCCTAATCACTAAAGATGTTGAACACTTTTTAAGATGTTTCTTAGCCAGCTTTATTTCTTCCTTTGAGAACTTTCTGTTTATATCTTTAGCCCATCTTTTAATTGGGTCATTTGGTTCCTCGATTCTTTGCTTTTTGAGCTCTTTATATATTCTGGATGTTAAACCTCTGTCAAATGTTTCACTGATGAAGATTTTTTATTCCCATTCTGTGGGTTTTCCCTTCATTTTTTTTTTTTTGATTGTTTCTTTTGCTGTACAGAAGCTTTTTAGTTTAATGAAATCCCACTTACTGATTGCTGAACTTAATTCCTGAGCAACTTCTGTCTCATTTAGAAAATCCTTTCCTACATCTATATCTTGTAAGTTACTGCCAATATTTTCTTCTAATAGTTTCAGGGTTTCCATTTTCACATTGAGGTCTTTGATTAATTTGGATTTGAGTTTTGTGCAAGGTGAAAGACAAGGATCCAGTTTCATTCTTCTATAGGTGTAGATCCAGTTTTGTCAGCACCATTTGTAGAAGATGTTGTCTTTACTCCACTGAATTTTATTTATATTCTCTGAACCTCATTTCTCCAACTATATGCAGAGATTTTTAATTTTAATATTTTTTTATGTCTATGAATGTCTTGTCTGCACCTGTGTCCTGCAGTGCCCATGGTCAGAAGAGGATGTCAGATCCCTTGAACAAGAATTGTGGACAGTTGTTAGCCACAGCCACAGTGTGGATGTTGGAAATTGAATCTGGGTCCTCTGCAAGAGCAGCCAGTGTTCTTAACCACTGAGCAATCTCTCATAAGTAGATATTATACTGATTCCCACAATACAGAGATGCTGAGAGTTTCTAGTGAAGTAATTCCTAAGCATGAGGCACAGGTCCAAGAACTCTGTTAGGAAAATGTCAATATTAACTTTTAGGATTATTAGGGTTGATTCTTTTTCATTGTTTTTACATTATAATGTATGTAGATATTCATATTATTTATGTTAATTATATGTGACCTCAACCACCAGGGAGGTTAAATGTATTAAACTACAGTGCAACTCCATCCACTTGTGGTCTAGTCAGATCTCTCTCATCTATCTATCCAAACACCTATCAATTTCTTTTATTTTTTATCAAATCACAGGGTTGGGGGTTATTTACAGTGGAGAGGGCACCCCCCATTTATGGTTGTTCTGGAAAGTCCAAACTCAAATGTAGATCTTGTACTTCTCGATAGCTGCAGAAATTAATGAGAAAGGTGCCTCCTGGCATGATCAGATTATATATCGTTAGCCCCTCCTCCACATGCAGCTCAGGCCAACTGATTGGGAGTAGGGGTAACTGACTCCACCCCTTTGACTCCTTGATGAGCATGGGAAGGAAGTGTAACTATAGTTTGCCAGTAGAGTGGTTGGAGTGCACTTCCAGTTAAAAGTGGACCCCTTCTTCCAGCTCTTGAATTATTTCCACCACCCTCTTCTGTAAAAGTCGCTGAGCCTTGGAGGAGGTGACAGGTGTGGGATGATGTTCATCCTATTGTGTCAAGGCACTGAATTTCGGGGTTCTCTGCATCATCAATTTTCCATGGGCCATTGGTCCATTTTAGTGGGATTCCATCTCCTATAAAAACACAAACAGCAAGAAGCAAGGACATCTAAACAGTGGCTGTTATAATAACCTATCGGTGTAAACACACACACTTAGATGGTACTTTAGCACGTGCATCACATCCAACTAACAAAACAATTGCAGTGGCTTCCCAGTGTGGCCTATAATCTCCCTTGCCATAGGGGCTTGTCTGGTCTATGCCAGATGTGTGTTCCACCTCTAAGAGTGGGCAATATATCCAATGGAAAATTTTGTGGCTGTACATACACTAGACACTCCATTATTGTGCCAGCAAGAACATCTTGTTTGGTATGTTGATTTTGCAACATGTGGGGTCTGTCATTGAGCAGAATTGTAGGGGATGATTCTCCCCTAGTCATCTGCATGTCACCTTTAGGCAACATGAAAGCCACCCATCCAGTGGCAAGGAATTTCCAGCTTAGTCTAAGCTTGATTTCTCCATCTCCTGTGTTCACATCAAACAATGTCTTCAGCAAAAACGTCCCTCTGTATACTTCTAGTGTACAACCAATAGTATTGGTAATGGCCTTTATTGTTCTGTGGACCGCCAGGGCCCCTCAACCCAAAAGTTCATGGGGGGGTGCAAACCACCTCTGGCGCTGGGATTTTCATTTAACAACCGTATTGCTTCTGGAAGGATTTTCTTCCATCGCCATAGGGTTCCTTCTGTGCCTAAAGATTTATTTGTTTATTTATTTTTACTGTGTATCTAGAGAATTTTTTCTCCTTTTCCTCCTTTATTCCCATAGTTCTTTGTATAGCCCTCCTTCACCACCCCCTCCCCTTTAACTCCCTGCTTTTTTCATATTTCTCTCTTAGTAACACCTTCATCCTAATAGTCTCATTTAGGTTTTTTGAGCCAGGCAGATCTCTGTGAGTTCAAGGCCAGCCTGGTCTACATAGTGAGTTCCAGGACAGCTGGGGCTACTGGGAGACCATGTCTCAAAAAGACACACACACACACACACACACACACACACACACACACACACACACACATATATATATTTGTTTTACAGTATAGATAAAGTTAATATTTAAAGAATAAACTCCAAAAACACTACTAATGTTTTATGAGGATAACTTTTTGTATAAACATTTAACAGTATAACATATATATGTATACATATATATTATATATATTATGTACCAATAATTCTAACAAAAATTGAAGAAAGGAATAGAATTTCTGTAAATAAGAGAATCCATATTTAGTGTGTTGTAAGAAATTTCATTTGTGTAGAGACAAGACAGTGTTACGATTTTCCCTAGGATATATGACCTTTCTAACCATGTGCATTTGGTGATGCATGCACAAAGCCCCAATAGGCTAAGTTTTAGAGAATAAGAGACTGAAGAGTGCATGTCCCTAGACAGGACTCCTTTATTAAGCCTCACCAACCCACAACTCAGAGACCATTGTGGAAGAGAGATGGGAAGACTGTAAAAGACTGGGTAGGTGCAGGTGCATAGACATAAGAAAACAGATTTTCAGGACAGGGGAAACTTGTTCTTATGAACGTGCAGCAATGCTGACCACATGTACAAATCCCATGCCAAATTAATAAGACAAAAATGAGTCATGGAGTGGAGGAAATTGAGAGATGGCCCCAACACTAGCCAAGGAAATATTAACAAAAGACTATGTGGGTTGAACGAAAGTAGATTTTCCTTAAGGATGTAAGTCTAGAGAGGATGACTAGACTCCAGTGAAGGATCTTGCAATGACTGACAGTTAGATAGAATTGCTTGACTGAATAGGACTTAAACATATATGATAGAATACTTGAAATATGTTAGGGGGGATTATGGGAGTGGGGAGAGGGGAGGGAGTCTAAATTTGATTAAAATCTATTATATGAAATGTACAAAAACAATAAAATATTTAAAATGTGAAAAAAGAGTTTCTGTAAAAATTAGCTCCACTATCTATCATAATCATATGTGGGAACCCATCCCCCAATTCTCTGCTGACCTTGGGTTGCACCCTGGCTGTTGACCACAGTTACCGGAACACTCAGTACCACATGACCCACTCACAAGTTCCTGTTATTGTGCTTCTCTGCAGCTGAGGTGGAGCCTGGATTTTTTTCCCACTGGTCTGGGGCTTTTTGACTGGGCTGGAGAGCAATATATATATAGCAGGCTGTTCTGGCAATAAAAGGAATTCGCTCCACATGAATGATCCCCTGATGTGTCCTTTTTCAAGTCCTCAGCCCCTTGCCCGACCTACGAGTGTGATTTGCAGTGCTGGCGCTACAAGTGGAGGTTCCACCGGGATCGGGCAAGAAGGGACAGTGTTGAAGGACCACCTGGGAGCCGGCCAGCAGGTAAGGGAGTGAATTGGTGATATGGGGACCACAGGGTCTACTCATCTGTTAGAAGACCAGTTAGTGGAACTGCTAAAGAAACAGGGAACTGGTATTAAGACACACACAGCTAAGGATTTTATAAAGGTTTTACAACAGAGCAGTCCATGGTTTATATATTCTGGGGGTCTTAATATTCCAGATTGGGAGGAGGTCAAGAAGGATTTACGAAAAGTCTTACATGAAAAGGGCCCGGAGAGCATCCCTATAGCCACCTTTTCTTTATGGAGACTGATACTGGACGCACTCCTTAGTGATAATGTGAAAGTGAAAGAACAACTAGTCGAGGTTAAAGTGGCCTTTGAGGGGGTCCAAGAAAAAGAATCTGAAAAGTCATTCCAAGCATTGGAGGCTGAGGGTGGGGAAGATTCTGGGACCCCTGAGTCCTCAGGTGGAGATTCTGAGGATGAGGAGAGCAGTTTAGAGTGGGATATCAGGGTTCTACAAAAAAGTTGAGGAAATGCAAACTTAACTCACATCCCCCAGCTCAAAATCCTAGCTGCACCAACTTCTCAGGCACACCACAACCCTCCGTGCCTCGTGGGGGTCCAGGGGGGGTTTCTTCCCTGTCATAGAGGTTCCAGACCCCAATCAACAGGGGCAGGTGCTTCGACAGCATGATCCATTAAATTTTAAAGACATAAAACAACTTAAGGAGGCAGTCAGCGCTTATGGACCCCATGCCCCATTTACACAATCTATCTTAGAGTCCTTCTTGGCTCTGCATTGCACACCTAGTGACTGGCAACAGCTCTGCCAGGCAGTATTGTCAGGAGGGCAGTATCTTCTCTGGAGAAGCGCATATCAGGAGAACGGTTTCCAGACCGCTGCGTGCAATGCTGCCGCTGGATTCCCACAAAGGAATGTGGATATGCTAACAGGCACCGGCGTGTATTCTACCTTAGCTGCCCAGATTGTGTACAATCCCGCAGTGTATGCACAGTTGGCCGCTGCTGCCTCAGTCGGGCTTGGAAGCAACTCCCTAAAAGGGGGCTAGAGAACAGCTGTCTAAAGTATTACAAGGATCCTCCCAGCCATTTGCAGATTTTGTGGATTGGCTTTTGCAGTTGGCCACTAGGATTTTTGGGGATGTGGAGTCAGCTATGCCTGTGGTAAAACAAATGGCTTTTGAAAATGCCAATAAATACTGCAAAGAGGCAATCCGCCCGCATAGGGACAGGAGTTTAAATATCTATCTCAAATTATGTCAGGATATTGACCAAAATCACATTGTGATCCCCCCTTTCTTCTTCCTAGTCACTAATGATTCTCTTTCAGAGATAAATAATACCTTAAACTGCAGTGAGAAAACGTGCCACCTGCACAGCTGCTGGGGCCCCGTGAGTTCAGCTATCCTGATACGGGTCCCGGGCATCGTCCCAATGCCAATCAATGTGCCAGGAAGCTACCCAGTTCACCTCATAAGGGAGAAGAGGGATTTTGGAATCACCGTGGCAAATATTGCAACAGTTGCTCTGTCTGCTGCAGCCACCACTGCAGCTGGAGTAGCTCTTGCTCAAATGGCTGTCACGGCTGAGACTGTGGACAAACTATCAGGACAGGTGGCACAGGCCCTTGATACTCAGGGTGAGATAAATTCTTTATTGCAACTGGGCATCCTAAAATTAAATCAACAAACCGCTCTGTTACAGAAACAAGTTGATACATTGTGGGATGTGCATATGTTAGCCTGCTCTCCTAACTTTACCCATATCTCTGTCACTTCTGCTAAGGTGCGCAATGCCTCAGTAGCTGTGAAGGAGCTCAATAAGTTCTTGCAAGGACCATGAAATTCACAATTTCTAAATTATACTTGTCAGCTGATGCAACAAACCATATCTATAAATGAAACAAGAGTTCCACCCGTGTCCGGGGAGGTTTTTGTAAAGGGTCTCCATGTAGTTGGAAAACTGTTTAAGGAATGGAGTGGATCCATTTCCCTAGGCCTCCTGGTCCTGGGCACTGCGGTTCTAGCCTTGATGCTTCTTTGCCACTTATGCAAGAGGCAAATTCAGAGCCATATCTATACCTGACAGGTGCTGTTGACACTATCAGCAGAGAACCTCTCAGCACAAATTTGGCTAAATCTACAGAAAAATAGGTACCCAGTGATGGGTAAGATAGAGGGGGTGCATATCAACCTAAGACAGAGGACTTGTGAGGCCTGAGCAGGTTCCTCCATAACGGGTAAGATATGCGCTAACAACCTGGACGACCTAAGACAGGGGCCTACTTATATTAAATAAAAGGGGGAGCTGTGGGAACCCATCCCCCGATTCTCTGCTGAGACCTTGGGTTGCACCTGGCTGTTGACCACAGATACCGGAACATCAGTACCACATGACCCACCCACAAGTTCCTGTTATTGTGCTTCTCTGCAGCTGAGGCTGAGCCCTGGTGTTTTTTCCACTTCTCTGGGACTTTTTGACTGGGCTGGAGAACAATATATATAGCAGGCTGTTCTGGCAATAAAAGGAATTCTCTCCACACGAATGACCCACTGACGTGTCCTTTTTCAAGTCCTCAGCCCCTCGCCCAACCTCTGAGTGCAATTTGTAGTGCTGGCGCTACAATCGTAGTCAAAGGGTAACAATTTTCCATGATATGAAAAGGCTGAAAGAGTTCATGTCCATCAAACCAACACTACAGAGAATACACGAAGCAATGCAAAGAACCAAAGATAGGAATGAGTATATCCAAGAGGTTACAGAAAAGCAACAAGGGAAGGTATAATTACAGAAAGACAAAATAGGATCAAGAACACAAGCCAAGCAAAATGACAGCAACCAATACACATCTTTCAATAATAAGTCTAAATATCAACCCTGCAGTCAAAAGATACAGGCTAGTGGAATAAATTAAGAAAGGAAATAAATTTTGTTGTTATCTTCAAGAAACTCATCTAAACTTCAAGGATAGACACTACCTTAGGGTGAAAAAAGGGGGAATATTCCAAACAAATAGCACTTAGAAGCAAGCATGTGTTGCATTTTTAATATATGACAAAATAGACCAAAAATCAAAACTAATCAGAGGAGATAAAAATGATCACTTCATTCTGAACAAAAGAACAATAATTGACCAAAATATATTACAGTGATGAATATACATGCACCAACCTCTACTGCACCCAATTTCATAAAAACAGTATTACAGGACTACAAACCACAGTATAACCTCAATACAGTAATAGAATGTAACTTCAATACCCCACTGTCTCCAATAGATATATCAACTTGCAAAAGAATAAACAGAAAGGCATCTGAATTTAATCACATCATTGAGGAAATTGACCTAACAGACATCTACAGAATATTCCACACAAGCACCAATGAATACATTTTCTACTCAGCAACCATGCAAGTTTCTCTAAACTTGACCACATGCTGGACACAAAACAAACCTCAACAGATGTAATAATTCCATGCATTCTATCAGGCCATAGTGATATTAAGCTTATAGTCAACAACAAAAGAAGCTCTAGTAACTACATGAACTCATGGAGATTAAACACCTTCGTGAGTGATGAGTTAGTCAAAGAAGAAATTAAGAAAGAAATAAAATTATTCCTGGAACTAAATGAAAATGAGGCTACAACACAACCAAACCTCTAGGACACTTTCAAAGCAGTTCTAAGGGAATTTTAGAGCTCTAAGTGTCTACACCTAAAAAATCAGAAAGATCTCATATAAATGACTTAACAATACAACTGAAAACTCTGGAAAGGAAAAGATAATCCCATCTCAAAGCAAGGAAATGAGAATACTAACAAAAATCAGAGCAGAAATAGAAACAAAGAAAACAATACAAAGAATCAATGACTCTAAAAATTGTTTCTATGAAAAGCTAAACAACAAAACAGACCCTTAGCCCAGTTGGCCTAAAGAAAGAGTAGATCCAAATTAATAAAATCAGAGATGAAATCGGAAACATCACAACACTCCCCCCAATTCAGAATGTTATAAGGGAATACTTCTAAAACCTATACTGTATTAAATTTGAAAATATAAAAGAAATGGATGAATTTCTAAATTAATGAAGCCACTAAAGTTAAACAAAGAAAAGAGCAACAACTAAACAGATCCATAGCAAACAAAGAAATTAATACAGTAATACAAACCTCCTGACAAAAAGAAACAAAAAACCAAAAACAGCAACAACAACAAACAAACCCAGGCCCTGATGGAATCACAGCGGAATTCTACCAGATATCAAAGATGGTATATATTAGGAATACTTATTAATATTCAAAAAGATAGAAACAGAGGAAGAACTCCAAAACTCCATCTATGATGCCAGTATCACTCTAATATCAAAACCAGGTAAAGATACAACAAAAAAGAAAACTATAGGCCCATATTCTTAATGAATGTAGATGCAAATATTCCCAATAAAATATTTGAAAACTTCGTACAGACATCAAAAAGATAATCCACCCCAATCAGGTTGACCTTAGTCCACAAATGCAGGGATGGTCCAATATATGTCAGTCAATACATGTAATAAAACATCTAAATGGACTTAAAGACAAAAATCATATGATCATCTCAATAGATGAGGTAAAGGCCTTTGACAAAATCCAACATGCTTTCATGTTAAAAGTCTTAGAGTGACATGGAATGGAGGCAACATACCTCAACATAATTAAAGCTACATACAACAAACCCATGGCCAACATCATTCTAAATAGAAAAAAAATTGAAATATTCCCATAGGTAATCACACTAAGATGTCCACTAGCACCACTACTTTTCAATATAGTGCTTGAAAATCTTGTGAAAAGATAAGACAAGAGAAAGAAATTAAAGTATTAATAATTAGAAAAGAAGGGGTCATATTACAACTATATGCAGATATTATAATATTACACATAACAAGCCCCAAATATTCCACCAGAAAATTGTTAGAGATGATTAATACTTTCAGTAAAGTGACAGGTCACAAAATCAACTTCCAAAATCAGGAGCCTTTCTATATGTCAATAACAAGCAATCAGAAAAAGCATGCAAAGAAGCACTACCTTTCACAATAACCTCAATAAATAAATAAATAATAAAATATTTAGTAATGGACCTAACCAAAGGTATTAAAGAGATTTACAATGAAAATTTTAAATCTTCAAAAAAGAAATAGCAGAAGACACCAGGAATGGAAGGACCTATGATGCTCATAAATTGGTGGAATTAATATTGAAAAATTACCATTGTACCAAAAGCAATCTATAGATTCAATACAATGGCAATCAATATACCTGCAACATTCTTTACAGAGCTAGAAATAAAAACATCCTGAAATTGATATGGAATCACAAAAGACCCCTGATACCCAAAGTAATTCTCAACAAAAAGAACAATGTTGGGAGGAATCACCATACCAGATCTCAGATTGTATTACACAGGTATAGTCTTAAAAACAGCATGGTACTGACACAAAAATAGACATGAAGATCAATGGAAGACAATAGAAGACCCAAACATGAGTCAATGTAATCTTAGCCACCTGATATTTGACAAAGTTTCCAAGAACACACAATGGAGGAAAGGCAACATCTTCAACAAACAGTTCTGGCAAAGAATCTCCACCTACCTGTATATGAATGAAATTGCACCTTTATCTTTCCCCCTGCACAAAAATTAACTCCAAATGGATCAAAGACCTCAATATAAAAGCTGAAACTCTGAAAGTGCTGGAAGGAAACATCCATAGTACCCTATAAGATATGGGTGTAGGAAAGGACTTTCTAAATTGGACATGAGCTGCTCAGACATTAAGGTCAACAATCAATAAGTTGGGACTTCAATAATCTACAAAGGTTCTGTACAGCCTAAGAAACAACCAAGGAAGTGAGGAGGAAAACTACTGAGGAGGAGAAAATCTTCACAATGCACATATTCGACAGAGGATTTATAGCTAGGATATACAAAGAACTCGAGAGGGGAGAGAGAGAGAGAGGGAGAGAGAGAGAGAGAGAGAGAGAGAGAGAGAGAGAGAGAAAAGAGAAAGAAGATAAAAAGAAAAGAAACCAGCCAATAAAAGATGGACTGAGATTTCTGAACAGAGATTTCTCAATGAAGAAATAAAAAATGGCTAAAAATGATCTTTAAAATTACTCAGCATTCTTATTAATAAGAGAAATGCAGATGAAAACAACTTCAATATTCCATCTCAGTGCAGTCATACCACTCCTTGACATATATCTAAAGGACTCATCCTACTGTAGAGATACCTCTACATCCATGTTTATTGCTGCTCTTTTCACAATAGTTAAGTAATGGAAACAAAATAAATGGCCCTCAGCTGAAAATTGGATAATAAAAATGTGGTACATGTATACAATGGGGCTCTAGTCAGCAAATAAAAAAGATGAAATTTGTGGTAAATAGATGGAACTACATATAGACTGTTATAAGTGAAGTGACACAAACTCAGAAAAACAAGGGACATATATTCTCCCTCATTTGTGGATCCTAACCTCAATCCTTTATATACATGTGTATGCTGATGTAACAGATAGAGCCAGGAACCAGAAAGGGAAACATGGAGATAAAGGTAAAGAAAGAGCCTGAAAGAGGGGGATATTAAGGAACAGGTTTATATGTTGGAAGGGGAAAAAGTACGAATATTCTGCTGGAAAGGAAAAGGGAGGGATATGCAGGAGACCATGGGGGTGGGAGAGGAAGAAACTGAGTAGAGGAGGGATAGGGAAAGTGGGTGTAATCAGAGGGAGGGTAGAGATAATGGTGGCACTGGATTGGGAAGGGAAGAGGGAGGCTGGACTGGGAGAGAGAGGAGAGATGAATGGGTCATGTGTAGTGTGTGACATGGGAAGCCCCTGAGAGCTACATATATGGTGTCTGAACATTACCGCATGTGTATATCTGGGGCTTGTATGGCAAGGAGCACAGTGCTAAACAGTAGAGACCTCCATTTGAGTGACTGATAGAGTAGTCCAAGAGACTTCCAAAATAATATAGGCTATTGCAGGAGTCCTTTGTTATCTCCCAGAATTTGAAGGTAAGACCCTACTGCTGAAAACAGTTCATAATTCGGATACAGGACTTGGCACAATGAGGCAGCAACTTGAAGCCCTTTCAGTGGGAGTGAATTCATGAATGTCTCTGTAATTTTAGCCAAACATTCATAGCTAAAGAGGTCATAGATCCTAGAGAAAACACAATCTTTGTCATAACTCTAGAAAGATGAAGTTTCTTACCATAAGCTAAATATGGATTGTTATATTTTCAGACAAATATACAGTACAACAGTCATCAAAGTACCTTCTTTTCATAACAAATGAAGGCTAGGGCAGATTTTCACAAGTGGTCACACACAGAAAATGTACATCTGAGAGATGTCTAGTCCTAGGTGGCCTATCTACAGTGAAACCTCTATACCTAAAGCTCTTGGAACTCAATGGAGCAGAGGATGGAGAGCATACTGGTACCTCTTTCAAATATCACCAGTGAAGCTTCCTCATACAGCAGAGTTTGATGCACACAGAAGACCAAAACTAGCTGATTTTTAGAGAATCAGAGACTGCAGAGCGTGTGGCCTTGGATAGGACTCCTATATTAAACCTCACCTACCCATGGCTCAGGTACCATTGCAGAAGGGGGCGGGGGTGGAAGGATTTTAAGAGCCAGGGTTGGTTCTGAACATAGGAAAACAGAAGCTTTCAGTCCACTGGAAAGTTACTCACGTGAACTTATGGCTGTATTGGTATAGAGCACAAGACTTATGCCAGCTCCAATATACCAGGGCCCAGTATGGTGCCAAAGAAATGGGTGGTGGGTTGGCCCTAGCCTGAGAATTATTAGAGACTGATTACTGCTAGGAAAAGGAGGGTAGACCTTCCTTAATATTGCTGCATAGGATGAGTAGACTCCAGTGGATGAACTGGCACTGAAGGACATTCAGGTAAAATGTTTAACTGGATGGGATTTAACGTGTATGGCAGAATACATGAGGTTTGGTGTAGGGGTATATGGGAGCATGGCTGTGGGAGGGAGTGCGGGGGTTCTTCCTGGCTCGCAGCGGCGATCGGGGCAATGGGGGCCGAGGAGGGGGAGTGCACTGCCTTCCCAACCTTCTGTTCCCAAGGCACCACCAAGGAGGCAGGGAGTCTTGTCTAGCAGGAGCTCGTTTATTAAGCAGTAGGTGGGTGTTTATACACATTTGTCAGCATTAGGTGTCCCGCCCCTGTCCTCTGCCAAGATGTGATTGGTTTCAGCCATAAAGCCTAATTAACATTTTAGGTTTCTGTCTCCCAATCAGTTAAGTTTCCATTTCCTATCTCCCTCTGCCCACATGGTGGGACCAAGAGCAGGAACCTCCTCCCCTCAACAGGGTGTGGTTTCTTTTTCTCATAGCAGGTCCAGGTGTCAGAGATGAGATACAGGGGAAGGAGGAGGCATACCAACAGTCTTCTGAAGCTGGTCTGGCCGCACCCCAGCTGCTTCCTCTGAACAGTGTGCTTTCTCGCCTCTTGCCTCCTGCCTCAGTCTCCTACAACGGGGGTCTTAATTTGATTAAGAACTGCTGTATGAAATATACAAAAGCTCCATAAAATATATTAATAAAAAATTACTTTCACTGACAAAAATTCTGGACAGTATTCAGCCAGTCCATTCATGAACTCAATATAACTATTAAAGTTTTATTGTCTACTCTGAGCCTGTACAAGTATGAACCTGTGAAGAGTCAGCTATGGATGAGGAGAGGCTTTAAAGGATGCAGATGGACCCAACTGACTAGTGGGTACTGATGAATCGAGGAAATGGAGAGACATTGCAATCAGTTGCAGGATACTTGTGAATCCACCCAGGCTCCAATGCAGATCTCTAAATCTATTGCCACATGGAAATGTGATGGAAAACACCTTGGATCTCAAAATTAAACACTGTAGATTATGAAGATGATGTTGATAGGGATGGGAGGGAAACAATAGAACAAGAGATAGTGAGAGTCAGTGTAATCGGAATCCAATATATGTACATTTGAGATGTCAAAGAGCTATAACATTTTTCCCTTTTAATATACTTGTAAAATTAGTGATTTTATGATAATATCAAGAATTGAATATATTATATGTAATTGGTGCATATATGTACATATGTATTAGTATTTTTAAAGATATAATACTTATTATTTGAAGGTTAGTGTGGTACATGTAAAATGCTTATTTAATAGTAATCAAAAGTACTTGTATACATGGTTAAGTACTAAAAAGAATAAAATAACCGATAAGATGCTCTACTGAAGCCGCAAAATTAGAATAAATAGGTAACAAATATGAAGCACAATAAACAGAAAACTAACATAAATATTTTAAATGCCAAACAACTGAATAAACAACTCAACTTCCTGCCTTCAAAAACAAACTCACACAAAATATATGTACCAAAAAATGGAAGAGAAACATATTTGAATATAGTTTTTTGAAACAAAACAAAGTCATGGAGAAAAATATTTAAGGATAATACTAATCAGAAACCTAAAGTTATATTAAAGTCACAGAAAGTACATGCTAGCACAAGGGAAGTTTTCAGGGGAAAAAAAGTAGCATAAACAGGAAAGAATCAATTTTTAGTTATGCTTTAAGAACTACTGTAATTATTTTCCTATTTTGTTTTTCTTCCTCAGTAATTGACTAATTAAGGGAGAAAATCCATAATGTTCAGCTCAAGAATAATATCAAGTAATTTGTTTCTATCAGCTTTTATAGAACACTTCATTGTATAAAAATACATATTTAATCAAGCTCACATGGGACATTAACCTAAAAAGACCAAATTATGGACAACAAAACATATCTTAATATACTTAACAGAACAACATAAAAAGTATAATGTCAGTACTCAATGCCATTAGACTAAAAGTCAGCATCCAAAACATCCCAAAACATTTGGAGAGTGTTCGACACATTTATAGTACATAGATGAAAATAGCATCCCAATAAAATTTTGAAACATTCTCAAATAAATGAACCTGCATCATAACTTATCAATGTTTTTGGAAAATAAAGGAAACATTAATACTGAAAAATCATAACATCCAATACATATATTATAGGAGAAATGTGGGATATCAATAACATAATTTCCTGTCAATGGAATCTACACAATGGAAAACATTTCAACAGAGGTGGGTGGTTACAGCAACATAAGCTATCCACATAATGAATTGTTATTTAGTGATGAAAAATGAAAAATTACTTATGAAATCATGAAATGATAGGAAAAGAAGCTTACATGCATATTGCTATGGGAAAGAATTAAACCTAGAAATTAAACCTATGTAAAATAGGTTCTAACTATTTGTCCCTCTGGAAAAATCAAAGCTTCAGAGATAGTAAAATGTTGGTGTTAGCAGTGAGCCCATCAGGCTTTGGTAGATGGGTCCAAACCAAAGGCCACACAGATAAACCCCATGGGACACAAAACAAAGCAAAACATCAGGAACATGGAAAAGATTTGTGAGGATGAAATGGGGCTGGTAAGAATGAGAGGTAATGCGAGGGTTGTGGAGAGAGTAACCAGAACACACTATATATGTATAAATGTCAAAGAGCAAAACGTATTAAAACATTTCAGTGCTTAGGTTGCCAGGACTTCAGATGAAAGACAGAATAAATAGATAGAGCCAAGGTTACTATTGTTGGACAATGAAATCAGTTTTCTTTGTTAGTTATCCAAATCTGTATGCAAGGAGAGAAACCTACTGTAATCTATGTGTCTATTAGTAAAATATTAATATTTGCTATTGTGCTAGATAGCTTTAGTGTTAACTTGACACACCTGGGTTGAGGGAGCCTCAATTGGGGAATTTCCTCCATAGGACTGGCTTGTAATCATGTGTATGTGGTATTTTTTTGATTGATAAGTGATGTGGGAGGGTCCAGCCCACTGTGGTTGGTGCCACCCTGGGACAGGTGGGCCTGTGTTGCATAAGAAAGCAGGCAGGAGTAGGGGCAGGGAGCAAGCCAGTGAGCAGCACTCCTCCATGGCCTGTGCTCCAGTTTCTGCCCCCATTTTCCTGTGCTGAGTGCCTACTATAGGCTCCCTTATGAACTGTGACCCAGGAGATGTAAGAAAAAATAAAATAATCCCTTTCCTCCTCAAGTTGTTATTGTGCAGAGTAGTTTGTCACGGCAATGAAGAAACAAACTAAAACAGAAATTGGTACCAGACAATGGGGCACTGCTGTGACAGACTTGATGGAGGATTGTGGAAGTGGTTAGAACTCTGGGCTCAAAAACCTTTGAGTGCTTAGAGTTAGTTGCTCTGGAGCTTGAAACAGTTATGCTGAAAAAGTTGTAGATGATGGAGACCTGGCTTGTAAAGCTTCAAAGGGAAGCAGGGCTGTGTGTATATTTTGAATTGCAAATCTGTGAGTTCTGGTTGGCTGAGGCAGAAGAATCATCTGTGATCAAGAGACAAGAACCTGAAGTAAAACATTTGCTTTACTGGATGATTAATGCATGTTAGCTGGGGCTGGAAAATCAGCTGTAAGTAAGAAGAGACCAGCATCACTGTGGTGAAATCCCCTGGGAAGCGTTTCCTCGGGGTCTGCACACAGAAGCTGTGGTTGAGAGGGGACCTGAGCCTCCATCTCTAGCTGAAAGCAGGACTTGGTAATGTGTAGGATTCTCTTGCATGGTTCTGGTGTTGAAAGCATGAAGGGGTCACAGAAAGCAGCTGAGGCTTGGCACTCTGAGAGGCCAGGAAAGGCCATAGGTGAAAGTGTATCTTCAATTGCAGTAAAGACCCTAGGATTGAAGGGGTCATGGAGAGAGTCTGAGGCTTTGCACCCCAAGAGGCAAGAAGAGGCCATTGGTAAAGGTATAACAACAGTTTCAGTGGAGATCCCAGGTTTTACAGATGCAAGGACCATGGGATGACCACCAACAGCAGGGGCAAGTGTGGAATGGAGCCACCCTGGATCTTTGAGACAAGGTGTGTGTGCTGTGAATGGCAGAGTCAGAGAGGTGGAGCTGTCAGAACTGTTTGGGGCCCAGAAGATGGTGAGTGAATTCCACATGTCCAGCCTTGAACTACTTTGATGCACCCCAAGAGGCAAGAAGAGGCCATTGGTAAAGGTATAACAACAGTTTCAGTGGAGATCCCAGGTTTTACAGATGCAAGAACCAAGGGATGACCACCAACAGCAGGGGCAAGTGTGGAATGGAGCCACCCTGGGTCTTTGAGACAAGGTGTGTGTGCTGTGAATGGCAGAGTCAGAGAGGTGGAGCTGTCAGAACTGTTTGGGGCCCAGAAGATGGTGAGTGAATTCCACATGTCCAGCCTTGAACTACTTTGATTGACTTTGGTTTTGCTTAGGTGTGCCTGATTCTTCCCTTTGAAATAAGACAGTACTTGTTTTGGATTTTACAGGAGCCCCAATTAAGAGACTTCTAAAAGAGACTGTGGACTTTTAAGTGTTTGGATTTTTTGAGGACTGTGTGGCTTTTAAGATTGTGTTGTCTTATGTTGTGATACTGATGTTAACATCATATCTTGGGGACAAGAATTGGAAAGGTTATGGTTTAATAGTGATGTGTTTGTATGTCAAGTTGATAAGGGGACAAATGTGCTGGATAGTTTTAGTGTCAACTTGACACACCTGGGTTGAGGGAACCTCTATTGGGGAATTGTCTCCATAGGACTGGCCTGTGGCCATGTCTGTAGGGAATCTTCTTGGTTGAGAAATGATGTGGGTGGTGCCGCCCCTGGGCAGTGAGCCTGATTGCCTAAGAAAGCAGGCTGATCAGGGGCCAGGGAGCAAGCAAGTGAGCAGCATTCCTCCCTGGCCTGTGCTCTAGCTCCTGCCTTCAGATTCCTGCTCTGAGTGCCTACCATGGGCTCCCTGATGAACTGTGAACCAGGAGATGTAAGATTAAAAAAACCCTTTCCTCCCCAAGTTGGTATTGGTCAGAGTAGTTTGTGACAGCAATGGAGAAACAAACTAGGAAAGCTGTTAAGTTACAATTGTTTTATCATAAAAGCAATATATTAATAAAAGAGAATGTGGGATCAGGACGGTAGTGAAATTGCTGCATGCTCTTTTTCAATTCACTTAAGCTTTTTAAAAAGTTTATTTACAAAAACAAAGCAAGCAATTTTCTGTATCAAATAAGTTTATGCATAAGCATATTGATTGTATAAAATATGAATAAATACTTAAAGATCTAGATTCTAACTCTATGATTGTAAAACTGAAATAAAATACTGGCATAGTTACAAGCACCTATATCTGAAGCTAAACCAGGATTGGCTCTTGAGTTGAACAAGAAGGCAAAGACACATTGCAAAATAAATAAATTTATATTGCTCCACTATCTTCCATCATTACCAACAACATGCTATAAGTGTTTATTTAAAAAATATCATTTTATTATAGAAAATTGTTCCTAAAAGGAAATCAAAAGTAAAATACACAACTAGATTTTTCCAGAAGACATCTTCAGAATTCTTGTGTCCTGAATTCATATTAAAATAGTTAGAGTTTTTCAAGTGGAATTTTCTGCTATGATAATGAGCAGAAGACATTGAAATCCTGCAAGATAATAAATATTCATGTGATTGTGTTTATGGAAATGTTAGATAGCATTACAGAGTAAAATCTCCAGATTTCTGCTATATAGAAACACTGAGATCTGCATATACACATTAAATGTAAATGGAGGAAAATATTATAGCTTCATGAAAAAGAAAGTCATATTCAACTCTGTATGCATAAGTAGAGGATAGAATAATAACTTTAATTTTGAACTGTGATATTAACTCTAATAATTTCTGATTTTTGAGCCGAAATGTATGATTTCATTAATTTGTCTCAGAGTTCTTAATATAAATTTTAGCTTTCAACCTGTATCATTTAGTTTCTTAGTATTATATTTGCATTCAAAGCAAACACATACAGAAGGCAATAAGTTTCTGAACCTAGAACCCAAATAAGTTATACTTTGGACAAGTATAATGACAACTATGTGCCCAGAATAGAACCTTTTATTTCATTCTGCCACTTTGAAATATGATTCTTCTTGGTAGTTACCCTCCCTTAGACTTTTCAAATAAATTATCTATAGCTGTTCTTAGATGACTCTTGGACATTAAGCTATATATGAATACATTAATTTCAGAGTTGCTGTTTCAATCAAAAAATTGCGAATTTTAAGCACAAAAGCTGCCTAATTTTTGCCTAGGAGAGATCCATGTTCCAAGCTGAGGTATACTGTAGTCAAGTTGCTTGTGTATGAGTTTGTTGATTGGATTTTTTTTTTCTGTTCTCCATTTAACATTTCTCCTCTTGGTTATTAATTCAAGTTGTTGAAAGTTGCTGTGATTGCTCCCTGGGTAAGGGCAGATGAAAGGAAGAGTCTGCGGTCTCACTCACTGTAGATATTTGTACTCAGATATACAAAGGAACTGGCGTTCTGCTAGAACTCTCAGCTGGAACTCAAATGGGCTTATTGTCCCACACATTCCTTCTTCCAGATTGGTAAGCATTCCTCATCTCATCTTTATCCCTTGGAGTAGTTCTTACTGGACATGACTTCAAGTACTACTGCAAAATATTTATTACTTCCAAATGGTGGTATAGCTTTTTCAAGATACAGCAACACCTCATGGAAGTCAGACCTAGGTATCTGTATTTGCCAGATAAAAGGAACAAACCAAGTTATCTCACTGGCTTTATCCAGGCTTGGTAAGATGTGTAGATATTTGCCAGGATTTCTTTCTGGGGCCACTGTCATTATAGGTATGTATAGGTATGACTGAAACAGTGAAGAATAGTGCCATGACTTCTTCTTAATAGCTTTCCATTTCTTCACTTTGTTTTCATGCTATTTTATCCATGATACTTCAAATGAAATTTTAATTTTTACTACTTTGTCCACACATGTATGGTTTCTGGCCCAGGAATATTTTTATACACAGTATTTTATTTAGGTCTTATACAAATTCCATAATGAACATTAGCCTTTCTATTTTTAGTTTATAAAGAAATTGAAGATTAGAAAAATTGAGTCATTTTTATTTAACTGAATGCAGTAGTAAGTAGTGGGCACTGTTACCATTTGTACTTATCAAAAGCTTGTGCTCTGAGTCCTTTTTCATTGTTAGATACCTGTACCATAAAGATAAAGAATGTGTACATCTGCATTTTATTTTATTTATTTTTTTGAGCAAGGTCTCATTGTAACCCCAGCTGATATGGAATTCACTATGTAGTAGGCTTGCTTTGATCTCACAGAGATTCACCTGCTTCTGCATCACAAGTGCTGAGATTAAAGATGTGTGCTGCCATGCCTGCCTCACACTTGAATTTTTGAAACTATGACTAGAGACAGGTCTTCTATGGAAAACAAATGAAAATAGATGATCAGTTCTATTCTTGGATAATAATAAGTTAGTTGTTTATTCACTTTCTTCTGTTCAAGTGGCAGAGTGCCACTTTATGACATTAAATACATTGCATAACTTATCAAATTTCCCCAAAACAAATATGCTTTTATAAATTTGGATGTTTATTATGGTATAATTGAATCCTCTGCTTATTTTGATTGCATAATATAGTTTCCTATAGATTTTTGTCTTTATGATTTTAAATGTGAATTCTGAGAGCTTTCGCCATGATATTCAAGTTGAATAAATGAATAAGATACAATTACAATAATTATTCCTCAAAATCAATGTACATCTAATAATAAAGTGATGATTTCAAAGCCTAAGTTCCTGTTATACACAAACACTGCAAACCTCATATTTGTTAGAGTATGAACTTGAATATACTGCAAGTGGTTTGACTGTAAGAAGCACTATTTAACAGCCACACATGAATGAGAAGTAAAAATTTGTGTCATAATTACAACATAATATCATAGATGCAAATATAAAAGTCTATATTTAATTCAGTTTGTAGGTTGTAATTATCATTGATATGTTGTTAACATACAGTGAATAACAGGATAAAAGAGTCTAATTTATTCTTTGTCAATACAATCGATTTATAATATAATCACAGCCTATTTATAATATCTTCACAAGTCTAGGGACCATTCTCTTGTTTTTACTGTCTGGTGTGATAATTTTTCTTAAAATATGAATTTATTTCACATATGTATTTAAGCTATTGACTAGAAACGTTTTATGGGTAATCAATATCTTAAAAATTGTATTATACTTTAAAAAACAGATGAATTAAGTTTATGAAGCTTGTGATGAACTTTATAATTTGTTTACTTTAGGTCCCTGCTTCTATTTTATCTTCCATGCTTTTTATCTATATAGCTTGATTTCTTTTTCAGAGCTGAGCATCAAACCTAGGGGCTCATGCATGTTAGGCAAGCAATATCACGGAGCCATATCTCCATTCTCTCTTCATATTTTTAGTGTAGGTTTTATTTCTGCATACATATAAAATAATTAATTCAATTATCCTTATTTAGATATGCAAACAGAACCATATATGGAATGAGAGTATGTCTTACTGGTATCCATGACTCCAAATGATGGCAGTCTCAAGGTAATAGAGAAATATCCATGAAAGGTCAGAGTCAAGTGTATCTCCTACCTCCCCACCTGTGTTTCTCCCCTTACACAGTACAGTAGAAGAAATTATCAAGATAGTTATCCAGAGACTAGCAAAAATCTATTAAAATATTTAACAATGGGACTGGTCATGTAGCTCAGTTGGTATAGAGCTCAACTACCATGCTTAAAGTCCTCAATTTAATGTTCAACAATCATATACAATGGCTTTTGGTGGTGCAAACCAACCTGTCTGTATCCGGCATTCAGGACTAGGGCAGGAGGATCAGAAGTTCAAGGTAATCCACTGGTATGTACTAATTTGAAAGCCAGCATGGTGCCTAGTCCCTTTTTCAAAAGCAAAAACAAACCAAAACAAAGGAAATAATAATAAAAAATCCAGCGCATGTTCTAAGGAGTCGTAATTAATAATGTTATCTTATTTAGGTATACTTGTATAGCTCACAATAATTTATGCATATTGCATCCACATGCTGCTAAAGTATAGCTGAAATTTATTATATGTCTAATGTACTTATTATTTTATGCAATATTTTTATTATTTTTCATGTATATAGATATATTTAAAGTAACAACATGATGCCTTCATAAACAGAGTGAACTGGGTCAGTGAATTTAGCATACCCATCATCTCTAAATTTTTCATTTTTAATAGTTGAGAAAGACATCCTTTTTAAAATTTGAATTTGAATTTTAAGTAAATATCTTTTGAGTTTTATGAAAGAATATATACTTATTATTTATGTGTTTGCTCATATTTGCACAAGCATTTCAAGACATTCATAAACCAATGATGAAAAGAATTTTACAATTACAAAAAGAATATAAAATAAGGTTATTACACTAGAGAAGGAATGCATGTAAGAGAAGAAACTCAAGCCAATGGCATTGAATGGATCTCCAACAGCACCATAGAAAAAAACTTCCCTAAATTAAGGATAGATATACCTATAGAGATTCAAGAAGCAAAGAGAACAGCATTAATACATGATCAGAACAGAAAGTTCCCACAGCATATCATAGTAAAAATGAAGATCCATCAGAATTATTGCTGACATTTCAATGAAAACTATGAAAGCCAGAAATGTCTGGAACAAAGTATTATACCAGTTCAAACAAACATGGATGCCAACGCAAAATGCATTATCCAGGAAAACTATCTATCAAGATTGAAGGGGAACAGAAAAATTTCCTTGACACAAATAGGCTGAAAGAATTCATGTGTTCCAAACCAGCACTGCAGAGAATGCTCAAAGCAATACAAAGGATCAAAGAAAGGAATGACAGTGTCCAAGAGGCTACAGAAAGAAAATAAAGGTATAACAATGGAAACACAAAATAGGGCCACAAACACAAAAAATTAAAATGACAGTATATAATACACACCTTTCAAAAACAACACTAAATATCAATGATCTTAACACCCCTGTCAAAAGATACAAGCTGGTGCAATGGATCAAGAAAGAAAACCCATCTTTGCTGATTTCGATAGAATCTTCTCATCTTCAGGGATAGACACTATCTTAGGGTGAAAGGATGGAAAAAAATATTCCAACCAAATTGTCCTAAGAAGCAAGCAGGTATTGCAATTTTAATATCTGACAAGATAGACTTCAATTAAAACTCATCAGAAGAGATAAGGAGGTTAATGTGATATTACAGTCATGAACATATATTCACCAAACTCTGGAGCACCCAATTTCATAAAATCAGTAGTCCAGGAATATGAAACAGAGATTGATACTAATGAATTAATAGTGGGTGACTTTAATACCCCACTTTCTTCAATAGACAGGTCAACTGAACAAAGAATAACCAGATAGATCTCTGAATTAAATGACATACTGCATGAAATGGACCTAACAGATATATACAGAGTATTCCACCCAACCACTAAAGAATACACTTTCTACTCATGGAAGTTATTCTAAAATTGACCATATTCTGGAACACAAAATAAATCTCAAAAAGCACAAAAAAATGAAACAATGTCATGCCTACTATCAGACCACAGTACAATACAACTTATAATCAACAGCAAAAGAAGCTCTACTAAATATATCCCTCAACTCTCACCAGTGAGGCTCCCTTGTGCATCAGAATTCGATGCACACAGAAGGCCACATGTGGCTATTTTGGAGAATAATTGACTGTAGAGTGTAGGGTGGGTCTCCTATATAGAACCTCACCCACCCACGGCTTGGGGACTATTGCAGAAGAGGAGATGGAAAGACTGTAAGAACCAGGGCTTGTTTATGAACACAGGGATGTGGGGGCTTCCAGGCCACTGGCGGCTTGCTCATGTGAGCCTGTGGCAGTGGTGGCATCAAATTTGTGACCCATGTCATCTTAGAGAAACAAATGCCCAAAAGGGAGGTGGGAAGTAAAAATTTGTGGGGGGCAGCACTAGGTTGAGAACTATTTGAGACTGATTGCTGCTGTGTAAAGGAGAGTATGACTTACATATGCCAACTGGATGGGCTGACTAGACTCCAGTGAACACATTTACACTGAACAACACTTGGGTATAAACACCCAAATGAATAGGACTCAGCATATATTGTGGGGGTATGGGGGAGGCATGAATGGGGGAAGGGGTGCTGGATTTGAGTGGGAAATGTATAAAATTTAAAACACTCAATAAAAAATAAAAGACTTTTTATTTACTTTTTGAATAAATATTTTTGAAAATATTTTATTTAATATTTTTATGTGTATGACTGTTATGCTTGCATGTGTGTAAGTGTACCTATGTTGTGCAATGTCCACAGAAGTTAGAAGATAGTATCAGATCCCTTGGAACTGGAGTTATGAATGATTATTACCCACCATGTGGGTGCTAGGAATCAAAACCATGTTGTCTATATGAGCAGCAGTGCTCTTAACCATTGAGTCATCTCTCCACAACTTGAATCCATATTTTTACTGATATCATTAATGTTTTTTTAATAACAACATAAATGGAAGGTACTTTAGGGTCTACCAACCTGATGATTGGATGACTGAGTGGATTGTGTGTATGAGCACTATTAGTAATCTGTGGAGGTGGATGGATGGATGAATTCATCTTTACTGTTCTTCAGTGAGACATGGTAAAATAATAAATGACAAGTAATGATCATTTTCATCCCGTGATTATGTAAATGCTTCACAGGAGGATCTTTATTATGAACACTGTCATTGAAATCACCCTTCCTTCTGTTGACTGTGGCTGAATGCCTTTGACAACCTGATTACTAAGCACTTCGTAAGATGGAGCATGTGATGCTGTCAGTGCTCTGGAAGAAATTTCACTGTGAATTCCTTTGCTGTAAGCAATATTTTAAAGCAAATATTCTAACACATCCATAAGGTGTGCTGAGCTATTCCAGCATTGTAAGTAGTAATGGCTCTTACAACAAATATGAAGCCCATTACTGTTCTTTGAATCATGTTAATGGTTATTTAAAGCATCACTCATGAGGTTATTTCAGTCAGTGATACAAATGGGTTTATAGAAGCATTTGTGTCATGCAGAAAATATTTTCCCACCTCAACAATACTTCACAAGACTTCACAAAATTGTTGATGGCAGCATTTTGAAATATGCACCTACCTGTTTTGAAGGGAGTTTTTTTTTCCAGAATCATTTTAATATAATACACACACCACACACACACACACACACACACACATACACACACACACATTGGTTCAATAGAATATATACAATTTTATAAATATCAGTGATATGCTAATTTAGTTTCTGTATTTTTGCATAAAATACCACTGATAATTAAGTAAACAAAGAATATCATTAATATATTATGTACAAGTAAACATGAAAAATAGGCCATCAAAGCCAGAAATAATGCTAGCCATTTACACAGAAGCACTTTGATTTCATTCATTCACTACACATTTTTATCTGAAGACATACACTGTAGAGAAACTGAATAAAAGAAACAAAAGAAGAATATATAACTATTCTTTTACTTGCATTTATAATCTGGTGGCAGACAAAGAACTTAGAAAACAGCATTAAAACATAAAAGAGGCATGGAATGATATGCAAGAGGAGAGCTGAAGTTAGAAAGATGATAGCAGTTTCCATGAGTCTTATTCTCAGCTAAGTGGACATTTTGACGGAACAGAATGGAAAAGAAAGTTCTGTAGGAGGAAGTCTGTATAGCACATGACTAAGAGCTTTAAGGAATGCCTTATTCAGCTGAAAACAGTGCTTATGATTGAGTGATAAAAAAGGAATTGAGAAGAAAATACTAAAAAGTGTGAGTTATATAATCTATATGGTGAAAAAGAGGCAGTAACAAAATACACAAAGTTATTGCTTCAATAGTTTCTTTCCTCAAAAGTCTATTAGTGCAAATATTTGAATAACATGTTACATGTCTGACACATTTCAAAGATTTTTGAAAGTATTAACTTAATTCTTCAAACAAAACCTAAAATAAAAGAAAGTAGTCTAATTAAGCGATTTTTTTTTCAGTTAAAAAATGAGACATGTTACTTAAAGTTGCATAGATATTGAGTGGGAACATGTGAATTAAAAAGCAGGTAATTTAACAACTAGATGTTATCACTTTAAAGGGTATTGTTATGCTACTTTTCTTCGGCTGTTCTCTTTTGAAATAATCTAAAATAATGTTTAATCAAGTAATGACCATGCAGATAATTCAGTCTTAGCAAAACTTATCAGTCCAGTGATGAAAAAAATCATTTTTAGTCATTTATAGGCTGCCTTAGTTTACAGATTTTAAATAATATTTAGTAACTTTGAAATACTTTTTGTGCTGTTGTAATTCAATTTTACTTTTTTGAACTTTGTGAACTGTAATTATTTACACAGCAGAAGGGAATGTGTAGCTATGCCCAAAGTATTCTATGAGAACTACAGCAATGTTTTATATGTTTGTTTGCAATGCACAGAGACTACAATCTAGTGTCTGGAACATTGTCCTCACAATGTTTCCCAAAGCTAATGACCTTAATGTGCTGCCTTGTTCTGAGTTCAAGTAAAATTTCAAAACAAAATGGAAACAAATTAACACCAAGCTATCCTGACATTTTAGGGCTGGATTTCTCAGTCTTTTAAATTCAAACAGGGTTCAAAGCTTTAAAGTATATGCCTACGTATAATAAATTATCCAGAATATGAAAACATATTTCACATAATAATGTATGAAAAGAACTTTAACACAATCCTCTGAAGTGCTGGTCCAACACAAAATTTTGTTGTTCTTTTAAGCTTATGTGTTTGTTACGGGTATTTTATCATGAATGAACATAGACCTTATTGTTAAAGATATTACACACACACACACACACACACTTTAGTCATCAGATTTAGAAAGGAATTGAGCTGGAATTGAGTTGGAAGCATCTTGCCTGAGGGCTAGGTCTCATACTATCAGAAGGTGCTATACAAACTGCCAAGGGAGAAGAGTAATCCATAGTCCTACAGGGCTGCAAGGCCTGTAAAATACAGCAGTAACCTGTCTAGCAAGATAATACTTATAGTGCAATAATGGTCCTTATATCTTGGGGGAAGCCAAGAACTGCCTAAGTGGAGGTAAGTAAGGCACACTAAACTGGAGAGAATTCATGTCTGCTTCTGTAAATCTGGTTAACTCCTGTGGCTATAGAGGAGAAATTACTACTGCAATTTTCATGAAGCAATATAGCCTCTACATATATTCTAAATATTTATCCTTAAACCCACATATAATTTAAATTCCCAGTCCTCAACAAAGGAGCTTATTTTACCAGCAGACAGATGTTACTACAAAGATTCATGGTCTATATACAAGAGATACCTAATTATGGAGTACTCAGTCCCAATGGTACATCGACAACAGAACTTAGATACCCAAGGCTTAGGAAGCGCCAGAGGACAAAAGCATTTGCAGCTAAATAGTGTCTTTAGACACAATAGGGATTCTGCACCAACAAAACCTCAACAGTATGGTTTCCTAAACAAAACCTTCAAGATGAACAGACCAATCAACATGCCAGCGTGGAAGGTGGAAAATTCACATGGCCCCACCCTTAGATGAAGATCTATTTGCAGTCAATGACTACTATGGGGGATCACATTTATCCTCAAAAGATATTCCTGAAAGGCTATAAATCCCAAGTTTTCAGCCTTAAACACATCTACATATGTGTAGCAGTAAATGGAATCACTAGATGTTTTTAAATGTGTGTGTGTGTGTGTGTGTATGTGTGTGTCTATAAGTAAAGTAATTATAGAAGGAGAAGTAATGAATTGCAAGTGGGAGGACACAGAGGAGTAGTTAGAGGAAAAGGAGGAATGATGAAAATACAATGTACCCCAAATATGAAATTCTCAGAAAAAAACAACTAAAACATTAAAAATATTTAGCAAATATACACCAGAGACCCATACATACTTATTAAACGTATGTGTACTTAAGCTCTTTAATAATTTCTGTTCGAAACCTCTTTAATCACATAGGTATATTGTAACAATCCCTAATCAATAAAGGTACAAGAATATCATATAAATATATTTATGCATTAAGCTCTTTTCTATTTCCCATTTTTATCTGAATACTTAAAATCAATCAATTAATTTTAATGCATATAAATTTCATGCATTTGGCTCATTTTCTTTAGGCAGACAGACATTATGTGGTTTGGGTATCAGGACAACCTTAGCTTCAGAGATATCCTAAGGAGCTCTCCTATTTCTAGGTCATATAATAGTTTGAGAAGCATAGTAGTATGCTCTTTGTTAAGGAACTGGGAGAAGTCGGCAGAAAATCCATTCAGCCATGGCATTTTTTTGTTGGGAACATTTAATTCTTCATTTTCTGTTGCTTTTTCTTGTTGTTGTTTGTTTGCTTTGATTTTAGCTGCTTAGATACTCCATCCTCTTGGTTCAAATTTGGTAGGTAATATGTGTAAAAATTCACTCAATTTTTCTAATTTAACAATATATTAGATTTTAAAGAGTATTTTTAATGATCCTCTGGATTTAAGTGGTATCTATTGTAATATTCCTTTTTAGTTGTTTTTTTTGTGAATTTCATACAATAAATCTTGATCATATTTAGAAACTTTCCACTATCTACACACCCTGTAGACCCCTCACTGGTTTTCCTTTTAATACCCTAATTATATTAATATATTTTTCTGTTTCTCTACTTTGGTTAACTTAATTTCTTGCCCAATCAAATATGCATATCTTTTCCATGAACCAACATTTTGTTTCATTGATCCTAATATTGTTCTTATTGTTTATATTTCATTAATTTCAGCTCTGATCTCTTTTTCTTTACAAACTTTGGGATTGGTTTCCTCTTTTTTTCATTTTTTAATTGATGTTTTGCAAATTTTATACAATATATTTTGATTATATTAAAATTCCTTTCCCTATCTGCACCACACTGCCCAATTTCATGCAATATATTTCATAATTTCTCATTGAAATATGAGTCAAATTTGTGTCTCAAATATCATTGGTGGGGATTCATCCACTGGAACCTTGTTAGCCTACAAAGAGTTACACCCTCAAAAAGAGGCTGAATGGCCCCTTCCGAGAACTCACCAGCTTACAATAGGTCCGGAGGTAGGGTGGGAGTTTCTTATATACTTTCCCATGTCCATGCTGGAATTTTGTCAGGCTTGAGTTTATGCGGTACATGTAAATCTGTCATCATTTCTGTGAACTCGTATGAGTACCTTCACAGCTGTCTGGAAAACCCTGTTTCTTTGCGGTCAGCCACTATCTCTACCTCTTATCTTTTTGCCACATCTTTTCCAATTATTCTTAAGCCTTTGGAGACTGAAGTTTTATATAGGCGTCCAGTTCAAGTAAATTCACTCTGTACATTGGCCATTGGTAGGTTTTTGTTAATCACTATTGCATAAGAGAGCTTCTCTGGTAAGAG
>NW_008343216.1:772340-784897 GCF_000622305.1 Nannospalax galili | reverse complement strand
TATATATATATATATATATTTAGCAGAATAATAGCATTGGGATATCCCCTATGATTTGTGGCCTCTCTAGCCACATGTTCATACCAATGTTGGGCCTGGATTTCATTCTGTGAAACAAACCTTAAATCCAATTAGAAATAGATTGGTTACTCCCATAACATTTGTGCCACTCTTGTTCCAGTGGTCATATCTTGCGATTCTAGATGTTGTTGAATCACACATGATTCACAGTTTGATAGTTTAACAAGTTAATTTTTTTATTCTGGTACCACGCATAGAAGGTTCTAGCACTATGAAACCTAGCCAATAGATATAAAGGTTTTAAGTTATGCCAGCTAGATCTCCTTACCCTCCTCCTCATGATTCATGTATGGAGGTTTCTCACAATAGGGTTTAACCATTAATTTCTGGTAGCTAAACAAGAGCAGGGGCAATGTCTAGTATTTTTTTGAAGGTCTATGGAACCATGCTCAATGCTCACATGGAGTGGGCCTGAAGTCTAACTATACATCTGTAGATTACCACCAAGATAAAAGTTCCACCGTCACAATAATAGAGGTAGTTTGCTGGAGTAGTCATTGTGTTTCCAAGACTTTACATTTGGGTAATACTATTGATTCATTTTCTCTCTTAGCAATTTGAATAGTATATTCTGATGTTATGAGAGCTAGTGTTCAGGGAGGAGGTTTTTAGGTCACTCCAGCTCAATTGTTCCAAATCCTGTGTCTTGAATATGTTGTTTCTTCAGAAATAGGTCTTGCCTTCAAGTACTGAGAGGTGATTAAGACTTGTAGGAATAACCTGTATGACTTTGGGCATCTCTTGGATTACACTGACTAAAAAATTTAAAAGGAGGTTTCCCAAGCCCAGCACTATGGTTGTTGTTTTATAGAAAGTTGCTATGCACATACATTCGGAACTCAAAGTTTTATTTATGCTTAATGAAGTATTTAGGAATCTAGTACACTGTTAGATAGGTAGGAGTAATTGTCTATAAATTGACATCAACAGAAATAACAAGTAATAGAATTTAGTGATGACAGCTTCTCCTCAGCACATTTCTATTTATATAGGAACAGCTGTCACAGCTTCTCTACACAATGTGCTATATCCAGGTTTCAAAGGACATAATAACTATAAGAGTTTCACTTCATAACAGTGACTAGTTCTTCAAAGAAATCATCAGTTCTTTCTTCCACCAGCTAAAATTGTTGCAGCTATTAGTTTTTAATCATGCCGAACCAGTATGTAATAACTTTTAGAAAGAATTTGCAACTTTTCAAAACGTGTTTTTTTTTCCAGTAAATTTGCAATACTTGTGCATGTGTGTGTCTGAATGTACACATGCACGTGTGTAGATAACCAGACCAATGCTTAATTATTTGCTCTATGAAATAATTTATTTGGCTGTTTTTACTTATATAATATGATGTAAGATAGATAATCCGCTATTATACTTAAATATGCATCTGCGATATCTACATTTTTGAATAATATTTTCATTAAATATTTATTAATTCAAAACAATGCAATTTGAACATGTTCAGCCCTCCCCCTTCCTTGTTTCTCAGACTTGTCCCCACCTCTCTACACACACCAACTTTATGTCCTCTTCCTTTTCTTTGTTTGAAATGCTTTGAGTCCAAACTGTGTTCCCTATATACTCTTAAAGAGTCCATTCTTAAAATCTGGTCAATCTGCAAGTGGTCATGATCAAACTAAAAAAAATCTGACTTTTTTCCTTCAACAATCAAATGCCTATAGCTCCTCAGTAAAGTGTAGGACAGCTACCACTAGTTATAGGAACTTGTACCCACTGTCATCTCTTTGATGGGAGTTTGTCTGGCTTCAGCTTGCAAAGGGCAGAGGTCTTGTGCATGCTTTTACAACCTCCTTAAGTTCATATGTAGAACTGCCCTGTTGTCCCATTTTTCTGTTTTGTGTAGAAAATACTGCTTCATTGTAATCATCCACTGTCTGTGATTCTTACAATCTTTCTCCCCCCTCTTATGTGACTATATGCGAGTCTGGTGGGAGATGTGTGATATAGATGTCTCAGTGTTGATGAATATGTAGTCTTTTATTCTCTGCTCCTTGAATAGCTGTGGGTCTCAGTACTAATTGTCATCTTCTACAAAAAGAATTTTCTCTGATGAAAACTGAGAAGAATACTAATCTACAGGTAATACAATGTCAGTATCAGTTCTTTAATATTATGTCTTTTTATTCAAATAACAATAGTAAGATTTAGCCTAGAGTCTATGACTTATGTAGGCACACATTTTTGGCTTAAATACTGGTACCAGATATGGGTCCCATATTGTGGAGTGGGTCCTAAATCCAATTAGAAAGTGTTTGGTTACTCCAATAATATTCATGCCAATATTTCACCAGTATTCATTCTTACCAAGACAGTCATAATTGTAACTTGCAGGGTTCACAATTAGGTACAACTGATTATTTTTTTCTTCTATTATTTTATCTTGACCTAGGTACAATGGCTTAGTTAAAACAAAACAAACAAATGAACAAACAAAACAAAACAAAACAAATGTCTACAAATGTTAGAATGGAAGGAGCATTTATTTATTGCTAATGTGAATGGAACCCCATGCAACTACTCTGAAAATCAGTGTGGAGTTTTCTCAAAAAGCAAGAAATAGATCTATGACATGAACAAACATATACCCAAAGGTCTCTATATCTTTTTTTTTTTTTTTTTGGTCCTTTTGAATCAAGGTCTCCCTGTATCCCCAGCTGTCCTGGAATTCACTATGTAGACCAGGCTGCCCTGAACTCACACAGATCCACCTGCCTCTGGAAATCTTACTACAAAAATACTTCTGATCCATGCTTACTGCTGCTCTAGTCACAACATCCAGGAAATGGAAAAACATATGTATTCATCAGCTGATAACAGATAATGAAGATGTATTACATTTATACAATTCAATATTATTCAGCTGCTAAAAAAATATTTATGGAATTTGAAGGTAAATCAATGGAACTGGAATCAAGCATCCTGAAAGAGATAACCCAGACCAAGACAGAAAAAAGATCATGTTTTCTCTCATATGTAGATGTTAGCTTTGAATCTGTAGATATATATGTGGTCAGTAAACTAGTATGGGGCCATGATAAAACAGTTTTCAAGGAAGGGACGATAGAATAGTGATATGGATGGGGAAAAGGGGATAATGGAATAGGAAGGATTAAGTTGGGTGGGATACAGGAGGGCAGGGAAGGAATGGAAGTGACAGGAAACACTAAACACCTTTTGAAGAAGTCAGTAAGAAAATTTTACTGTAGAAGCTTCCTAAGATATATATGCACACATATGTAAAAATATTTTGAATGGAGTTACTATATACTGTGTCAATACTCCTACCAGAAAACAGAGACTAGTGAAATAAAAGTCCATTTCCAGAAATGGGTTAGGCCTCTGGAGTTGTTTGTCAGAAGATTCCCATAAACTGTCAAAAACCACTGGCTATTTCATTCTATAGGTTCCCCTCCAAAACCTGATGGTAAGCCCCAACTGCCAGAGAAACTATATGCTTGAGCCATATTACATGGAGAAACCAAGCTGCTACTGACCTTGAAGCTTCATCATATTTCTATATAAGCAGTAATATTCTTCAGAAATCATTACTAGTCAGACAAATTTTACACATTCTTCATATCACTAACTAATGAAGCTATTTTTAAACAACATCAGCATATTTAACTAAATTACAGTAATCTATTTGTTATAATAAAACAATAGTTTCACCAAATTTTTATACACAACAAATTTTTCAAGATCATTATGGAACACATTTCTATCATTTTATTGAAATTGCTCATTTAATTGTAACAGTTTTATTACTCTTTTTATTTTACTCCTAAGGATATCAGTTTGTTTATTTTGTTTTATTACATTTTAAAATATAGGTTTTTGCCAAATTATGGATTGACACTAAGTCTAGTGGAAATTTATTATGAGAATGTGAAATCTGTAAAACTCTTCTTTAAAATGCATATTCCTTTTATTGTGATACTTGTATTTTTATGCTGTAAATGCCAATTCAACAAGTTTAAGGAGGCAAAATAAATTATGAATAAATTGGAAGGCTTAATATCTCTGAAGTTACCCTTAATCTCTCTGTCCTATGGTGCATGTCTGGATATGCCATGAAAATTACTCATGTAAACATACACCATGAGAGAAGATTGTGAACAATTATATCCTGAATAGTTCTGGAAGAGCTGCTTCAAATCTGAATGGAATTTTGTGAATTATAAAGTAACAAAACTGCAACTGCTGAACCCAGAATAGATCTCTTGTATATGGGTGAATCTAACGAATCAATGCTGAAACTTCTGGAAACTAACACTGTAAATTTTATGCATCTATGCATATGCAAGCCTACCATATATTGTCTCCTATAGGTGTATTCCACATATATCCACCTGATAATAGAGAATGTTGATTCAGAGTTGTGGAAGTTTAAGTGGGTAAAGGAAAGGAATGATTATATTTGATCAGTGCAACGTGTTTGCATTTCTGGAACTGGCACACCAAACCTATGTAATTGCTATTTGTAAATAAAAAGGTGAAACAATTAATGCTTGCTTTTCTTTTTCTTTTTCTTTTTTGATAGGATGGTCATTTTTCCAATATTAATTCTACCAGCCCATAAGCACTATTTCATGAGCATGAGAGGTCTTTTTAAATAATAGAATACACTAAGTTTATTAGTACTTACAAAAATTCCTACAGCATATATAACTATTCAAACAATGAAAAACACAATTACAGTCAGATTTCCCAGTATGGAAACAGTTTTTCATATAGTATATGTGGACACTACCAATTTAAGGATTTAATTTTGTGTTGAAAAATGTGTTATATCTTGACAGAACATTCACGTGTCTTACATGAAGTATATTATGTATAGGATCTAGTTAGTATAATTTTATAAATTACTCTTCCTTTCTCTCTTACAATATGTTATAGTATACCCACACATGTATTTATTATATCGCACACACAAAGACACACACACACACACACACACACACACATTATAGGACCCTGATCCGGATATGAAGACAAATATACTGTTTTTTTTTGTTGTTGTTTTGTTTTTTTGAGGTTGTGTGATCTTGCTTAAGATATTCATTCTATGACAATCTAATTTCAAATGAATTGTTTTATTTAATTTTTCTTTAGAGAAGAATAATATTTCATTTTGCATATGTACTATATTATCATTATCCATTCATCTGTTGAAGAATAAATAGGTTGGTTCCATTTTGTTGTGGTGAATAGAGTAGCAACAAATGTGGTGGTGCAATTTTGTCTATGGCAAGATACACAGTTAACTGGGTATATGCAAAGAATGAAACTTATTAGTTATATAGAAATTCCTTTTTTAGTTTTTTGAGGAACCTCCAAAATGACTTTTATAATGGCTGTATCAATTTCTCCTCCCACCAGTAATGAATGAATAAAGGTTCCTCTTCCTTAACATGCTCTTTTACAGAGTATGGCAGATTACAATACTGCATTTTTATTTATTATATATTGCTTATATGGATTTTCAAACAAAATGTAAATTCATTTCATGGAGACATCGTTAACATTATTTTACAATGAGGCTAATCAGTGGAATGATCATTTTTCTAGTAATCATTTACTTTTGTACAAATTTATTTGGTATATTTATCAATAAAGAATATTGATTAGTTTGAAAAATATAATAAATAAATTGTTAGCTACAGTTAAATACAAATGTATTCTCTAATACTAAAACTTATACAAGTAGCTGGAGCATGTTTACAATTTCAATTCTCCAGAAATTATCTTTATTTAATTTCATTGACATTCTTTATAGAAACAGAAAGTCTTGAATATAGATAGAAACTGTCTGGCCTATTGGACATAAAAATAGTCGTGATTCCTGGTTGAATTATATTTTTCTTGTATTTGTAAAGCAGATTTTTATTAAAAAACATGATGTCTCCAATGGATAGTAACAGGGATGACAGAGAATATGGGCTCCTGTGTATGGGAGGGAGGAGGCTATGGGAGGGTGCCATTTGGGAAGTGGGTATATAGATGAACAAGACTCTATGGGATGTTCTGTATGATATACACACAGAAAAATCAACAAGTTTAAAAAAAAACATATTTGAGGAGGAAGTATAAAAATTTACTTCACGTTAAATAGTAGAGGTGATAAACTTTACCAGTGAAATCTACCTAGTGGCTTTATATCTATACTCAGGTACTAAGGATCCGAGTGTAACCAACTATGACTAGTAATCATCAGTTGCATAGAGTTTAGAAATTCATGTGCAAACATCTTAGTGTTAATTGTATTAAAGATGAATTTTTCTGTATGAAATTTTGTATTTTAATAAGGAAGTGGAGATCTTTTTTAAAGGTTAAAACCTCATTTAATTTTATATCTTATAGGGTCTTTACTGAATACAATATTGTATATCTGTATTAATTCAACTGTAAACCTAAAAATGTACAGCCAGTTTTGAAAGAGGTGCATCTTAGCTCTGGAAATTGTTATTGAATATGTCAATGCTGTTGTAATGAAATGCTTCTTCTAATTGTGTGGTTATTAAATAAATAATTAAAAATATGATGTCTCTTTTATAGATAATTATTTTTGCAATATTAAATACAATTTCATGAATTTCTACATCGTTTTCAAATGATATATGCAATGGTCCTCTCTGGTGAATTTGAATTGACATCATTGTCTTAAACATCTACTACTGGGCAGTGCATGGACTAAAAGAATATAATGCAACAATTTACAGAAGGAGGGAATTGAACTCTCCAGGTTGTAACCTTGCACTGTTTCATAATAGCCCCATCACTGCTGACAATTATTTGTAAGTGCTTGGCTTGTCAGCAGTTTGTGAAGTAGACCTGCTGTTCACAGGAAGCAAAAGTTGCTAAAGTGCACTAGCAAGAACTGGAATGCTGTATTCTCTTCTATCAACTAAAACTGTATCCTCACCTTTAAATTTCTATGATTATATAAAAACCATGAATATAATATAGAATCGAAATATAGAAATGATGTTATTTCAACAGATCACTGTAAAGAAGAGATGATAAATTCATTTGATTTATAGTATTCAAAGTATAGGAAAAGAAAATGACTGTTTAGGGGTTCTACTAAATCTCCTTTCCATTTAAAAAATATGTCTATCTTTTTTGACTAATATTTCACAGAAAAGTGAAAGACTCTCCATTAAATCAATACTTATTGTAGTGTGTTTAAAGTATATTAAAATTTGACATAGGAAAGACAATATGAATAATTCTGAATAAGATTTTGAGAATGGGTTATGCTGATTATAATTACAAAAGCAACAGTAATGAAAGCAAAAATTCCAAATGACAAAATCAGAAATACCAAAATCCATAACCGCTAAACCCCAAGCAATCACACTTCTAATGATTACAATTTTGAATACTGAAATACTAAAAGGTAAATTTAAAGTGGACAGACTACCATCAGTATACTCCAAACAATTCTCATGAAAAACACAAACAAATAGCAACCACAGGGGTGGGTCACAAAGGCTATAAAAAGGGGGAATGGGGCAAATTATGTGGAAAAGACTGGGCATGAAATATTGCAAAAGGGAAAACTTCAGTTTAACAATATACCACTTGTCTATATTGACATGCCTTAAAGTTAAAGTCTAGGAGATTCAATTAGTTAAAAGTTTCCATTTTCCTTCGAAGCCAGCGAGATTGCTGACTAATTTAAAAATACTATGTACATAACGAGTTGCTGCTCAACTGGTAATCTTGAGACCATGAAATCTTTGGTCTGTATATGAGTGGATAAGCAAGGAATTTCCACATAGCAAGAACTAAAGAGAATCTGGTTCAGAATGGTTAGATGAATAACAAATTCTCTTCTTTCTGTATCTGCCGAAGACAAATTTCAAAATGAACAGCTCCACACGGCACACTAAAGTGACTGGATTCACTGAGAAAGTGATACTTCCCACAGCAATACAAACAGAAAACAACAGCGCCAACTATTGGGTTGAAAGTCTTAACGATCATGAATGTTTTTCAGTGCTATGGACTGCCTCTGCAAAATTGTCATCCTCATTTTATCTTATGCAATTTTCTGTAAATTTAATTCCATATAAATTCATTATCGCTGTTTGTATATGTATATATGCCGAAGCACTGAAGCTTAGTAAATTTATACATATCTCTTTGTTTATAGATAGTTGTGAAACAACTTGGTGAGTTTTCTTTTTCACTGGCCATCTGTTAAAAGGTTTTTTTTGTTGGTATTGTTTTTGTTTGTTTGTTTTAATTATCTTGTCGAAAGATTTAGGCTGTCTGCCAAACTGTTGCAGATAAACATAGCTATAAAACTAGGTGGGCATGATTAACAACCATAGTGATTTTTATCAAAATATTTGTATTTTGTTATTATTGCTTCTGAATATGATTCTTACGTGTTCTACCTCTGATATCATCGTATCTAAGTGGTTATGCTTGCAAAAATAGGTTATTATTCCATAATTTATTACATTAATTGACCTATAAATTGTTTTGCTAGGTTTTTATGTTTCACAAATAAATCTCCCTTTCAAATAAAAGAGAGAGTGGCACTAGATAGGCTGAACAGGCTCTAGTGGAGGAACTTGCACTAAGAGATATTTGGGTAAACACACTTAACATACATGACAGATTGCATGAAATCCTGTGGGCAGGCTATCCGGGTTGCAGAAAGGAGGTGGGATTCTAAATATGATTGCAATGAATTTTATGAAATCCATAAAAATTCAAGAAAATATATATTGAAAAAATATATGTGATATATTTTCAGTATTTTTAATATTTTCAAAAATGACCTATTTGTTCTTTTAATCTTTAAGGACTTTGATCTTTTAGTATTTCAACATTTGGACTAAAAATTAAGATATATTTCCTTCATAATTATGGTTCAAACTTCAAGGCCAATAAAAGAAATTATCTTGATTAGTTTAAAGATAAATATACTGAATCTTGAAGAATGGATAATTATCAGGATACTTAAGTCGATTCCTGAAATATTACCAGTTTTTCTTTTCTTGTATGGAGATGAAATATGCATAAAGCTTCTTCTTTTGTTTGACAATTATATTAAACGCAGGTGATTTCTGACACCATTCAAGTAAGATCCAGTTAAAATTTAGGTCCTAAAGTGATAGTCATTAGTCATGTGAAAGAAAAAGAAAAGATGTTTAGAATATCATACAAGTGTATGCATGAGTTGTGGTGGCTGGGAAAACAGTACCACCTATAATGGACAGATTTTACCCTCCAAATATTTTGAGAGAAACAGGAAGAAGGAGAGCAGTGGGAAGGGAGAAGTGAAGGAAGAATGAAAGAAGGAAGGGAAGAAAGGGGTAAGAAGGAGGGAGGGAAGGAACAAAACAGTTGAGGGGGACTTACGTCTTCCTGTGGCATTGGGCAGATGTTAGACACTATTAAGCTCATAGATAGTTATTAATATTGATGGTAAATTCTTTAAATTTATATTACAAGGGATTTATTATAATGTTATATCCTGATGTTCTTGGTCCTGAAACAAACAACAGTCTTAACAAAGGAGGCAATTTGCCTCCCAGTTACCAACTGTTGGACTGTCCCTTTTGTACTAGCCACTCTGAGCACTTTGACTAGTCAAACAGCCAGCTATACTACATTTATTCAAGCACCAGCTGGACATAATTCTTTGATGACTTGAGAAAGCTTCATGATGATCAAAACTGACTGTTCCAGTTACAGAGGGCACAGCTCTAGACAGGAATGTTTGGAATAATTTGTACCAGACTTTAGCTATCATAATCTTAGATGAACTCAGGGTGACTTACAACAAAGTATTTCTACCTGGACACGAGGCAGGCGGACTTCTCCCTGATGGTCAAGCAAAGTGACTGCAGAGACTGATGCGAAGAGGCAAGATCTAATTTGTCTAGAGCCTTTCTCAACAACGTGGTTAGTGCTGAGGCAAAGTTGTGATTGGTCTAAACAAGAGATTGCAATAGGTTTAAACCAAAGGACAGTGATTGCTCCAAACAAACAACAAAGATGAGCCAGAATATAAATCTCAGTGGCTATGATTTGGGGTAAAAATCAAGGCTGTAACTGGTCTAAAATGCAGTTCTCCATGACTGTCACTGGGGCTTAGCCTCCAAGTTGTAACTGGTGTCTCCAAATTTGGCTGGAATTGATCTGAGAGCTCCTAGGACTTCAGAATCAATCTATTCAGGCTTAATTAGTGAGTTGTCTGGGAGACCTGTTACTATGCTACAGTCCCTGGCTTTGCAAAATAAAACCCAATAAAAAGACATTTTGAGTGTGGTCTTTACTTGACTATTTTTAGATATGTCTGAAGAGCTCATAACATGAAGAAAGCAGCATAGGCAGCAACAATATCAGCGGGAGAACATAGGCAGTGAACTGGCATTAGCAGTGGCAGCTATCTGCAGGCCAATTTGCAGCAAAGCAGGCAGACAGCTGATTGACAGAGGGACTCTAACTAAGCATTTCACCAGTGGCCAGGGGCAGAAGAACACTTGTTACATTGTGCCCCAATACCTGAGTCTGCATAAGTGTTTTAACACAGAGAGTCTGTCTCTTGCAGCTACTCGTTCTGGCAAGCTGCATAACAACTTCACTTACTGCTGCCAAACACTGAGAGAAATGAAAGTCAACAGGGACAAGTACTTAAAAAGGAGCTTTTCTATCCTCACATTCTATCCAGGCAGACCAAAAGAATTCCCAACCAGCTTATTTATAATAAAAGAAAGGAATTAAAGAAGGAAGGAAAGGGGGGGCAGAAAGAGAGAAAGGGGGCTAAGGAAAATGGAATTGGTGTAGACACACTGTCACCAAAGAACACCATTTTTCTCCTGTAAAACCTTGTAGCATCAATTCTAGCCTGAAGAATCTTAGGATTGGATTTGTTTTTCAGTTTCTTCTGGGTAGTATCAGATTCACAGCTCTATTGAGCAGCAGCTGTAAATGTTATCTATCTCTTGTCACATTTAGCCTCTATGATTGTCAATATCTTTCAGTAGACTGCTTATTCTTTGCAACTGAACTTACCTTGACAAATCACTATCAATCAAAGTCATGCTGTAGGGCTCAATCTTGCTACTATACATTGTGTATTTTACAAAAGAGTTTGTCAGATAGATCTTTTGCAAATATTTTCGTCCAGTCTGTGGCTCATCCTTTTCATATGCTGAAAGTATACTTTGCAGAACACAGTTCTTTTCAAATTTTAATCAAGTCCTCATAAATTTTTTCATAAGTTGTACCTTAAATGTTATATTTAAAATGATACCAATAAGCCCAACACAATGTAGACTTTCATCAACTTGTAAAACTTGTACTTTTGCATTCTACATTTTTGTCTGTGCTCCATTTTGTTTATCATATGATATCTATCATGTGTAACCAAACATTTATCTCTACCATTGTAGTTCCTCGGGTAAGTACTCATTTAATATTTGACTTCAGATGATGTTAATTTCTATATTTACCTACGAACCTCAGCATAATGATTGAGTTAATTTTTTAAGAAATATTTTATTTATTTTTATTTTATGTGTGTGAGTGTATAGCTTGCATGTGTGTAAGTGCACCTGTGTCGGGCAATGCCCACAGAGGTAAGAAGGTGGCATCGGACTCCCCCCAGAACTGGAGTTAGTGATGGATGCTAGCCATCATGTGGGTGCTGGGAATCGAACCCCGGTCCTTTGCAAGAGCAGTCAGTGCTCTTAACCACTGAGCCATCTCCCCAGCCCAGAATTTTCTGTATTAATATGTTAACTATGCATTTATGTAAAGTTGGAAAGCTAGCTATTGAATAAGTGCCAGAAAATTTTAGATCATTTTAAGGTCATATCCTTATATGGTACAGTTCATCATCTACTAATATTGATAATAAAAGTATATTTTATAATGGACATCGTATCACTCAAAAGAAAGTAAAAGATAGGGATCTAGGATTGAATTCTTAGATAGTTGTCTGAGGAAAACTAATCAATTGTTTTTCTAATTCTATGACTATTAACTTGATACTTTTTAAAGACCAAGAGTTCTTAATACCATTTTGTTTTTTAGATGTTTCTCACAGGAAAAAAATACATTTCTAGAATTTATTTAGGATTTGATTTGAGAAAAGAAGTTTTGAAGCAAGATTTATGAATGAAAACAGGATATCATTACCAGGTAGCATCTGTGTGGACCATGTAGAAGAGTTCATCATATTTACAACACTGGCCTGAGAAGCAATGTATCCTTGAATACATTTCTACTCTGGGAATCATATGATGTTATCGTTAGCATAGTTTTTTAATTAACACAAACAAGAGTGAAAACAGTATGAGAAAATTGGTACAACTTGTCTCTCAGTTTAAAGATAAGATTATTTTTTGATACCACATGCCTTGTTGAATGTCATGATTTAACTTCCTGAAGCAGATCTAGGGAAATGAGCTTTCCCTTTATCTCTTGT
>NW_008343216.1:756471-772266 GCF_000622305.1 Nannospalax galili | reverse complement strand
ATCAGGTGAAGGTACCTGCTGCAAAGACTAGAGCTCAAAGTTCCATCTCCAGAAACCAAATACTGGAGGAACAAAACCAACTTCAGTAGATTATTGTCTGGCTTCTGTGCACTTGACTTATGCAGGACACATACACACACACACACACACACACACACACTAATCAGTTACAATTAAAAATAAATAAATAAGCAAATAAGTCAGTGAACATAGAGAATGTCATTAAGATAATTGTGTATGACTATGTTTGAATCTGTGTACACAAAACAAAAAAATACACAAATATAAGTGTTACAATATTCTGCATAATATAGAGCACGTAGTTTTGTAGTACAGAAAACAAAATATTTTTTCCTATTTTAATATACATATGTCCTACATATTAAATGGGTCTATATAAAAGTTTTCGTTTATCTGAACCTCAAATTTAGCAGTGTCAATATTTTTGGTTAAGTTGCAGTCCTCCTTTTAAGAATAGTGACACATATGTTTATAAATAATAGTTGTTTTATACTCAACTACAGAAAATTAAAGGATTAAAGCAGTAAAAGATGGGCTATCTTTGTACTTATACATGGAAAAACAGGGCCTTGAAAAATGGCTTGGTTAAAAGCACTGACGGCTCTTGTAGAGGAACCAGCTTCGATTCCCAGCACACACACGGCAGCTAACAGCCATCAGTAATTCCAGTTTCAGGGGATCTGATGCCTACTTCCGACCTTGACGGGAATTGTATGATACAGATGCACTTATACACGTGCAGGCAATACACTCACACACGTAAAAACAAAAATAATAAATATAATATTTAAAAAATGAAAAATATAGGTGGCATTTAATTGTGTGTATATGATAAACTATTTTACAGCCCTATTCCATGTGAACAATAAAGCTGCATTTCATGCCTGTTATAAACTGTTATCCAATAATTACTGTAACATTCTGAAGATTTTTTAAAAAATTGATAAATATATTTAAAAATTTTTATTTATTACTTTTATTTAATGTGTATGAGTATATTGCCTGCCTGTATGTGAGTGCACCCAAGTCTTGCAATGCCATGGAGGTCAAAAGAGGGCTTTGGATTCCCCTGGAACTGGAGTTAAGGATGGTTCATAGCTGCCAAGTGTGTGCTGGGAATCGAACCCAGGTCCCTGCAAGAGCAGTCAGTGCTCTTAACGGCTGAGCCATCTCTCCAGCCTGATAAATACAATTTTTTTTAACCAATGAGCACAAAAAAGACTAATTATATAAAATTATATAAGAACATTTGGTGGTAGTATCATTCAGTCTCAAATCAAAGAGCATTTAAATCTATGAGTTTTGTTTCCAAACAAGCTAAGGTCAGAAAAATACAAGCAAAAAATGCATTACCTTTTCACACACACACACACACACACACACACACACACACACACACAAACACACACACACATATCTATGGAGGAGTTTCATCAAAAAGCTACAGAAAAATCAGAGAGCAACAGCCAAAGTCAGGTAAGGAAAGGGAGTTTAATTTTTACAGTGGAGGAATTGACACATGGATCATTCCATAAAGTAGTCAGCCCTCCCCAACTCAAGTTTTGGGGGAACTTTATACTCATATGAATTATCAAAATAGCCAGATTTATAAATCTGTACATGTGTATTTTAATCAGACATGCCAAAAACAAAAATTAAACTAATAATTTTGTTCACAATGAAAGAATGAAAAACAGAAGTGGCCAGTTTGTTTAGATGGAAACAACATATGAAGACATACATGATATAATTACATGAAATCTCAAATAACACCTGGAAAAAGATTATCATAGAACATATGACATAATTATATGAAAACTTAGGTGTACCCAAAACACAATAATCAAGGCATATGATTAGGATGCTCCTTTGCAAGTAGGCATTTATCTTTTAAATCCGGTGGGAAGAGAACACTTCCTACATAACCTCCTTGTAGCTGTGAGACAGTTCTCCCTCCTCTTCTGCTAAGAATATGGTTGAGTTTTAGGATTCAAGTAGCCTCTATTCAGGGATTCTTGCCCAGCATGACTTGCTATCAAGCCATTTGACTTCACAAAAAGTTTTTCATTTGGAGGGTTTTATCTTAGTGTCATAATATCCTGCATAGCATCGTTTAAAGTTGCCCAGCACCACCTGGAGGACAATCTGGGTCTGACACTTGGACTGGGAGGAACCCATTTGAAATTTTATATGTGCCTGGGGTGTATGTGCACAGGAGGGGGTGGAGAGTGCTGGTCTCCTTTGTTCAGATGCCTTCCTGGCTGGCCACCTCCAGGTGACTTAAGAGGCCCTACCTTATGGCTAAGGATATAAATCCATGCTCTGTCACCTGAAGTTGAGTGCCCATTTCAGTTACATGACCTTATTGGAATCACAGAATGAGGACCAGATTTCATGGCTGTGCAGAGACATGGAACTATTACTTTCATTTTCACATTAACCCATAATCATTCAGAGGTTGAGACAGTTGTGCCCACTAGATTCCTGTTCTACCTAAAATGAGGCCAGTACCTCAAATCACATTGAGGTTTAACTGTGGTCCCTTTCCTGCCTGATTCCTATTTTATCTAAATGGGGCCAGTGAAATTGGGAGAAAGAGGGTCCCCTGGAGGATTCTTAATCTCATTCATAAAATAATTTAAGAATGAAGGCAAACAGAAACTTTTACAATTTTATTAGATTCTAAAAGAAAAATCCTGAGGACAGGAGAGCTCATAATCTTGGCAGCTGCCTTGAGGAGGTGAATAGTGGGAAGAAGGAAAGAAAATTATGGAAGCCATGCAGATTTAGTCTGCGTGAAGGTCAGACACATGGCTGACTGGCAGCCACATGGCTGGGAAAAGGAAGCTTTAGAGAAAAAGTGAAGAACTACAAGATGCTAGGGGCAGCCCAAAGCCTTAGAGAAAGCATGTTTAGTAAGAAAAGCATGAAGAAGAAGAGGAGAAATTACGCTTTCCTGAAGAGTTCAAGGAAGTGGAGAGACTTATGGAGACCTACATGGCTGTAGCTGGTCTTGAAGTTCTGCAGAGATCTGAGTTAGATCTAGGCAGGAAATATTCACTACCTTATTAATACACCAGGTATTCCGCCCACCTACTTAGCATAACTTAAGGTAAACATACCTTCCTGGGAGTGGTTCTATCACCAGGTAATTGACCAGTGAGACTTGAAAGGTAGATCCTCCAACAGATAGACTAGACATTTTTTATAGTCTGGATGAGTTCAATTTATGGGGCTTATTGAAACTCTAACACCAGCACCTCACAATCCCATTGAGGTTTAATTGTGGTCACCTTTCCTTCTTGACTGGAGTCAGTGCCATCTTGGAATCACATCAAGACTTTGTTTGCAGCACCCTGTGGGAAATCAGTCCATGTGGCTTCTAGATGTCTCACCTGGGGACCCATTACCTGGTTTGGACATCCATTCCTGGTCTCCATCTCACTTCACCTGGTGAGAGGTTCTGGTCCAGGGCTATGCAGCGCTTTCTGGCCTCCTAGAAGGAAACCCCAGAAAAGAAATTCTTCAGGGGTGAGAACTTCTGTATTTCAGAGGCTGAGGTGGGCTGCAGTGTTCAGGAGTGATAGTCTCTATTACCAACAAGGGATATAGCAGCTCGATCTCGGGTGGGGGGGGCTATAAAAATGTTACAGAAACATCAGAGACCAACAGCCAATGTCAGGTGAAGAGAAGAAGTTTGAATTTACACTGTCAGGACTGACACATGGATCATTCCTTATAGGAGTCAGCCCCTTCCCTTACATTTTGGAAGTCCTTTATACTCATCATATGTGGGGTGTGTGAGGAATGCAAACAAAGGGCAATTAGCACATATGTGATAAAAAAGCAGTTTACAGTTTATAATAGCAAAATTTACAGGAATGTGGCAGGTATTGGAAAACAGAGACTTCTATCTTAGCAAAGGTTACAGGAATGTGACAGCTTTGGGAAACAAAGACTTCTATCATGGGTAACCAACCACAGGGGGCAGGGGAATACTCGTGTTTACCTCCCCCATTTTTATGTCCTGTCTGAAAAATGTTCCTGCTCCAGAGTTCTTAATTACCAACACATTTCAATAAATTTTAGCAGCAATCTGATGTGTTTTTCAGTTTCCATTATTCATAATGCTCTTACATTTTATATATCTTTGCTCAGCTCCTCCAAATCAAGGAGTTGTAGCAGGACTGGGAATGGCACTTGATTATACAACAGTTTTCTGTAAAGGAAAGTTCCCAGTAAAATCCTACATGTTAAAATGAACTTACTGCAAGGTTTACCAATGATTAACATTTCAGGGTATGAAGAGTTTGGAATGTTCCACATCCAGAGCCTATTCACAAATAATATGGGAACATCTTTAGCCCCTAATTAGCCACCCCTTGCCCAGCTTTGTTTCTGAATTAATATCTTGTGATTAACAGAATGTATTATCTTAACAAAAGAAACAGTTCCCACTAATCAAAACACTGGGAAGGTCAGCAGACAGCATCTGAAATCTATTGCTGAGATTTCACTTTGCTATATCTGTCTACTTAATGTTTCCACCAACTTATTGAAAAGTCTTGGTTTATGAATTTTCTTGTTCTATTTCTATAAAAGCTTCATGAATCTGTTCCATGTTGGGACCTGGAATTTGGGGTAAACTGAATCTGGGTTCCCAGGCCATTGTCACTACTATTGGACTCAACAATGAATTATCTCTTATCCCCTTTGTGGTGAAATTTATGCTTTTGTGTCAACTGTTCCATCCATAAGAATTAATATTTGTGGTAGAAATAATTATCATATAAAAACGTAAGCAAACACTGTATCTCATCTAGAACAGCTAAAAAGAAAGTAATGCAGAAAGTAAAAACCAAAGGTCTTCAACTAAATATCCTTCAATATAAGGCCAGTCTTCAGAGACAAATTGAATTTCTGATTTTTTATCTAAAATATCTTTAAAAGTGTATTGCAACTGTACACATAAATATAAGCTGTATAGGATTGTATATTCCAATAGACAGAAGACAGACAGCTGCCATCCTCCCTAGCTAGGTTGAATGTACTTGCCTTAGATCTTTACAACTGAGCTTTCTAAATACCATGCCTATAAGAAAGAAGGAACAAGGAGAGTTACAGGACCCTTTTCTAAGAGGCTAGCCATACCTCCCAATCTACTAGTCAGAAATATTGAATGTGGCCTTGGGGAATGACTGATGAATCCCAGGGAGGGTCTCTCTCCATATTATGCAGCTACAGTCAAGTCACCATCTATGCTTGGATGAGACTTTCCTGTGTGACCTAAGGGTTAAGGCAGCCATATTGCTGTAAATAAACCCAGACGCATTGCTCTTCAAGTAAACCCAGTAAACACACTGGTTTCCCATAATGCAATTTGGAAAAATTGGGCCTCAGTTTGTATTGGTACCAAATGAGGAAGGGCCAGATGTTGAACCCTCCCCTCAGAAGAAATTGTAGCAATATAAGCTAATAAACTTCCTTTTGTTTTAACTTTTTTTTAATTGAGCTTTTAAAATTTCATATAATATTTCCCACTCACATCCAGAGCCCCTTCCAAATCCATGCTCCCCCTACCCCACAAACCCTATGTACCCTGCCATACATGCTGAGTCCTATGCATTCAGATGTTTGTACCCAAATGTTCTTTGGTATAAATATGTCCACTGGAGTCTAGTCAGCCCATCCAGTGGTTGTATGTAAGTCATACTCTCCTTTATCCAGCAGCAACCAATATCAAATAGCTCTCCATCTAGTGCTGACCCACCACCTATTGCTTGCCTCCTTTTTGGGCCTTTGTTTAATTGAGCTGACATGGGTCCCGTGTTGGAAGCCACCACTGCTGCAAGCACACATGAGCAAGCTTCCATTGGCCTGGAAGCCTCTACCTCATATGTTCATGAACCAGCCCTGGCTCTTACAATCTTTCTGTGTCTTCTTCCACAATGGACCCTGAGCCATCAGTGGGTGAGGTTCCATATAGGAGTCCTATCCTACACTCTACAGTCTCTTATTCTCCAAAACTTGGCCAGTTGAAGCCTTATATATAATACACTCTGATGTACATGGGAGCTTCATTGGTGAGAGTGGAGAGGTACATTAGCCCTCTGTCTACCCCTTATTCCACTATGTTCTATGAGTGTTGATTGCAGGAATTCAACTGCAGATGTTTCACCTAGTACCAGGCATATCCCCGGGGTGTATGTTCTCTATGGCTGACCAGATGTGCAACTCTGCAGTAACATTCGTCTGTTGCAGAAAGAAGTTTCTTTGATGAGTGCTGTATGGCATGCTTGCCACTCTAAGGGAGGCCTCTTCCATCTGGCACTGCATTCCCTTCCAAGCAGGTCCCAGATATACATATGCATTAGTGATCAGACACTCTATGTACATTTCTCATAGGGTATCTAGGGCATCACTTTTCCCTTCAGGTTTTCTAGCCCCTGAGATTCACTTATCTCTACTATTTTTTCTCCCATTGGCCTCTCTCTTCCCTTCCTTCCTAGTTACAGTGCCCCGATTATTTCTTCCTTCCACCCAGTACCTCTTGTCTCCAGCCATCTTTCCATTCCTGACTTCCCTTCCTCCCCTATACCATGGTCCCTTTCATGTCCCACCCTCCTCTCCTCCCTGCCAATTACTCATAATTTTTCCACCTCCCTCAGATAACATCTGTTCCCTACTATCTCCCTTACAGGTTGTTTCTTTTTCTTTATTTCCATGTATCTTTTGCCTTTACCTGGCTTCTGGTGTTTCTTCAGAATTTATATACTCATATATCAGGGATTGGTGCTACAATCCACAAATGAGGGAAAGCATATGTTGCTTGCTCTTCCATGTTTGTGTTACTTCACTTAGGATTACACTCTTTAGTTCCATTCATTTATCTGTAAATTACATAATTTCATCTTTTCTTACTGCTGAGTAGAACTCCATTGAATAGATGTACCACATTTTCCTCAACCATTTGTCAGTTGAGGGACATTTAGGTTGTTTCCATTTCTCAGCTACTGTTAAGAGAGCAGCAACAAAAATGGATGTACAGATATCTCTACAGTATGATGAGTCCATTGGGAATATGCCAAGGAGTGGTATCACTGAATCATATGGTAGGTTCATTCTTAGTTTTGTGAGGGCTCTCCACACTGCTTTCCACAGTGGTTGCATGAGTTTGCACTCCCAGCAACAGTGAATGAGCATTCCTGTTTCTCCACATCCTCTCTAGTTTGGAGTCTTCTGTTCTCTTGATCTTGGCCAATCTGACTGGGGTAAGATAAAATCTTAAAGTGGTTTAGATTTGCATTTCTCTAATTACTAAGGGTGCTGAGAACTTTTTAAGGTACTTCTTAGCCATATTTATTTCTTCTCTTGAGAACTCTCTGTTTAGGTCTATCATTCATGTTTTTATTGGATCATTTATCTTTTTATTTCTTTTGTGAGTTCTTTGTATACTCTGCATATTAATCCTTTGTCGAGTGTGTATCTGGTGAAGATTTTCTCCCACTCAGTGGGTTTCTCTTCCCTTCTTTAGTTATTTCTTTTGCTGTACAGAAACTTTGTAATTTAAAGGCATCCCACTTATTGATTCTTAACCTTAGGACCTCAGCTGGAGTCTAATTTACAAAGCTCTTTCCTCTGCCTATATTTTGAAGGGTGCTGCCTATGTTTTCATCTATCAGTTTCTGAGTTTCAAGTTTTATATTGAGACTTTTGATCCATTTGGAATTGACTTTTGTGCAGGGTGAAAGATAAGAGTCAAGTTTCACTTTTCTGCAGATGGAGATCCAGTTTTGCCAGCAGCACTTGTTGAAGATGCTATCTTTCTTCCATTGTGTGTTCTTAATACCTTTGTTGAATACCAGTTTAATGAAATTATATGAACTCATGTTTAGGTCTTCTATTGTATTCCATTGCTCTACATGTCAATTTTTATGCCGGGACCATGCTGATTTTATGACTATAGCTCTGTAATATAATTTGAGACCTCTTATGGTGATGCCTTCAGCATTGTTCTTTTTGCCCAAGATTGTTTTGGCAATCTAAGGTCTTTTGTGATTGCATATGAATTTTAGGAATATTTTGTCAAGCTCTGTGAAGAATGTCTTGGGTATTTTGAATTGGAATTGCATTGAAGTGTTAGAGGCTGGTGCCTTACTGGCCTCTTTGACTTCAGAAATTTTCCTTGTTTTTTCCCTTTCAATATTCTTGATATGAGTTGAATCATTAGTCTAACTTTTTCAGCTAAAGTAAAAGGGGTTGTTTTTCAGGGTTTAATGTTTAATTCTTTTGAAGTAAGATTCATGTTCCTATTATTCATGTTCCTATTCTATCACAAAGGGTATTTTTAAAAATCAACAAACCTTCACTTGTAAAATGGGTTTCTCAAAACTAGCTGATTGTAGTGTCATGAGATTTTATCCGTAAGATTTCCTGTAATTCTAAAATGAGTTTATGCAAATCTGCTAACTGCAAACTTCTGCTTTTGTACATGGCTTGCTTGCTGGCTTACAAAGGGTCATGAAAGACCTATAAAAAGACTCTGTTACTTTAACTCATGACTTCTTTTCTCCTACTCCCATGGAGAGTAAGTTAGGCCTGATTGCAATCGTAATAAATTTTTACCTTGCTGCATCTCTGTCTCTGAGCCTGATTGGGTCATATCTCTAAGACTACAACAAAATCTATAAATTGCTTTTCTCAGTTGGGAGGTTTTGTATTACTGTTTCAATTTCCTTATTTGTTCTGGGTCTGTTTAGGCTGTTTATCTCTTCTTGGTTTTACTTCGGTGGTAGCCATAATTTTAGGAATTCATCCATTTCTTTTAGGTTTTCAAATTTAATGGAGTATTGATTTTTAAAGTATTCCCTTAAATATTTTGGGTTTTTTTCTGGTGTCTGTTGTGATAGTTCTGTTTTCATCTCTGATTTTCTTATTTGGATTTGCTCTTTGGTTCTTTTGATTAGCTGGGCTAAGGGTCTAACTTCTTTAAGCTTTCAAAGAACCAGCTATTACATTAATTAATTTTTTGTATTATTTTCTTTGTTTCTAGTTCATTAATTTCTGCTCTGAGTTTTGTTATTTCTTCTTGTCTACTAGGTTTGAGATTGGCTTATTCTACCCTTTCCAATGTCTTGAGTTGTAAAGTTGTTTACATGTCCTCCTTCTGATTTTTTAATGTAGACACTAAAGCTATAAAAATAGCTCTTAGTACTGCTTTTATGGTGTCCAAGAGGTTTTGTTGTGTTGTGTTCTAATTTTCGTTTTGTTCCAGGAATACTTTTATTTCTTTCTTAATTTCTTCTTTGAACCATTATTGATTGAGGAGTGTGTTGTTTAATTTCCATGAGTTTGTGTATTTACTAGAGTTTCTTTTGCTGTTGATTATAAGCTTTATTGCACTGTAGTTTGATAGAAGATATGGAATTAATTCATTTTTTTGTATTTGTTGGGATTTTTTTTTTGTGCCCCAGAATGTAGTCAGTTTTATAGGAACTTCCATGAGCTGCTGAGTATAAAGTATATTCTTTGGTGGTTGGGTAGAATATTCTGTATATATCTGTTAGGTCCATTTCATATAATATGTCATTTAATTCAGATGTCTCTGTTTATTCTTTGTCCAATTGACCTGTCTATTGAAGAAAGTGGGGTATCAAAGTTGCCCACTATCACTGAGTTGTTGCCAATCTCTGTTTTATAGTCCTGGACTACTGCTTTTATGAAATTGGGTGCTCCAGAGTTTGGTGCATAAATGTTCGTGATTGTAATATCTTCTTTGTCAATTGTTCCTTTGATTAGAAAGAAATACTCCTCCTTATCTCTTCAGATGAGTTTAATTTGGAATCTATTTTGTCTGATATTAAAATTGCAACACCTGCTTGTTTCTTAGGGCCATTTGCTTGGAGTAACTTTTTCTATCTTTTCACTCTAAGATAGTGGCTATCCTTAAAGGTGAGATGAGCTTCTTGAAGACAACAAAAAGATGGGTTTTCTTTCTTGATCCATTGCACCAGCCTGTGTCTTTTGACAGGGGAGTTGAGGCCATTGATATTTACCATTAATATTGAAAGGTGCAGATTGCACGCTGCCATTTTGATTTCTTTATGTTTGTGGCCCTATTTTGTGTTTCCATTGATATAACTTATCTTCTTTCTGTATCCTCTTTGGCATACTCATTCATTTCTTCAGTCCTGTATTCTCTGTAGTGCTGGTTTTGAAACTATGAATTCTTTCAGCCTATTTGTGTCATGGAAAATTTTCTGTTCCCTTTGAACTTGATAGATAGTTTTGCTGGATAAAGTATTCAGAGTTGGCATCCGTGGTTGTTTAGAACTCAGAATTCTTTGTTCCAGGCTCTTCTGGCTTTCATAGTTTGCACTGAAAATTCAGCTGTTATTCTGATGGGCTTCCTTTATGTGTAACTCATTTTTATCTAGCAGCTTTCAGTATACTTTCTTTGCTCTGAACATTTAATGTTTTTACTATAATATGTTGTGGGGACTTTCTGTTCTGATCATGTCTTAATGGTGTTCTCTGTACTTCTTGAATCTCTATAGGTATATCTTAATTTAGCAGAGTTTTCTTCTATAATCTGTTAAAACTCTGTTCAATGCCATTGGTTTGATTATATTCTCCTTCCAGTATGCCTATAATTTGTAGATTTGGTTATTTCATGCTGTCCCACATTTCCTGAGAATTCCTTTCTTGTGTTTTTCTGAATTTTACATAGTCTTTGCTGAAGGACTCCAGGTCATCAACTTCATTCTGCAGTCTTGATATTCTGTTTTTCATTTCATTTATTCTGCTTGTGAGACTTTCTCCTATTGTTTCTACTTGGTTTATTGAGTATTTCAGTCCCATGTTCATTTCCATTTGGGTTTACTTCACTATTTCTATCTCTTTATTGAATTCACTTTTCAAATTATGAATTGTTTTTGATATTTCATTAAGCCACAGGTTTATATATTTTGGGGCTTCTGTAAAAAGTTTATGCCTTTCCTGTTAGATTTCTTTAAATTGCTTGTGTTTTCTTGTAATTCTTTGATTGTGCTTATGACTGTTCTTTTAAATTCTGTCTCCTGGGGTTCTACAGGGTGGTTTTATGTTCTGCCCTTCTGTGGGACTGGTAGGTTTTGTTGGAGACATGTTTTCCTTGTTTTTCATATTATTTGTGTTTTTGCATTGCTGTCTCGGCATATGGATGCTCTTTGCCCGTTATGTATTGGACAGGAACTTCTATTCTGCTTTTGATTAATTTATTTTTGGTTCAGAGTCCTGGCTAAGCAGGTCTGTCTGATCCCAAAGCTGGGAAGGGGCTGCCTGGGTGAGAATTTAAGGATCTATGGTAGGGTGAGTGGTTAGTCTGGTTTGGGAAGGTAATCCTGGGATTTGGGTGTAAGGAGTAGGAGCCAGCCTGTGAGAGAAGCTTGCAGGGACAGTGATGAGAGGAATGGGGTAGCTAGTCCTCTTGTGAAGAATGAGTTGGAGCAGAGGCTGGGCCTGCCTCTGAGAGAGGCCAGCAGGGGACAGAGTATAGGTGGATGAGAGAAATGGAGGGAGAAAGTGAGCTTGATCTGACTTACCAGAGTCCTGGCTGAGCAGGTCTCTCTGCCTGATCCTGAGGCTGGGAATTTGCTGGTGAATGGGCCACATAGGTGATAACTTAAGGATTTATGGTAGGGTGGGTGGTCATCCTGGTTTGGAAAGGTATTCCTGGGATTTGGATTACAGAATATAAGACAGCCAGTTAGAGAGGCTTGCAGGAATAGTGATGAGTAGAATGGGGTAGCTAGTCCTCCTGTGGAGAACCTATACTTCCATTTATACAAACAGAATCATCTTACATTTTATTCTGAGATGCTGCACCTGAGCTGATGGATCTGGAGATAAACAGTCAGGGTTCACTTTACATTTTTTCTGCTAAATTTAGCAAGTCAGTACAAAACACATCATGTAACACCTCTATACCTTAGATTGACCCTCCATGAAATTAAAGCTGTAGTGAGCAAAAAATATAAATACTTGTAAACAATTTGCATTGTACTTTACATACAGAACACACTATTTATGATTAATAAATGAAATGAATAATGACAAAACTTTATCAGCTCTTTATCTTGTAACATACTTTGTATTTTCTTACTAATGAACACAGTACTAATTTATATATATATGAGTAAATAAAGACCCGCTTGCCTTTAAATGAATCTGTTGTGTTTTAAAGTATTTTCATACCACAAATCTTTCCACAATGATACTTGTGATGGATATTCAGGTTGTTTATAGCATGTTATGATATTATTCTGTATGCTGTTGCTGTAAGAATCTCTCACTAAACATGTTGGTATAGATTGAGAATATTTAGGTAAATTAGAGTATCATTGAGTGTTCATTTTTATTATTGTGGATACTAACACATTATTGTGCTCTAAGAAAGGATTATATATTGCCAGAACATAAATGAGATTTTCAATTTCCACAAATCTTTTGAAAACTGACTAAAAGAAAAAACTATGTTTATTTACTCCAAAGAGTACCATGATGTTTTTGTCTCACTGTATTGTAATATACTCACTGTACAAAATCAGACATTCTTTGAAAGAAGAGTTTAAGAATGTCTGTTTCAAATAAAGTAATATAACCTCAATTTAGAGTATGTGTGTCTTTCTGTCTAATACACATTTCTACTAAGTGGGAAGTGTTACATTAAAAGCAGAACACAGAAATGCTATGACTTTTCATATAGTAAAGGGTGAGCAAGTGGGACAGAGAACAATTTTCTTTCACAACCTCTACAATTTCAATCTGCACTCATTCAAAGACAAAAATCTCATGAGATTTTAATCACACTTTTGTAAAAAATACAATGTTTTTGCCTTATCTTATCTAGGTACTGAAAAAGAAAGAAAGAAAAAGCCTGGTAAGAACACATGCTCTCTGCATATTATGTAGAGACTTCTCTTCCATTAATTCTAACTGAGAAAATGGGAGGAAATATATTTCTAGTGCTTTTTACTAAACCATATGTTAGTCATTAATCAGTATGATTTAATGAAGACTTAACAGACCAACCATCAACCTTTATTGTGAACATTTATTTAGTGGAAAGGTCAGAAATAAAATTAGATTTCTGAGAGCCTTTAAAAAGAGAAATTTATCCAGAATGGTACCCAAACCTGAGGAACTCATGATACAATGTTGTTTTTTAACAGAAAAATAACAATGCCCTTTACTCAATTCACAAAACACACTGATGATTTTGTACAATATATTAACCTTACTATCCAAGTTTAAAAATAATATTGAAAAGTTAAGGATCACAGTCTGTTTTCTTTCAGTAAAGATTATTGATAAAACAGTAAAGTTTAATGTCATGGTGAATGGCAAGACTATAAAAAGGGCTTCAGGCATCAACTAACTCACCAAGGTAGGTAACCTTGTAATCCTAGCACTCAGAAGGCTAAAACAAGAGTACTTCAGATAGTTTGAGGCCAACCTGTGTTAAATAGCAAGATTCTGGCTCAATAATAACAATAAAAATATTAAAGAATTGTATCAATTTTTCAGGGCCATTCAAAAAATCAAGGCCAAATATGTTAGAGAGAGTGAAAGTCTCTCATATCAGTTTAAAAATATAAAACTGTAAAAAATAAGAATATGTTTTATTTATGAACTTTATTTGTAATGGAAACTATATATCACATGATTATTCAATATTTAATAACTTTATTTATTAACAGGATTGAAATTGCTCCTTAATGCTTGTGAAGAAAACATAGTCTTCACAGTTACTAAATTTTAGAAAGAGAATGAGGAACTTGGATATAGGTCATAAACATTAAGCAAAATAAAACAAGATTTTGTGAAACGAACTTGAAAACTCTGGCCCCTCGTATGTGTTTGTGATTTTTCAAGGAGCACTCAAACACTGTTTTTTTTAAATATGAAATATTTCTTACTAAGTATTAAAATTAATATTTATTTATTTATTTATTTATTTATTTATTTATTTACTTGATTATTTATGGTCTTTTCTTAGACAGGGTCTCTCTGTAGCCCCAACTGCCCTGGAACTCATTATGGATACCAGGCTGACCGTGACCTCACAGAGCTCCACCTGCCTCTGCCTCCCAAATGCTGGGATTAAAGGCATGCTTACCACCCTGACTCTATTTTTTCATTTTTTTAAATTTAATTATGATATTAATTTTGTGGCCCATGGTGTGATGATTGCTTAAATTTGCAAACTCTTTTGAAATACCATTTTCCTCATAATAAAGAATTTATTATAGGTAAAATTGTAATCACCTGTGATAAAAATAATTGAATTTATAAAACATTTTTTAAATATAATTTGAGGAGTTTCATCTAGAGTATGACATATGGAGGGCATAAAGATGACAGTATCACTTAAGAATATTTAAAACTTAGCAAAACAAAGAATAATGACCAGTCCTGTTATTTGTACTGGTTCTTTAAACTGAAGCCTAATGTTTTGTGTAGAGAATGGGAAATCACATAACAACTGCAGCAGGACCAGTATAAGATGGTATGTGACCACAGTGGAGATAGGCACCATTCCCCCACCACAGGAAGCCAAGTTCAAAGTGGAGAATGCCTCCTTCCACGATTGGAAAGAACAGTAGGAAAATAAGTGGAGAATTCCAATGCAAAGCTATGGTGACTACGGAAGGAACTTGCTATGTGCTCAAACTTAAAATGGATCTCTATTTCTGAATCTGTCTTGGAAGAGTGAGCCATAGTAACTTCAGATTTCTAATTTTGTCCATTGATAACACTACTAATGCACCAACATCTATAAATTAGGCATACTTTAATTAGAAAATTACAAAATAGGAATTTCTATTGGATTTCACTATTCTTTTTTTTTCTCACTATCCTTTTATCCCATATGTAAGGGACTCTGTTGTAAAGAGAAAACAAACAAGCAAAACTCCTATAAGGTCCAAGAGTTAATGTAGGAGTTAAGACTGTTTGCATGCAGAGACCCACCAAGCATGCTCCAGGGTGAGTTGCAAAGAGGAATCTTTCATTGTATTATTCAATTATTCACTCACTCTTTCTTTCTTGTACTAATTAATTTAGGAAATAGTAAGTAGCACATATAAGGCACCTGCTCTTCTACTTCCTGAAGATAAAGTACTAAACATGAGCTATGCTACTTGCTACTTTGTAACTTAAATTCTAGTTTGGAAGACAGTGAAGCAAACAGTACCAGATACTTGTAATGCAGCTAATGAATTTTGAACAAGGAAAGCAGTGTATGATGCAGGTTTTGACATTGCAATAGTTCATCAGAAGGCTTAGTTGAAAGTTCTAAAACTAGCACAGAGTTCACTAATAATTATTTTTGTTTGCTTTTGTTTTATTTGTCCTTTAACTTACACTTCTTATTTCTCCTTGCAAACTTGCCTTTGTGTATTTTTCTGTGTATTTACTTATCTTTCTTTCTTTCTTTCTTTCTTTCTTTCTTTCTTTCTTTCTTTCTTTCTTTCTTCTTTCTTTCTTATTTTCTACGATCAAGAAGAATCAGTGACCACAGTGCTCTTCTTTCAAGCCTGAGGACTTGAGTTCGATTCCTAGAATATATGTCAATGTGAAGGGAGCGATCAGACTCCATGTGCATTCAGTGCCATGCATATGCTCACAGTGGCACATCTTGCACATACACATATACACACACACTCATACACAATAAAATATTTTAAAGTATTATAATATTAAAATATTTCATTTATTATATTATATTTCACA
>NW_008343216.1:753744-756452 GCF_000622305.1 Nannospalax galili | reverse complement strand
CAACATTGAAAGAGTGTATTATTCCAAGTAATTCAGAGGAACAGGATCAATACTTTACATAAGATGAGATACCTTCTGGAAATTGGTGTCTGCGATTATGGATACACAGAAATTCTGCAATATCCCCTTTGTGAGGTAAAGAATTTAAGAAGTTGGTGTAAATTATTCCATCTCAAAGGGCTCAGAACAGAGGAGAGGGATGGCTTATATAAATTCATGACTCTTAGGGCCAGAATGCAAGCTTCAGAGTTTCACTCAAGGACAGAGCACTGGTGAGTCCCTGCCCTTTGCTCTTTGGTTCTCTTACAACCTTCCCAGGGGCTGGGATGTTGATGTTACCCTCTACTGGTGTAGGTTAATCTTCTCTACAGGACTTTTTCAGATGGGAACACAGACAACTTTAGTCCAGATAAGTATGTATACAAATTAATCATCACACTGAATAATGTTTTAAAGCAGCGGTAGTACTGAGTTGTTAAATAAAAAGTTCAAAAGTAAAAAAGCAAGTGCCTTCAAAAGAGTCAATAATAGAGACTAATGAAATTATTGCCCCTTTTAAAATTTGTATTCAATGACAGTGGCTGTACTTAGGAGCATTAAAAATAAAATACTGAATTTTTGTGTATTTCGTACAGAACAACTCAAACAATCTTTATACCCTCATCCCTACTGTGAACCTCCAATAGTCCACCACCCCCACACACACACTGGAGCTCATATACTTGGTAATCCCCGTTAAGGCCCACTAGTTTGTCAGTGTCCTCAGCCATTACCCAGTGCAAATCCATCCACTAAGACTAGTCAGCCTATCTATTGTTCCATTTTATTAGGAAGATCAGCTCTTTTTCATCTAGCAGCTATCAGTTGCCAACATTCCTTCAGAAAAGATTGAGATGCTGTTCAATTTTCCAGTTCTATGCTGAGTTATTGTCTGCCAAAGTTTGCATGGGACTTGTGCATGCTGACACCATTGCCATAGAGCCTGGCATGGTGGCACACACCTTTAATCCCACCACTCAGGAGGCAGAGGCAGGCGGACCTCTGTGAGTTCAAGGCCAGCCTGGTCTCCATAGTGAATCTAGACCAGCTAGGGCAATGGGAGACCCTGTCTCAAAAAGACCAAAAAAAAAAAAAAAAGAAAAGAAAAGAAAAAAATGGAGTGCAGATAATGAACAACCATCCCTGCATCTCTGGAATAAAGCTGACTTTCTCATGGTGAATTATCTTTTTGATGTGTGTATGTGGATTGCAAGTATTTTGTTGAGAATTTTTGCATTTATGTTAATTAAGGATATGGGGCTATAGGTTTCTTTTTGGTTGTATGTTTACCTGACTTTGTTATTAGTGTGATGCTGACTTCATAGAAGGAATTTGGAAGTTCTCCCTCCATTTCCATCTTTTGGAATAAGTTAAGTAGTATCAGATGTAGCTCATTCAATGTCTGGTAGATTTCCACTGTAAATCCATCTGGTCAGTGGCTTGTTTTAGTCTGGAGGTTTTGTATTACTGTTTCAATTTCCTTATGTCTTATTGGTCTGTTAAAGCTGTTAACCTCTTCTTGGTTTAGTTTTATTGGTTCCCATGCTTTTAGGTTTTCAAATTTAGTAGCATATAGGTTTTTAAAATATTCCTTTGTAATGTTCTAGATCTTTTAGGCATCTATTGCAATGCCTCCCCTTTCAAATCTGATTTTGTTTATTTGGAGGTGCTCTTTTTTTCTTTTGGTTAACTGGGCTAGCAATTTGTCAATCTTGTTTATCTTTTCAAAGAACCAACTCTTGGATTCGTTTATTTCTTGTATTGTTTTATTTGTTTTTATTTCATTAATCTCTCCTCTGATTTTTGTTATTTCTTCTTTTCTGCCGGGTTTTAGTTTCATTTGTTTTTGCTTTTCAAGTGTCTTGAGTTGCAATGTTATCATTTATTTGTGCTCTTTCTGATTTTTTAATGTGGGCACTTGGAGCTATAAACTTCCCTCTAAAGACTGTTTTCTATGTGTCCCGTGGGTTTTGTTGTGTTATATTGATCTTTTCATTTAGTTCCAGGGATACTTTTATTTCTTTCTTAATTTCTCTTTCGATCTGTTCATCATTCAGGCATGTATTGTTTAATCTCCGTGTGTTCATGTAATTACTATGGTTTCTTCCATTGTTGATTTTAAGCTTTATTGCATTGTGAGGTGATATACTGTATGGAATTATTTCAATCTTTTTGTATTTGTTGAGGCTTGTTTTGTGCACCTGTATATGGTCAATTTTGGAGAAAGTTCAAGGGGGTGTTGAATAAGGTATATTCTTTGGTGCTTGGGTGGATTATTCAGTAGATGTTTGTTATGTATTTAATATATGGTATTGTTTAATTCAGATGTCTCTGCTTATTTTCTGTCTTGTTGACCTTTCTAATGGAGACAATGGGATATTGAAGTCCCCTACTATTAATGAGTTAAGGTTAATCTGGGTCTCAGAGTCCTCTAGTACTGTTTTTATAAAGTTGTGTGCACCAGGGTTTGATGCATGTATGTTCATGATTGTCATATCTTCTTGGTCAATTGTTCCATTGATCAGAATGAAGTGGCCCTCTTTATCTGTTCTGATTAGTTTTTGTGCTGGATAGCTTTAGTGTCAACTTGACACACCTGGGTTGAAGGAGCCTCAATCGGGAAATTGCCTCTATTGGACTGGCCTGTGGCCATGTCTGAAGGGCATCTT
>NW_008343216.1:753093-753435 GCF_000622305.1 Nannospalax galili | reverse complement strand
GGGATATTGCTGTGACAGACCTGACCTTTGTGTTTTTGGGAGGACTGTGGAAGTGTTTGGAACTTTGGGCTGGAAAGGCCATTGAGTGCTCAGAATTTGTTGCTGTGGAGCTTGGAACAGTTATGCGGAAAGAGTTGTAGATGATGGAGGCCTAGCTTGTGAAGCTTCAAAGGGAAGACAAGACTATCAGGGCTGTTCATGTGAGATTTTGGATTGAGAATCTGTGTGTTCTGGTCAGCTGGGGCTGAAGAATCAGCTGTGATTAAGAAGAGACCAGAACCTGAAGCAAAACCTTTGCTTTACTGGGACAACTGATGCTGGTTAGCTGGGGCTGAAAAATCA
>NW_008343216.1:751796-752757 GCF_000622305.1 Nannospalax galili | reverse complement strand
GCGACCCCAGCTTTTTGGAGATGCCGGGACCATGGGACGACCACCAAGGAATGCGGCAGGTGTGGAATAGAGCTGGCCTGGGTCTGCGAGATGAGCTGAGTGTGCCGTGGACTGCTGCCCCTGCCTGTGGGGACCCTGTACAGGTAAGGCTCGAGGGGGACCACTCCCTGAAAGGAAAAACGGGTGAGAAAGAAGAGACGGAGCCCAAGCAAGTCCACTTGTCAAGGGTCGCTTTATTGTACTGTAAGCTTTCCTTACATACAATTTGTATTTAGAAGGGGTTGAGGGAGTTGGTCAAAAGGTTACAGCATTCCTATGGGTATGGGAGGGGGACTGAGCAATTCAGCAACATGACTGACCAGCAGATGTTCCAAGAGATTATTGCATGACTCATTTTTCCGAGAACTGTTTGTAAGAGGAAGAGAAAGATAACCTTGCCATAAATTCTTTCCCAAGGTTACTTGTGCAAGCAGAATGTCCTGCTTAAGTCAACTGTTTGTAGAGCTATATTATATTTTTTGGTAATGAATGTTGTTTCTCCAGCTCGCGACAGACTGCAGAGTCAGAGCAGTGGACCCTTTGGAGCCAGAAGATCGTGAGTGAATCCCAGATGTCCAGCCTTGAGCTACTTTGCTGGACTTTGGTTTTGCTTAGGTGTGCCCAATTCTTCCCTTTGAAATAAGACAGTATTTGTTTCGGATTTTACAGAAGCCCACAGTTGAGACTTTTAAAAGAGACTATGGACTTTAAAATGTTTGGATTTTTTAAGGACTGTGGCATTTTAAAGGTTGTACTGTCTTAAGTTGTGATGTTAACATATCTTGGGGACAGAAATTGGAAAGTTATGGTTTAATAGTGATGTTTGTGTGTCAAGTTGACAAGGGGTCAATTGTGCTGGATAGCTTTAGTGTCAACTTGACACACCGGGTTGAGGGAGCCTCAGTTGGGGAATTTCCTCTAT
>NW_008343216.1:747784-751765 GCF_000622305.1 Nannospalax galili | reverse complement strand
CAGGTGGGCCTGTGTTGCATAAGAAAGTAGGCTGAGCAGGGGGCCAAGGGGGCAAGCCTGTAAGCAGCGTTCCTCCATGGCCTGTGCTCCAGCGCCTGCCTCCAGGTTCCTGCCCTGAGTTCCTACCTTGGGCTCCCGGATGAACTGTGACCTGGGAGATGTAAGACAAATAAACCCTTTCCTCCCCAAGTTGGTACTGGTCAGAGTGTTTTGTCACAGCAATGAGGAACAAACTAAGACAGTTTTAGTTTGAAGTCTGTCTTGTCAGATATTAGAATTGCAGCTCCTTAAAAGTGAGATGATTTTCTTGAAGACTACAAAAAAGATGGATTTTGTTTCTTGATCCATTCAACTAGCCTGTGCCTTTTGACTTGGGAGTTCGGTCCATTGATATTTAAAGTTAAAAATGAGTGATATGTATTGATTCCTGTCATTTTGATTTCTGTTTGCATTTTTGGTCTAACTGTGAGTTTCTTCAGTTATACCTTCATTAAGTTTCTTGCCGTAACCCCTTGGGTATGTTCCTTTCTTCAGCTCTTTGTATTGCTTCAAAAATTCTCTGAAGGGCTAGTTTTGTGGGCATGAATTCTTTCAGCCTATTTATGTCATGGAAGATTTTTCTTTCCCCTTTGAGTATAACAGACATTTTGGCTGGGTAAAGTATTCTGGGTTGGCATCTGTGGTTATTTAGAACTGGGAACACTTTGGTCCAGGGGTATTCTGGATTTCATCATTTGCACTGAAAGGTCAGCTGTGATTCTGATGGGTTTTCCTTTTATGTGACTTGTTTTTCTTTTGCAGCTTTCAGTAGTTTCTCTTTGTTCTGTATGCTTAGTATTTTATTATGATATGCATGGGTAGTTTCTTTTCTGGTCCTGTCCTTTTGATGTTCTATATGCTTCTTGTATTTGTATGCACATGTCTTTCTTTAATTTGGGGAAATTTTCTTCTACAATCCTGTTGAAGATCTTGTTCATACTGTTATCCTGAGATTCTTTTCCTTCGTCTATATCTATGGTGTATAAATTTGGTCTTTTTATGGTGTCACACATTTCCTGCAGATTTCATTCCTGTGTTTTCTTAAATTTTTCATGATCTATGCTTGGGTGGTAGAGTTCGTTCACTTTATCTTTAAGTCTTGATATTCTGTTCTCTATTTCATTCACTCTATTGGTGAGGCTTTCTCCTGACATTTCTAATTGGCTTATTGAGTGTTTCACTTCATTCTTCATTTCAGTCTGAATGTTCTATATTTTTAACTCTTTTCTGAATTCACTCAGAAGTTTATCCCTATCTTGTTTCAGTTCTTTGATTTCTTTGTTTATTCTTTAAATTAATTGAATTATTTTATTATCTGTATAATTGTTCTTTTGAATTCCGTGTCCTGTGTTATGTCTAGGGGGATCTCACTGTACTCCTCTACAGGACTGTCGGTACTTGGTGAGGACATATTATTTGGGTTTTTCATGTTAATATTTTTTCACTTTGACTTTGACATGTGGATTTCTTTTGTAGTTTCTGATTCAAGAAACTGAATTTTTAGTTTGAGATTCAAGCCTTCCTTTGCTGGGTTTAGGTCTGTTTCTGTTTGTACATGTTATGTACCTTTATTGTTTGCTTGTTGGGTATGAAAAGCTGGTTAGTCTAGGCTTCATGTTCTGTCTTTTGATTTTGTATTGGAGGGGATAGACAGCTTTAATCCTACTGCTCAGAAGTTCCCACTGAGGCCTAAGACCAGTGAGGATAAGGTGCTCTCAGGCTTCCTCCTAAGGTCTGTATCCCTAAGTTCAGCAGTCACCTTACAATTTGTGAGGCTTACTAGGTAGAGGTAGGATTTAAGAATCTCAGGTAGTCAGGGAATGATGGTGGTCTCAGGAATCCAGGGCAAGCAGGGAAAGAGGCTGTTCTCAGCAATCCCAGACAGAATGGGGGTGGGGACATCCATGGATAAAGGCTGGTCTCAGGTATGCAAAGGTAAGTTGGAGGTGGGGACAGGGTGTGAGGGCTCCATGGGACTAGATTGAAGAATTGGATTGGTCTGAGTGCAAAGGATCAGGAAGCAGTGGAGGGGGTCTGGACCAAGAGGGTAGTCCAGAGGTCTGGGTTGACAGGAGAAGAGGTGGACCAGTGCCCATGCTGGAAGGAGAAAAGGGATGTGGGGGTGGGAGTTTAAGTCAGTTTGTGGATGTTAAGGCACAAAAGGTGTGGTCAAACTTACCAGGGAAGGACACTAGCCTCAGAAATCCCAAGGAGGTTGGGGGTGGGACAGCCAGGGATAAAGGCTTGTCTCAGCTGTGCAAAGGCAAGGTGTGGGAGGAGACAGACTCTGAGGGCTCCAGGGGACTAGAGTGAAGAACTGGGTTGGTCTGGGTGCAAAGGATCATGAAGCAGTTGGGAGTCTGGGCCAAGAGGCTAGTCCAGAGTTCTGGGGTGCCAAGAGAAGAGGTGGGCCAGTGCCCACACTAGAAGGAGAAAGAGGATGTGGGGCTACTTTGCTGATTTTTAAGTTGCAACCATATTGTGAATCTGAGTACATACAGCAGAACATTCAGATAAAAAGCTTCCTTCAATAAGTTACCTACTTGACTTGAAGTATGCAAATTCTGTGATATCTACCATTTCTACTAAAATATAGTAGTAATATAGCATTAACTATTTTATTTCAATTATTTGAATATTTTCTATTAAAGGTAAAGAGAATTAACAATGTTCTCTATGTTCCTAAATTTTAACATATAAAAATAATCACAAGGCTACCTTTTGGTGGAACATGATATCTGTATTTGTACATTTTAAAAAGTAATTACATGGATAATCAGCTATATTATGAACAACAAGATTTTAACAGTTTTAAATAGGCAAATATGCCCACACTGAAAGAGAATTAGGCACCATGAAAAGTAAATAAGAAAATATTTAGTTTAAATAACTTCATAATTTTCCTTAATAATTTTAATGTCACATTTTATAGTACTCACATTGCCCCATGCTTTTCTAGTTTTCACTATTATATTTGTCTGGAACAGACAAAGATGGTATAGTTAGGAAAATGCAGTCTATATTTTAGGTATTATACCACCTAAATCAATTCACAGTCAAATCTGAGAATCTTAATTCAGTAACTATCTGGTTAAATCACAGTGCAGAATGAATATTTAGAAATAAGGCATCTTAAAGACATCACCTGGGGGAATGGGTTATGAAAGATGGGGTAGGGATGAACAGGTAGAGTCTGTACCTTGGCAGGCAGGTTGTGAGGATTCAGAGCACACCTGCTCTGATTTATAACACCTTTGAATACTAATTGATTTCCTGACTGCATAACTTAGGGCTGGAGCTCCTTTTCTCTCATGCTGTACTTCAAAATCTAAGATTTCTTTTTAAATGTAACATATGCCAATTCTTAACTTCCATTAACCCCAAAGATTTAGTCAGAGTTCATGCTCCCTTTCTCTTTCATTATGTCCCAAAACAATTTTTAGGATGGTATATGTCACTGGGAACTCATATTGAACACTCAGTTCATAGAGCTGAGTGCATATTTATCAAGCATGCATTTAGCTCCTTAGAATGATGTCTTACAAGTAGCATGCTGTGGCTAAGTTTAAAACAGTACTATGGAGACTCTTTTTACATTCAAAAGATTTAGTTAAATTCATTTAAAAAGTTAAGGTGATGTTCTGGATAGCAATTTTAATCAATAGCAAAAAATAGGATATAATTAATGATATCAATAAGTAAGAAAGAAAACAACACAGCAAGACATCTCCTATGCTAAGCATAGTCTCCATTAGTGGTTCCTTTATTTTCTACATGACAAATATCTAGTCACATTGGCTAATTCTATATGACCTTGGGGATGGCTGATGAAGAAATATACATAAACAAAAATGAATAGTGTTTTTAAGTTGAAAAGTTAAGCTTTCAGTAATTATTTCTATATGTTATATATTATTTATATATCATATATTATTTATATTT
>NW_008343216.1:729169-747489 GCF_000622305.1 Nannospalax galili | reverse complement strand
AAGGAAATTGAATATTTGGAAAACTGCTATATATAGATCCTGCTGTCAGCCTTATTCATTTACAAATATATTTCCTTCACAGTTGCTGTAGGAATGTAGGTGCCACTTATTTTTTTATATATATGCTGAAAAATCCATTTTTCTTAAACTGTACTCAATCACAAATGTCATGTAGGTGTAAATAAAATCCTGAGCAAGTAAAAGAGCAGTGTAGAAAAAGAAATAGGCTTATATCATTTTCCTCTTAGTAACCTTAAGTGCATGATCATTTAATTTAAGTTTTGTAGACATCAATTTTGCTTCACTAAATACATAGATTTTCTATCCTAATCTTCTCTAGTTATGAAATGTATATCCATCAATCTCTCCTTTTGGGTGTATTAAATAAATATGTTCAAAAACTGCATTTTGCTTCTTTATAAGTGCTTGGTAATTTTCTGCATTCTCTAAAAGGGTATTACCATTCAGTGGCCTGCCTTGAGCAATCTGTCCCTTGGGCTGACTATAGAACCACACTGTGAGGTAGGACTCCTCTTTGCCTTGAGGCCTGCTTCTGTCTATACTTAATGTTTATTTTCTTTTTTTAATTCTTCTCTTTCTTCTTTCTTTTTTCTGTGTTATTTGTTTATTTATTTATTTATTTATTTATTTATTTGTGTGTGTGTGTGTGTGTGTATGTGTGTTCACTCTCATACTACTGCATGTAAATGAAATTTGAGGTAACCAACTCTCTACTTGTACCATGTTGGTTTTGGGGAATCAAATTGAAATTTTCAGCTTTGGTGTCAAGAACCTTTTTGTGCTAAGCCATCCCACCAGCTCATGATATACTGTTTCATACAAAGTCTTTGTAAACTTGAACAACCTTGACACATTACTCCATGTTGATGTGTGGGTTTAATTTCATTCTGATTTGGAATTAATGCTCTTTGGACCCCTTACTTTTAAGGGCTGTGCAGATTCAGAATACCTTTTTAATTTGCTGCATAATTATATTCATTTCCTGCCATGGTTGATGTCATTCTCTTGTATACCATTTCATGGGGTATGAACATACCTATCTGTTCATTTTATATTAGGCCTATATAAATAATATATTTCCTATTCGTCAATCTTTTGCAGTTAAGAGCATAAAATGTTGAATTGATTAGACAGTTGGCTTAAGGTTAAGTCATGTATACAGATCTACTGTGCCATAAATTAGGAAGGGAAAAAAATCTAGGCAATTTGAGAAGAAAAATTCCTGGAATTTTCAAATTAAATATTTTCTTATAGTAGTCTCACATTGCCATTAAGTTTCATTATATCTTGGAATTAATACACTAAAGTCCAGCACTTTTCAATTAGAGTAATTTTATTATACAGAGACAAGTTTAGGTTGCCTAAACAAACTAATACTGCTGGAGTCCTGTGAGTGGAGTCCAGTAAGAGTGCTGAATGTTGAGGGATGCTCTTAACAGCCCCCTGTCCATAATGCATTGGGTCCAATGTTACAGTGGAACTAAGGGAGAAAGACTAGGGACTAGTTTAATTAAGAGTACTATTTTACTTCTAAAGTAGAAGCAAGAATAAATATTTTTCTCGTAAGAGAGACATTACATAGAGTGTGCAATTATACTAGGAAAATGCACAAAATAGTTATACTTGACTCAGTATTTTGTTTTCAGAAGATCCATAGGGGATGAAAAAGAAATAGGAAACAAGGGGGAAATATTAAAAGTGTCACTGTCTATTCTCAGTGTTTATAATACACTCACAACAAACAAGAAGACAAGAGTTTTCTAGAGGCCCCTATGTCTCCATGGAAACAAAGTCCTTCATTTTCTTGTCTTGAAGAAACACTACCTATATCTCAGCAGTAAGGAAACCTGCTGCTGAAAGTCAATTTATTTTCTATTGCAGCAACTCGACTTAGAAAGACAATCATCAGTTCCTTTCTATTTAGGGGCCTACTGGGAGCTTTCTCTATACTTTTTTTTCTGAAAACTCTAACAAAATAAATCTACTGAGACATAAAAAAAGCACAATACAGTGCATTGCACATAGAATTTATTGGTTTTGGTTTTCTTTCTTTGTTACATCAAAAACAACATCATCATCAATGATGACAAGCTATTTCAGGAAGATAGAATTACTTTAGTCATGTTCTAACAAAGAAGCTAAAAATAAATGACATTAAGTGTTGAGAATATATTAACATCTAATTCAAGGAAACCCATTGCAGAAAGGCAATGCCAGTTAATTTCCTATGGGAGATATAACAGGTTTCAGTTAACTTCAGGAGAATCAGGGGATGAGCAAGCAAGTCATCCTTCAGTATGGATGTATGGGATATTTATGTGGGATTAAAGGGTAGTTGGGATTTTCCAATGCATCTCCAATATGATTACATCATGCATATTAAGATTTCTCTGTTAGTAATCAGATTTTTATTCCTTACACTTTTTTGGGTGGGTTCTTTTTGAGACAGCATCTCCTTGTAGCCTCAGCTGACCTGAACCTACTATGTAGACCAGGTTAGCCTTGATTTCACAGTGATCTACCTGCTTCTGTCCCTACTGCAGGGATTAATGTTCCTTGCTGTTCTTACATAGTTTTATGACCTTAAAATCACACTAAGTAAAGCTTATTTTTCACTAATTTTGAATGAATATCATAATCAATGTTCAAAATTATTTTTACAATATAAAATCTCTTAAAATAAAAATTAAAGACCCATCTCATCTTACTTCTCTAAAAGCATTTGTTCAGAAATATAATTAGAAACACAGAAAGAGTTTGGAACATTATTGTTGTCCTGCAGTCTTAGACCAGGAGATGTGGTGAATGGTTACTCTGCATAAAATAAAACTAGATAATATTAGCACAAAACCTAAACAAATAATTTTATATTACAATTAAAAACTTTTATTTTTGAACAAGATAAAATATCATTTTGTTTTAATATTATGTGAAACAATTTAAAATTACTGGTACTCGATATTATTTTTCTCATCCCCCAAAATACAAAACCTTTATTTGGGACATCACAGCAATGCACTGAAATAAAATACTCTTTGAAGTTTCTTGGCTTCTATAGAACTACAAGTAGAAATCATTAAGTTGAATTTATGAAACTCTACTTGAAGAGGGCTTTCTTATGAGGAGAAAACTCTGCTGTGTGTTCCCATTCCATGCTCCCTCCCTTCCTGCTTAGAGTGCACACTGGCTTGCTGCAGAAAAATGAGCCTCATTAGACTCCAGGAAGCTCTGAGTAAGCAAGCAAAACAGTGGGGATTTCCATCCCACAAGACTGGGTGAACTCAAATCCCTTCGGAGCCTAGAGTTTCCAGAGGCATTCTTCTTTATTATCTATGGACCCTTTTTGTGTGTGAGAGAGAAATACATCACTGTTTTATTTATGCAGACAACCTATGCTTTTTGGTTCATGCTAAACTAAATCCCCATGGATACTCCTGGCTGAATCATCCACAACTTATGCCAATCAAAAAGGAGAGATTTATAATTTTGTGTATTATATGTGCAATAAGGAAAATAATGCTTGAAAGTTGCCAAATTATCTATTAATATAATGTATAAGCTTTACTGATTATTCAAAATCATCTTATCATTTAAGTCCTATAGATATGTCAGTTCTATTGATGAGAAAATTTTCTTATAGCTAATACAGGACAGAGCTATCACTTACTACTACATAGCGTAGACCAAAGCTGTTTGCAGGAAGATAAAGTATTTAATTCAAGGTCTCATAAAGAAAAAGTCATGAGAAGAAAAAAATATTTAGGCTAGCCTAAAGGCCAAGTTTACATTCTTTTCCTTTTGTTTTAATATTGTATATATTTAAAATAAAATTGGTAGGATAATCTTGGTCACAGATTTTGATTACATGTATATTAAAGGTTAAAATTAAATAGAGAAATTTCATAAATTTAATTATGTCCACTTAAAGCTGAGTATACCAATCCATAGAATGAAAAGTTGAGTCAGCTAAGGTGCCCCTGAAATCTGCTCAGGAACAATACATAGCTTAATTGGTGAGAAGATTTTCTATGATTATATATATTTTTTGAGACAGGGTGTCCCTGTAGCCCCAGTGGGTCTGGAACTCACTATATAGACCAGGATGGCTTCCATCACAGAGACATCCACCTGCCTCTGTCTCATGAGTGCTGAGATTAATGGCCTATGAGTATACATTTTAACACATCAAGGTTTCTGGCTTTTTAAATTGGTTCATGCAAATGTATTCAGGAAATAATGCATTTCTGCCAGAACGTTCATCTTGGAAATGTGACTCTCCAAGGGAAAAAAATCAGAATATTCTTGGCTTGAAGAAAATTATGATCATTAGATACATACACCTTATCAGGAGTGCATTTAAAGTGAAGAGGGAAGGTAAATTATAGCATGCTTACAGTACTATGTGAGCAAGGATCATCCTTGCTCGGGTGGGTTCAAGTGCTTCTAATCAATATCTATTTCCTTTTGCATTGGTTTCAGTAGGCTAAATTTGATCCTGTCTCTGAATATAAGGAAGAAGGCAGATGGCTGCCTTATATCTCTACTTTCAAGTGCTCTCTAGGTAATTACCTGTGAAAGAAGAGGAAGCAATTTGCTATATTAAAGTTGGTTGTAATTTTTATTTCATTTGAAACTTACCAAAGGATCAAAAACAATTGCTGAAGCTTTTGAAGGTACTGTTTTTTTTTTTAATATAAGATTCTTTGTCCTCGATAGTAAACCAACCCCTAATGACTTACTGTGATATCAATAGATTATTACATCACTCAACTCTCACCAGATAATCTTCTCATTGCTGCAGGTGGTTTTTAACATAGAGACCCACAACTGGCCAACATTCAGAGAATAAGTAATGCAGAGTGTTAAGTCTGGAATGAGACACCTGTATCAAACCCTTGCCACCAAAGGCTTGGGAGTATTGCAGAAGAGTGGGGGAAAGCAGCAGTCTGTAGGAGCTGGAGATGGTGGACAACTACAAGGAAACAGTGTTTTCCAGACAGTAGGATGGTTACCCATATGAATTCACAGCAATTATGACAGCATGCACAAGAACCTACTTAGGCTCAGGCCGAATAATATCCCAGCATAGTCAGGGGAGTCGACTTGGTTGGTATGAACTCCCAGTGACTGCTGAGGATTTACTGACCAACGGTTGCAGCTGGAAGAAGGAAAGGCAGTTTTCTTCATGGATGTGACTGGGTAGGTTGACTCCATGCCAGTTAATGGACCCAAACTAAACAGCATCGGGGGCCACAAATTCTACTCCTTGGATCTTAAAGTAAGTAATAGAGGATATGAAATTAAGTGGGAGGTAGAAAGAGGACATTAAGATAGAGGAGGGGGTGTGATTGTGATTAAAATACATTGTATGAAATTTACAGAAATTAAATTTAAAAATTTTGAAAACACCTCATTTCCTGGATGAGGGATTGGTTCAGGAGCTAAAGCGCTTGTAGAAGCTTGACAACCTGAGATGGATTGCCATAACTCATGTATTTTCCACACTCTGTAGTAACTGTAATATGGACATCTGTAATCCCAACACCCCTAAGTGGAAATGGGAGGCCCAAAGAAGGCCACCTGTCCAGGCACAAGGTGATGAACAACATGAGATTCTTTTAAGTAAAACCAACAATGAGACTGCACCAGAGCAAATGTCCAAACACACATAACATCATACACACATCATACACACACACAAAAAAAAAAACAAAGAACCCGTGACCTGCACGTCACATGAATATGTCTTCATAATTTCCTAGCATATGAGCACACTGTGCTTTTCCACAGTATGAACAGAATAATTAAAGTACATTAAGATCAGAAGTATTTAACTTTTAACTTTAAATAGGATTCTAGTTTATTATTAACTATTTTATCTTTGAGTATATATGTGTGTGTGTCTCTGTGTTGACACACATAGACACAGACACACACATACACACACACACACACACAAGCATGTCATAGCATGTATGTTGAAATCAGAGGTCAACTTTTCAACTTTTGGGAGTTGATTCTGGTCTTCTACCTGTTGTGGAAGTTTCTTTCCTGTTTCTGATGCTGATCTACATGTTTCAGTCCAGCTGGCCCTTCAAATTTCAGGCAATTCTCCTGTTTCCACATTCTACCTACTGCATCCAACTTAAAATATTACACAGACATTTCATAGGAAACAAAACTCAAAATGGGAACCTCTGATCCAATGCATTAAAGCTGTTTGTTTTTGGTGCAGGGGAATCAAGGTGCAGTGGGTGAGATGTGCCTTACCAAAGTAGTAGGGGGGGAGTTGATCTTCTTTAAGGGAGTGATCCAGATAGGTTAGCTCAACTCCAGTGGATGATATTGAACCAAGGGTCTCAGGCTACAAATGCTTGGTCACATAAGACTTAACATATATGACAGAAGGCATGAAATCTGGTAGTGGTGGGGATATAGGGAGTGTGGATGGAGGTGGGGGGGTCTAAATATGATTAAAATCTATTGTATGGAATGCACAAACACTCAATACAAACAACCATGAAAAGCTGTGTTATTTACGTTTTCTTCAGTTAGAATCACACTAGCAAGAATAAAGAAACTGTCCACATTGGTTGGCAAAACTTGCAATAATATTGTATTACAAGGCACAGAATATTCAAATATAGCTTTAACTTTGTTTTATTCCTTATTATTATCATCTGAGTTTTATTATAATAGGTATGATTAAGTAGTAACTTACTAAAATCATTTTTAAGATTCCAGGAAGATAGAGAATCACTCTTTCAGTCATTGAAATAATTGATCATAGAGAAATCATTGAATTCACTAATTCAATCATTGTAATTTTTGAAGACACTAAATAAATGTTTTTGCTTTAATTCTGTGGGTGATATTTTGATTTTATTTTGTGTCATTTAGTGTCTAGAAAAAATGAAACCTTCAGGAAGGGGTGGATCTTAGTTCAATATTTAATAAAATGAGAAGGATAAATATAACAATGCAGTATTGAATAAGAATCTTGACAATATGTTTACAAGAGAGTGTATGAGCATTAAACATTTATCAAGCAACTTGATGTTCAAAATACTGGAATTTGAAGATCATTATCCCTGCAGTGACATTATCAGAATCGCATTCTACTCTGGAGCTAAATAACATAATTTCAAACTGCCAAACAAGTTGCAAATATGTTAACTGTACTTGGGATTTAAAAAACACAAACTGAAGAATACAAGTAAAGAAAGTAAAACATTAGTGGAGGTGCATGCTCTCACTGCAGCATTCTGAAGGTCAATTTGAGGCCAGCATGCCCTCCATTTAACCCTGTAAAAACCAATAAAAATTATAGCAAAAGGATGCTGGTCTGCAGAACTCCTATTCACATGAACCCCACAGTAAATTTAAGGAACTTGGTCTCCAGAATAAGGAAAAGAAAAGAGTAGCTGCATCTCTTTTTTAAGCAGAATTTGGTCACAGAATAAGTTATTCAAGAGAAGGCTCAACCACATCACATAGATGTTTAAGCTTCCTAAATTGCAGCTTAAATAGTTGGTATGTAAAGAAGTTGATTTTCAGGAGTATCACCATGGGCCTCTCCTTGTCACCATTGCTCAGCTAAGCATAAGCCATCATAATTCAAATCTTTGTCTTACATCTTTTATCCAAAATATTTAAGCATCTAACACTTTTTACCATAATTTGTTATATCCTGTAATTTTTATTTGTTGCACTACATTTTAAAGGTAGATTTAAGAGATACGTTAGGGCTCAAAATCTAGGCTTTCTAAGTCAGTATGTGCATTTCACATATTAAAGCTGTTAATATTGAGAGAAATATATTTTAACTAGATTTTTACAAATCTGTATAGTATATTATATGCATTTTGTCTTATTGAGCTTATAGAAAGTTTAGAGTGTCAAACGTGCATTTAATGTGTACTTTTTAACAAATGTATGACAATTAAAATATTTGGAAACAGGGATATCACATTTAAATTTGTGAAAAAATCTTCTTAACTGCACTATGCCATTGACATGCTTTGCATAATGCCAAACCATAGCTGGCGAAACCAAGTTTAATAAATACCAAATATATTTTCTGTTCAAAATAATATGAACTAGAAGGTGCATGTAAGCAGTATATGATTGAAATTGGGAAACTGAACTCTGTGAAATGAATAGAGCAAGGAATTTTGTAAATTAGGTGAAATCATAATTGTATGTCAAGATGAGAATAAGGTTTCCATCTAAGTGTCAGAATCTTTGAGGACTCTGTGTTTCATATGTCTCCAATGCAATAATGTTAAAAACAAAAAGTTTTCCAGTAGCCATTATTTCCCTGAGAAAAATATTAAAATTTATTAATGCAGATCATGTATTCAGACAACAGACTAGCAAAACATACTATAATGACAACAATTTCTTCTGCTTAAAAACAAAGTAGAAGACTCATATTATCTCCCTTGAAAATGAGACTGTAATTTCTGATAAAATGTAGAATATACTTAGATAATATACTCAGATAAACATATTAATTCGAATTTCTTAAAATATCAATGTATTATTTGTCACTGCACAAAGAAAGGTAAAAGAATCCTAGAATATAAAAAAATCATATACATAATATATGTAATTATGTACCTAACACATACATACACACACTCAGAGCTATGACAGGGCTATAGCACAAACTAGTCACAGAGCATCTTATCAGTGTTTGTCTCTCATTTCCAGTTCTCTACATGGTGACATAATGAAGGCTAAGTAAAACACACATTTGAAAATGCAACAACAGATGTCAGGAAAAGGCTTCTGATGTGAAGCTCTGGGAAGGATATCTCACATATATTTAGGGGAAAAAAAAAAAAACCTCTTGAATAAGATTTTAAGACACTGAATAAATTCCATTAAGATGATAGTGGTTGTAGGAGAGACATTCCATGCTCATGGGCTGTCAGAATTGTTATTGTAAAATGGCTATATTGCAAAAGTAGTGTATTCAGTTATAAAAATTCTGATGATATTTTTCACAGAACTAGAAAAATAATCCAAAATTTTATATGGAAACACACACCAAAAAAAACTATACATGACAAAAGCAATCCTAAATAGAAAGAATGCTTTGGAACTCTCCTACTACTTACATCACCTAACCTCAAATGATGCTGCAGGTTTATAGTGACAAAAGCTCATGGGACTAGACCAGTGGCATAGAATAGCGGCTCCTAAACTAAACTTGCATAGTTATGGCCTGCTAATTTTTGACAAAAACTTCAAAAACATACTGGAAAAAAAGATAGCTGGTTCAACAAGGGTGCTAGCAAACTGAATTTCACTGGAGGAAAAGTGAAATTAGAAAGAAAGAGGGATACAATAATAGCAAAAGTCTGTCATAATGAAACCCATTTTTTTGTTTGGTAATAACAAATAAAATACAGTAAAGAAGCATCCCATTTATGAAAGAGAGAGAACAATTGCACAGTAACTGTAGACCATTGTTTGCTGATGAATATTCTTTGCCATACTAGATTGTCACATGTAAAGTTTAAGGTGGATTGCTGGCTTTCCTTAGAAAGCAGGAAAACTTCTTTTTCACAGAGAATATTGATTGTCATTTTGAACACAGGGAAAATACCTAGTAGTTAAAGGTGGGGGAAGAAATAAAAGCTCATTATTTTCCAAATGATTCCTAATTGAAACATACTTAGAGTCACCTAGCAAAATACTTCACTTGGATATAAGCTGGAATGAAAGAATGATTCTCAAAGAGCCATGAAACAGTATTTTCCTTTTCTTTTACTGTGAAAGAACACAATGATTCTCTCATTATTGTTATCTTTATCAGTTGGAGAATTTAGATAGATATACAGTTTAAATTAAGTCTAGAAAAGAAGCCATCTGTAATATTTGAGGCTCTGTGTAAAATCATGCTACAAAAATCATGTGATCAGCTGATGTTAATTAAACACCTATTTGAGCAAAGTACAAATAATTCAGATATTTTTCATGGAAATTTTTACAAAACTTAAGGAAAAAAAGTAAAACTAATCTGACACATATGATGAAAGGATGTTTAAAAATGTTAAACTCACCCTTGTCACAGTCAGGGGTCTTTCTCAAGATCAAATAAATATGCAGTCAGCAACAAGTAGAAGGTATGTGTTCAGGTTGCAATAGCCTATGTATTACCCTAAGGCACACTTCCAAATAATAGGATGTCTGAGTTCCATCTTTGGAAGTTCACAAGACGACATTACACTTCTGATATTCCGAATCATTCATAGGGATTTTATAGAAAGTATTTTGAGGCAAATGATCCCTAGGATTCACTCCATTTAGCTTCACTGGCCATTGTGGATTTTATTCTAATTTCAGTAAAAGGCTGAAAATACTAGTACATAGTGTCATAGAGTTCAATAGCATTAAAAGTATCCTGGTGCACTGCAAGTTGCTTTATTACTGCAGATTTTCCTTCTTTTTTTTAAGTAAGAAATTGTAAGATAGAGCCTCATATGAAGTTTAAACAATTAGAGTAACAAAATATTTCATATGGCATTTAGAAGCTGTTGGAAAACAGCTAGTGGCTTTGCAATTTTTTTAATCCACTTGAAACTGAAATATTATTAAAGAAGTCCCTCTCATTCCTCCCAGCATGGGAGCCCCACCTAGTCACTGTGGTATCCAGGATGTCATATGAGTAGGAAGGTGCCAATAGGTCATTTTTACTTAAGGAATTATATATACTTCACTGATTTGGGCACTCTTGAAATTTTATTAATCCAAGAAATATTACACAACAAACCTCCATTTAAGAACTAATTTTCCATGAAGTTCACTACAGCGCTTACCCGATGTGACAACACATAGTGTTCTTTCTCAAATTTTGCTAACTTCTAGTAAATATGACAGCATATATCTGATAACATAAATGTAGCAAACGTATTTGGAGAGAAATTAAGAATGAACTTCAGGCATTTTTTTTAGTAATTTCATCAAGAGATTGTCACCTTTTGGCAAGTTTTTGTTGGTATGATAATTAATTCATGTCAAAAACAAAATAAAACAAAAGCAAACAAAAACCCTCCAGTTCTGTTAGATTCTGGTGTATTAGCACATAAGGAACAGAACATTTCTAATTGACCTCTCCTATCTAGCACTATGTAATAAGCAAGATAAAAGACAGGATGAAAGTAAGCAAAGTAAGCATTTAACAAACTTTAAATGTTGAAGTTGTCTGATTATCATAGTGGATTAATATTGCTTCATTGTAAGTTCACACAATTTAACAAAGGTGTCTCTCATGTATTGACTTGATTTTCAAAAGATAATACTCAGAAAAATCCAATTTCATTAGCTTTAAAAGCACCTTTACAATAACTTACCATTATGAAAGTTGAATTTTTATAATACTTGTATCACATAAACCAATTAATTATTTTGAATTATAACAAGATGAACTATAACCTGGTATGGAAGGATGGTTGAAAAACTATCCCTTCCTTCAATAGTAGCTTCTCTCTCTCTCTCTCTCTCTCTCTCTCTCTCTCTCTCTCTCCTTCACCCACCTCAGATCTTCATTTTCCATAATTTTGACAACAGTCAATTTCAATATATTTTTTTTGAAAGAAAGTATCCTTATTCTACATATATTAGACACATATATTTAGTCATTGGAGCATGATTAAAAAAATCAAACCTTTTCTAATCATCACTATGCTCTGGACAGAATGAGTACATCTAGATAAGTGAAATTTTTCATCTACTACTGGCTGCTTTTCACTTGAGGTTACTATGTACAGAAAATATGCATATTAACCTCAGTGGGAAGAGTTACTAAATTACTTTATTTTATTAAAAATATTTTATTTATTTGTTTTTAATTTTTATTGAGCTTTTGTACATTTCATACAGCAGTTTTTAATCCAATTTAGAGCCCCCTCTTCCATCCATGTTCCCCCAATGGACGTCATGTATTTCACCATACATGTAAAGTTTTGCTCAGTAAAGCATCTGTAATCAGTTGTCCTTCAGTACAAATTCATCCTCTGGAGTCTAGTTAGCCCACTCAGAGATTATTGGTAATGTCCACTTTCTCTGATACTTCCCAGACATGGACACCTCGCCACCCATTTCCTTTGCTCCACTCTGAACCCTCATCTGATTGAGTTGGCTGACGTCCTGTGCTCAGTGCCACCATTGCCACGATTGTACATGTGCAAGCTTCCAGCGACCCGAAAGCCCGTGCTTCCCTATGTTCCCAGAACAACCTTGGCTCTTACCTTATTCCTGACCCCTCTTTTGCAATGATCCCTGAACCATGGGTGGGGGAGTTTTGATAGGAGTCCTATCCAGGGACACATACTGTACAGCCTCCTCTTCGTTAAAAGTTGAGCGTTTGTGTCTTTTCCTGTGCATCACACTCTATTGTATAAGGAAACTTCACTGGTGAGAGTTGAGGGATGCGCTAGTTCTCTCTCTAACCCCCAACCCCCAGTTTTATTTTTCATGAGTCTTAGGTATAGATGTTTCACTATAGATATGTACCCTAGGACTGGGCATCTCTCAGATGTGTATTCTCTTCTGCAAAAAGAAGCTTCTTTGATGAATGGTGTACAGTATACTTGTCTGCAAATATAAGGGTCCATATTTAGCATAAAGTTAGAAAATTTATCTGTCTAGAGATATGACAGTGATAGGGTTTTCCTTAGGATCTATGACCTCTACAACTATGTATTTCACTGTGTTTACAGTGCCACCCTTGAGTTCACTCCCACTGAGAGGGCTTTAAGTTCAATTAGATAGCTGTTGATTATTCCCCAGCAAACAGTGCCACTTTTGCACCAATAAAGGCAGTTTGCCATGCTGATTGTCATGGCTATTTGGCTTTAGGACTGGGTTTGTCCCTTGTTTGACCTTTTCTCCCTCAGCATCTTGAATAGTATCCTCCAGAACTATGAGAGCTAAAATTCAGAAAGAAGTCTTCCAGGTTAGTTCTTGCTCCATTGCTCCAAGTTCTGTGTCCTAAGTATGTCCTGCCCTCATCAGTAGGGTTTTATTTTTCAGCTCTGAAAGGTAACCAAGAGGTCTGGAAAATAGTCTGTGTTATTTTGAGAGTTTCTTGGAATACTCAGAAACACCACTCAAAGGGAGATCTCTCCTGTCTGGGACTGTCTTCCTTGCCAGACAGCCCCCAAGTATACATACAAACTAATGTTCAGGCATCATATGTGAATTTCCCAGGGGGTTGTGGAGACAACACATTTTTCTCTGGTTTCCCTACCCACTCCAGCTCCATTCATCTCTACACCCCCCTAATCTGACCTTCTTCCTCCCTCCCCAGCCCAACCATCCCCATTATCCCTTCCCTCCTGCAAATAACACACCCTCTAGTCATTCTCACTCACCTAAATTCTCTCTTCTTCTCCATGACCCCCTGCATGTCTCTCCCTCCTCTCCCCCCATATGAAAACCCCCAATTTCCCTACCTCCCCCGGTAACATTTGTTTCCTACTTGTCCCCCTCTTTCGGGTTCTTTCTTTTCTTTACCTCTGTGTTTCCTTCCCATTTTCCTGGTTCCTGGCGTTACATAAGAATATATACATACATATAAGGGATTGGTGCTACAATCCACAAATGAGGGAGTATACACATCACTTAATTTTCTGCTTTTGTGTTACTTCACATGGCATAAAAGTCTCTAGTTCCATTACTTTACCTGTGAATATCATGATTTCATCTTATTATGGAGTAGAAATCCATTGTGAAAGTGTACCACATTTTCATTATCCATTCATCAACTGAGAGACATTTAGGTTTTTTACATTCCTTATCTATTGTGAAGAGAGCAGCAACATACATAGATGTACAGCATGATGAATCCTGTGGATATATGCCAAGGTATGGCATAACCATATCATATGGTAGGTTAATTTTTAGTTTTTTAAGAATTCTCCACACTGCTTTCCATAGTGGTTACCCAAGTGTACATTCCCACCAGCAGTGAATGATCTTCCCCTTTCTCCACATCTTAGCAGCATTTGGTGTTTTACACTTTTTTTATCTTGGACAGTGTGACTGTGATAAGATGTACTATTAAAATGGTTTTTATCTGCATTTCTCCAGTTACTAAAGTTGTTGATCACATTTTAATGTGCTTCTTAGGCATTTTTATTTCTTCACTTGAGAAACTCTTTTCAGGTCTACAGTTCATCTTTTTATTGAATCATTTATTTTCTTCTTCTTTGTTTTTTGAGTATTTTATATATTCTGGATTTAAATCCTCTCTCAGACATGTAGCTGGTAAAGACTTTCTCCCATTCAGCCTGTTTCCTCTTCCCTTCCTTGCTTATTTCTTTTGCTACCCAGAAGTTTTGTAGTTTAATGAGGTCTTACTTACTGATTGTTGATCTTAGTGCATTAGTTAGTGTCCAATTTAGAAAATCATTTCCTAAACATATATCATTGGGGGTGTTGCCTCCATTTTCTTTCTAGCAGTTTCCAAATTTTAGGTTTTATATTGAGGTATTTGATCCATTTGGAGTTGACTTTTGTGCATGGTGAAAGATAAGAGTCCAAATTCAATCTTCTACAGGTGGAGATCCAGTATTTCCAGAACTATTTGTTGAAGATGCTATCTTTCTTCAATTGTATGTTCTTAGCACCCCTGTCAAATATAATGTGGCTGAAATTGAATGTATTCATGTTTGAGTCTTCTATTGTGTTCCATTGATCTCCATGTCTATTTTGTACCAGTAACATGCTGTTTTTCATGACTATAATAATAGCTCTGTAACATATTTTGAGATCTGGTATGTTGATCCCTCCCCCCAGGTTTATTATGTTTGTTCTTTTTGCCCAAGATTTCTTTGGCTATCTGGGGTCTTTCATGATTCCATATGAATTTTAGAATGATTTTTTTTTCTAGCTCTGTGAAAAATGTTGTATTTTGACTGGGATTGCATTGAATCTATAGATTGCTATTGGTAAGATCATCATTTCACAATATTAATTCCAATTGCTGAGAATGGAAGATCTTTCCATCTTACAGTGTCCTGTACCTCTTCATTTAGAGATTTAAAATTTTCATTTAAGAGAACTTCAATATCTTTGATTATGTTTATTCCTAAATACTTTTTGTTTGAGGTTATTGTGAATGTAAGGGTTTCCTTGAATGCTTTTTCTTTTATGTATTTATTTTTTTATATTTTTTAAGGCTTTTTCTGATTGTTTATTGTTGGTTGTGATCCAGAAGTTCCTCTGATAAGCCATGGTCCCATGTCCCTCCCATGCTCTCTGGGAGTCAAGCCCATTAGGGGACAGGGTATGGAGATATAAGCCAGGAAAACCATGAGGTTGCTCACTCGCCATTTTGTGTGGCTGTTGGAAAGCCACCAGACTTATGTTAGAGTGTGGACTTTCCAGCATAGCATGAATGGGGTAGTCACCATTTTTGGAATAGCATGTGGCAAAATGTGGGGAGAGGCTTGCATTATAAATATGGGAAATAATCCATGTTTTTGTTAGTCACCCCCTCTCAAATGTCATATGCATATGCAAATCTAAATAGAATATCTTATGTTGATTCATCAATCTGTCTCAGGACTGGGAGACCCTGAATGGAGGGTGAGTCTCCCAGAGGGAAACGGAAAATTTAGTGAAACATTGGTATATAGAAAGGCTACTGATTTTTGAGGTTGAATTTGTAACCTGCCACATATCTGAAAGTGAAAGCATTAATCATCTCTAACTGTTTCCTGGGTAGAATTTTTGAGATGTTTTATGTATAGTATATGTTCTACAAACAGTGATAATTTGACCTCTTCTTTTCCAATTACTACTCCTTTAATTTCTTTCTTCTCACTCTCTGCTCTTGCAAGAGTTTCAAGCTCTATGTTCTCTCTCTCTCTCTCTCTCTCTCTCTCTCTCTCTCTCTCTCTTTGCTTTTGCAAGGTTTTTCAAACATATATTGAAAAGGAGTGGAGAGAGTGGAGAACCCTGCCTGATTTCTGATTTTAATGGAAATGTTTCCAGTTTTTCTGCATTTAGAATGCTTTTGTCTATGAGTTTGTTGTATATAGCTTCAATTATGTTGAGGTCTGTTTCCTTCAGAGCAACTCCTTTTAGGACTTTCAACATGAATGCATGCGGATTTTGTGAAAGATTTTTTTTTCTTTATCTATTGAGATGAACATATGACTTTTGTCTTTAAGTCCATTTATAAGTTTTATTACATTTATTGACTTACATATATTGAACCATCATTACATCTGTGGAATAAGGCTGACTTCTTCATGGTGGATGATCTTTTTGATGTGTTTAATTAATTTGCAAGTATTTTGTTGCATTTATGTTCATTAAGAATAGGGCCCTATAGTTTTCTTTATTTGTTGTGTCTTCATCTGGCTTTGGTATTAAGAGTTGTTCCAACTTCATAGAATGAGTTTGGGAGTTTTCCCTCTGTTTCTATATTTTTGAATAATTTTGGCAGTACTGCATGAAGATCTTTGAATGACTGGTAGAATTCTGCTGTAAATCCATCAGGGCCTGGACTTTGTTTAGTCAGGAGGTTTTGTATTACTGTTTCAATTTCCTTATGTGTAATGGGTCTGTTTAAGTTATTGATCTCTTCTTGGTTTAAATTTGATGGAATCCAAGACTTTAGAAATTCATCCATTTCTTTTAGATTTTAGAATTTCATAGAGTGTAGAGTTTTAATATTCCCTTTCAATAGTCTTGATATTTTCGGTGTCTGCTTTGGATTCCCCTTTCATCTTTGATTTTGTTGGATTTGCTCTTTCTTTTGGCTACCTGGCTAAAGGTCTCTTTATCTTGTTTAACTTTTCAAAGAACTAGCTTTTATATTGATTTTTTTATTGTTTAATTTTCATTTCATTAATTTCTGCTTGATTTTTTGTTATTTCTCCTATTTACTAGGTTTGGGGTTGTTCTTGCTTTTCCAGAGTCTTGATTTGTCTCTTAAGTCATTTACATGTGCTCTTTCTGATTTTTTTGGAAGATAATAGTGTTTTTAATATTTAAGTAATAAAAAATGCAGGTCAATAATGCATACACAATAATAACAATAACAAAAAATTACAAAGCACAGTCTAAAAGAAGGCTTTTAAACAGTCATATGTTGGATAGAGAACTGCTCTTTGAAAACACAACTGAGCCTAACTACCTCCAATCTGTCCAGGAACTTTTTGATAGGTAAGTGGGTGGGTGGGGAGCTCATGGTGCCCATGATCTTCAACTGAAAGGGATGACCTTCCACTCAGACCCTGAAAACTATCTCTATGCCCTAGATTGCTGATTTCTGCCTCTCCTTTTCTCCTCTCAGTGGTCCACTAAGCTATAAGGAGCTGTGTTCACCAAGAGCCAGGGCAGTACACACAGAGTCCTTCCCACTAAGACGCCCATGCTTTGAGGATAAATTGAAGAGGGTGCTCCTGGAACTCATTGCCTGAAATGGAGTAAACAATGAACAGATCATTCTGATTTTTTTTTTTTATTTTTTTTTTATTTTTGTATTTTAAGCTATAAGGAGCTGTGTTCACCAAGAGCCAGGGCAGTACACACAGAGTCCTTCCCACTAAGACGCCCATGCTTTGAGGATAAATTGAAGAGGGTGCTCCTGGAACTCATTGCCTGAAATGGAGTAAACAATGAACAGATCATTCTGATTTTTTTTTTTTATTTTTTTTTTATTTTTGTATTTCAGAATTTTTTTTTTAATTTTTAAAAATGATTTATTTAATAACAACATACTTAGAGAAGCATATCATTACAACACAATTGACATATTCAATAACGTTTTCCTGAGGTAGGATGCATCTCTTTCAAAATTGGCTGTAAATTTTTAGGTTTACAGTTAATTATTACAGTTATACAATATTGTACTCAGTATAAACCCTATAAGACATAAATTAAATGATGTTTTAACCTTTAAAAAAGTTCTCCATTTCATTATTAAAATACACAGTTCATATAGGAAAATTCTTTTTCAATGCAATTGACATTGGATGTTTGCACATGCATTTCTAATCTCTAAATATCTGATTATTACTAGTCACAGTTGGTTACTTTCTGAGCTTCTAGGCATCTGAGCATGGATATAAAGTCATCAGGTAGATTTCAATGGTAATGTTTTTCACATCTACTAATTTTTTTTTTCATTACATCATTAACATATTCAATAACAATTTCCAGAGCAAAGATGCTTCTCTTTCAAAATTAGCTGTAAATTTTGAGGTTCACAGTTAAATTAATACAGTTATACAATATTGAACTCAGCATAACCCTTATAAGACCACTTGAAG
>NW_008343216.1:687720-723286 GCF_000622305.1 Nannospalax galili | reverse complement strand
ATTTTTTTGTTGTTGTTATTGTTTTGTTTCTATTTCATTAATTTCCTCTCTGAATTTTATTATTTCTTCTCATCTTTTAGGTTTGGGGTGGCTTGTTCTTGCCTTTCCAGAGTCTTCAGCTGTACAGTTAAGTCATTTACATGTGCTCTTTCTGATATTTTAATATAGGCACTAATAGCTTCTCTTTTAGCTTTTAGGAATTCTTTTAAAATGTCCCAGAGGTTTTGTTGTGTTGTATGATTATTTTCATTTAGTTCCAGGAATATTTTTATTTCTTTCTTAATTTCTTATTTACCCATTAATAATTCTACTGTTTAACATGGTGCGGAGCGCTGCGCTATAGACTTACCCCAAGAGGCCTGAGCCATTCTGATTTTTTAATGTAGACAGTAAGAGTTATAAACTTCTCTTTTAGGAATTCTTTTAAAATGTCCCAGAGGTTTTGTTGTGTTGTATGATTATTTTCATTTAGTTCCAGGAATATTTTTATTTCTTTCTTAATTTCTTATTTACCCATTAATAATTCTAGACTGTACTGTTTAACACCATGAGTTCAAATAGTTGTTAAAATCCCTTCTGTTGTTGATTATAAGCTTTATTGCACTGTGGTCTGATAGAATGCATGGAGTTATATTGATTATTTGTATTTGTTGAGAATTGCTTTGTATCCCAGAATGTGGTCAATTTCAGAAAAAACTATTCTGAATAGAAAGTGTATTCTTTTGTGTTTAGGTGGAATATTCTGTAGATGTCTGTTAGGTGCATTTCATGAGATGTTATTTAATTCAGATGTCTCTTTCCATTTATTCCTTTTCTGGTTGTCCTGTCTACTGAAGATAGTGTTTTACTGAAGTCACCCACTACCCACTATTACTGAGTTGGGGTAAATCTGTGTTTTATATTCCAGGAGTACTGGTTTTATGAAATTGGGTGCATCAGAGTTTGGTGCATATGTGTTCATGTGTGCAATAGCTTCTTGATCAACTGTTCCTTTGATTATAGTCAAGTCACCCTCTTTATTTATTTTGATTAGTTAATTTAAAATCTATTTTGTCATATATTAGAATTGCAACATGAGCTTTCTTCAATTTTCCATTCACTTAGAATTATCCTTTCACCCTAAGGTAGTGTCTATCCTTGAAGGTGAGATAAGTTTCTTGAAGACAAAAAGAAGAAGAAGAAAAAAGATGGGTTTTCTTTCTTGATCCGTTCTGTTAGCCTGTGTCTTTTGACAAGGGAGGTGTTGAGATAATTGGTATTTAATGTTGTTATTGAAAGGTATGTTTTGGATACTGTCATTTTAACTTCTTTGTGTTTGTGGCCCTATTTTGTGTTTTTTTTTTCATTTTGTATCCTCTTCGGTATACTCATTCTTAACTTTGGTTCTTTGTATCGCTTCAAGTACTCTCTGTAGGGCTGCTTTGGTGGACATGAATTTTTTCAACCTATTTGTCCCATGGAAAAATTTCTATTCCTCTTCAATTAGGCTATAGATTTCCTAGATAAATTTAGTGTCCAGGGTTGGCATCCATGTTCGTTTAGAACCTGGGAATACTTTGTCTCTTGCTCTTCTGATTTTCAATGTTTGCACTGAAAGGTTAGCTGTAATTCTGATGGATTTTCCTTTTCCTTTGTATGTAACTTGTTTTGCTCTAGCACCTTTCAGTGTCTTCTCTTTGTTCTGTACATTTAATTTACTATTATAGCCCCAGCAGAATTTCTATTCTGCTTATGTCTAATTAGTGTTTTATGTGTTTCTTGAATCTGTATAGTAATGTCTTTCCTTAACTTAGGGGAGTTTTCTTCTATAATACTGTTGAAGCTCTGGTCATTCCTTTGACCTTAGAATCTTCTCCTTCATGTATTTCTATGATGCATATATTTGGTCTTTATATGTTGTCCCACATTTCTTGCATGCTCCATTTCTGTATATTCTTTGTTCTTTTTTTTTTTTTGAATTTTGCATAGTGTTTGCTTAAGGAGTCCAGATCATTGACTTTGTCATCCAGTCTTGACATTCTGTTTTCTGTTTCATTCATTCTGCTTTTGAAACTTTCTCCTGTTGTTTCCAATTGGCTTTTTGAATTTTTCAATTCTGTGTTCATTTCAGTTTAGCTTTTCTTCAATATTTCTATGGCTTTTGTGAATTAACTTTTCAATTACTGAATTGTTTTTGTTATTTCATTAAGCCACATATTAGTATATTCTTCAACTTCTGTCACAAGTTTATACCTATGCTCTTTGAGTTCTCTGACTTGTTTGTATTTTCTTTAAGTTCTTTGAGCATATTTATAATTGTTCTATTAAATTCTGCAACCTGGAGTTCCTCAGGGTGCTTCTCATTGTAGTGCAATTCTGTAGGGCTAATGGCTATTTTTGGAGCCATATTTTCTTTGTTTTTCTTATTATTTGTGTTTTCATACTGCCTTTTGAGCATATTAATGTTCTTTGTTGGTTGTGTGTCCAGTATGAACTTCTATTCTGCCTTTGTTTAATTGAATTGTGGTTCTGCTTATATTGTTTATGTAGCTTTTTTGCTTTTTGCTTAGGTATGAGAAATAAATTGGTGCATGTTTCAGGTTCTTGCAGAGCAGTAGACTGTTCTTGGTATGTGGTGGGACAGGGTAGTAGGTAGGCTGGTCAGGATAGTAGGCGAGCTGGGTTGTGTCAGATCAGAAACCAGTGGAATCTATGCTAGGGCATTTAGCTAGTCTGGAGTAGGAAAGTAGTCTAGGAAGCTGACAAAGGGGAATTAGAGTAGGCCTGTGTCCAAGGCTAGCAATGGACAGGGTGGGGTGGAGCAGGTTGGAAGTGTTAAGGCTGCAGAGGAATGAAATAGAGGTGTGGGACAGGACCTGATTTACCAAAGTGATATGTGGGCATTTCTGTTAGGCTGCTCAGGGTCCAGTAGAAGATGGGGGCGGGGAACATCTGAAGAAAGACAGCACTTTATGCTTATGGGTTTTGCTGGTCTGGGTTAGGAGAGTAGACCAGGGATCTGAGGCAGGGGAATTGGAGTGGGCCTGGATCCAAGGCTAGCAAGAGACAGAATAAGGATGAAGTAGGTTGGAAGTGTTGAGGCTGCAGAGGAATGGAATAGAGCTGATTTATTTATTTTTATTTTATGTACATGTATGCTTTGCCTGCATGCATAAGTGTGCCCATATCCTATAAAGCCTGCAGAGGCCAGAAGACAGATAGACAGTTGTTAGCCACCTTTTGTGTGCTGGGAACAGAACCCGGGTCCTCTGGAGTAAACAGTCTTCTTAATCATACAGCCATCTCTCTATACCCATGTGAATTACTTCAAATCATACATGCACTTACATATTTGACATTGTCTTTTTAACCACATGGATCTTATAATAAGACAGAAAATTATTTGAATTTAAAAATAAATTTATTCCATGTTTACCACATTCTTGAATGTTTAGAGTTCAATACCTTGCTTAGATTTCCAAGATGAGGGAAGGAGGTCTCAAGCTATGTAGAAGCTAAGTGCACCAGATGTTCTGCAAAGACCATGTGACATATGGGACATTGAAATTTCAAAGACTGTCTTTAACTGTGTGATTCATCAATGAGTATCAAAAACGTGCAAAACTAAATTCTAGAATGTTAAAACTAATTTCAGCTATTGTGAGGCCCTGTGTCTTATCTGGGAAAACATTTGCTGGTACACATGCCAGAAATCTGGACCAAACTTGTAGTTTTCAAGGCAAGAATTAAACATTTTTTCCATTGTTTCCTGGTTCAAATAAATTTTTTTCTCTTATATTTTCATTTAGCAAATAAATCTGGTTTCTAGTTCAATGGACTGTTTCCATTGTTTACCATGAACAACGCTAGCAATTTTTATACAAGATGAATTTAAAGCCAACATAATATAAAATAAATAAATAAATCCTGTAATTGGCTCTATAGAATACATTGAACTAAAAGAAGCAAAAAATATACCAAAAATAAATAATGGAAAAAGAGCAAACCATAGGAGTGATAAAGTAATGATCAGAGTTACTGTCTCAAAAATAATGATATAAAAAGTCTAGAAAATTAAAACATTAGAGTAATAATGGTTTGGGTTCTACAATAGTGTGAAAAAATTGGAATCTCAAAACTGGAAGGGTAGAAATTTCTTCAAAGATAAGTGGGAAGATTAAATAATGAAAATATCAAATGCTTAAGTTTTTGACTTGAGACATAGACTAAAATTATATTAGGATGTGATCCAATATTTTCTTTTTTCCTGACCAGATCACTTGATTTAAATTTCCAAATATATTTAATTGAAATGGAACAAATTCTGTTTTCATCGAGAAGTTCCTGATGCCGAAATATGGACTTTATGCCATCAAAGGCAATTGGAGAATTTAAGTGGGAATACTGAATGCAGTCATAGACCTGGGTCACATCAAATCCCAACTCTTAAAGTGATTTCTTTGCCAGAAAAATCCCTCTACTCAATAGTTCAATTCATAAAAGTGGTTTCTTGCCTTGCTTGAAGATCCTATTATTCCGTTTTCTGCATGCATAATTGTTTTCTTTCCTTACCACACATTGCATCTGGAATCAGACCCTGCTCAGCTCTATAAAAGATTGGAAAAGGAAAAAAAATTCAAAATTGATTCACACTTAGTAGACATGACTTATAGACTTCAGTTTAGAAATAGATTTTGAATGCATTAAACAAAGGATTGAACCCAGAACTTTGATGATAGGCAAATGTTCTACCACTCAGCTATGACCATAGAATTAGAAAGGGACAATTTTAGATTCAATAGGCTTAATCCAAACGAAAGTGAAATGCATAAGTAAATTTGTCAGAGATTATGGATTATTCTTTCTTATAGTAATCTTTATTTCCTGAAATGCCAGCATGGTTTATTGGAGCTGTTGACAGGATCAAGTAGTAAGTGACTTCAATCCATCATTGAAAATAGTTTCTATTAATCAATCCTACTTGATATTTGTACAGAATATAGTCATAAAATAATCTTATAATCTAGAAGTTTCTCTAATATGCGATAAGATGAATTCATCAGATAAAATAACAGGGAAGTCTGGGCATGGGTTAGTTTTTCAGTAATACTTCAGTACATCGTAGAAGTTTCTGGCCACAAATGGATATTTGATTTTGATATATCTAGGCTCTTCCAGAACAATGGCAGCCCCCACCTCACACTGACTGCAAGCACATCACCTTGTTGTTTGCTGACTCTGGTTCTAGGCAACATTAACAAACACATTTATTTTAAGAATTAAAGATTTTTCTTTTCTAACATATAGTAGTAGTTTGTTATTTTCTCAGCTAATGTTTTCAAACATTATTTTAGTGAATAATCACAGATATTTAAAAACATTGTGTGAATGAACTTACTAAGGTTGGTTTGGTCATTTGCCTGTGTCTTAAAAGTTATCTCTTATGAAGAAGATTGTTACACAATTTTAATGGTACAAAATAAATAATTTATTCTTTGAGATAGTGAGCATGAATCTCTAATAAAGTTATTTCATGATATATATTATATTAACCCCACATTTAAATTTTTACCACTAATTATTATTTTAAAACTTTTTTGTTTTTAATTTTTTGACTTATTTTTATATTATGAATATTTTGTCTCCATGTATGTAATTGTCTCTGTAACGGCAATATCCTTGAGCCCAGAGAGGACAAATGATCCCTCAGAGCTGGGCTTATAGCAGTTCTTAGCCTACTTGTGGGTGCTGAAACCAAACCTGGATCCTCTGCAACAGCATCCAGTGATCTTAACCACTGAGCCACCTCTCCAGCTAGAGTAATTATTTTTAATTGAATATGTTCTCTTTCAAATCTAGGCATAGATGTATTTCCAACTTTTTTTTCTTTTTTTTGTTTTGTTTTTGTATTTCCAACTTTTTAGAAGAACATTTTTCATAGTGAAACTTATGGGAAAATATTATCTTTAAAAGATTTAGTTTATTTTTAAATAACAGTTGTATAAATTACTTGAGAATTTCATGTAATACTCTTTTTTTGTGACGCTAATGAATCGAATTTGTATTGTCCTAAAACTCTTGAATGAATCTAGTGGCTGGAGCATAGCTGACCTATCAAAGATCACATACTTATAGAAAATTAAATTTACTTCATCTATCAATTGCCAATAGATACTCACCTAAGGGTGTGATTTTCTCATTCCCACCTATACCTTATATGCTGGGATTTTGTCAGGCTTGAGCTTTCCTAGGTATTATGCAGGTGTCACAACCTGTGTGAGTTCATATGTGCAGCTACATTGTTGAGTCCAGAATATACTTTTATCTTGTAGTACTTCATGACGTCTGTTTCTTAAAATCTTTCCACCTCCTCTTCTACAATGATCTTTGAGTCTTGAGGTAAGGGTGTATGATAAAGTTCTCCCATTTATGACTGACTATCCTGTAGTTTCTTATTTTCTCTATCTTGAGCAGTTGGGGTTCTCTACGTTAAAAAGCAACTACTGTAAAAAGATAATCTGATGAGGGTTGAGGCATGTATTAGTTTATGAGCATAGCAATGTCTTTAGGAGTCTGTTTAATATTACAGTCATTTGGTAAAATAATAGCAATAAGATCACTCCTAGGGTCTATGAGTGCCCTAGTCACAGATTCTTTGCCCTGATAACAGTTCCAGGATCTTGTTCTGTATTGTGAAACTGGCCTTTAATCTAATCAAAAAGTGGTTACTCCTATAATATCTGTGCCATAATAGCACAATTGAGTGTATTTGGCCAGGCCAGCTGATAATGCAGCTCACAGAGCTCACAGGTGGATAAAGTTTCAGCCTAGAGAATGACAAAGAAAAAATCTTTGTCAGCTAAACATTTCAGAGAAGGTTATTATTTAGGATATAAAAAGAATTTTAAAAGATTAACATCAAGAAAACAATCAGTCCAATTCATAAAGTTGTTTGATGATTTTTCAGGAGTACATCCAGATACATTTTTAAATGGATTATACTTTGATTATGGGAGGGGATTTCATAGCATTAGGACTACCTCTCCATGGCAAGAATGCCTCCTTGTATGGGAATAGACCAAAATCTTCAGGATTCTAAGAGTACTACAGTCTACCTCTTCAGTCCCATCCCATTACTCAGTACACCATTCAGTAACATATGAAGTATGCTAAAGAGGTAAATGATTATGATATGGGGGTGAATGATTTCCTTTGATGAACACAAGCTATTATCAGAGGTTTGAGATGTAGACCTCATAAAAGAGTTTGGGAGTGAGAGACTATCCTAGAGATAACGGAAGGGAGAGTGAGACAGGTGTCATGATGGAGTAAAAGAGAGAGAATATATGATCAGGACATAAACCTCAGAGAGAGATCATAATTAAAGACAATGTTCTTTTGGAAGCACTGGTTGAAGATAAAAATATTGTAATATAATTTTTAAACTTTTCACAAGTAGCAAATTTATTTTCAGATATATACTTAAAGTTTATTTTGAAGAAGGATTTATTATCACTATCTTTGTTCTAAGCATTAAATATATTAAGAACCAACAAAATTCAGATCTGCCAAAAATGCCTAGTTAACAATTGAGTTGACACTTTTAAGGAATGTGGATACTGATTCAATCAAATAAATGTGCATTTCAGAGTGTGTTCACCATACAGTTGTTTGTTGTGTTCATTCTTTTGTATCATGACTGCTAACCATTATTTTATTTTGCTCTGTTTTGTTTCTACATGTAGTGCTCACATTTCAGTGAAAATAGAGCTGCTTTCATGCATGCAAATATGGAAATGTGAAGCTTTGACTATATGTCTATGGTGTAGCATTCTCAGGGTTTTTCTTTTTCCCCCTAAGTGTTAAACATTAAAGTCTTTTTTAAAAAAGACTTCAGTGATGAGAGTAATATAAAGGAAACATTGCTCTCCATTTTTTTTTTTTGTCTTTTTAAAATATAAGGTTTTCTATTCAGTAGCATGGTAGTTGTCGTTTAGTTTTCCATTCTAAACTGTGTGCATTGGTTTGGAATGTTCACAACTTGTGTTTGTGAGAGCATAATATAAATACAAAATTCAATATTGCAACTCATATGTATAAAATAATGGGAATAGGGAGATATCTAAATACCATCAAATTATACTGTATGAAATTTGCAAAGTTAAATTTAAAAAGCACAAAAATTAAAATTGGAAACCAGCAAAGATTATGTGCATATGTCTGTGTGTGTGTGTGTGTGAAGAGTGTAAGAAAATAATAGAATTCTCAAAAAATGAAATGTAATTGGTTGACAACATTTTTTTTCATTTTTATTTATTATTTTTATTTTATGTGTATACGTGTATTGCCTGCATGTAGGTAAGTGTAGCCATGTCGTGTAATGCCTGTGGAGGTCAGAAGAGGCTGTTGGATATCCTGGGATTGGAGTTACAGACAGTTGTTAGCTGCCATGTGGATGCTGGGGTTCGAACCCAGATCTTTTGCAAGAAAAACCAGTGTTCTTAACTGCTGAGTCATCTTTCCAGCCCAGGTTGACAAATTTTTAAAACTGTTTGTGTCCCAGTGGCCTGTTTCCTCCAAGGGGTGGGGCCTACTGTGAAGAATTGGCTTCAGAGAGTTAGACACTGGTGTGTGTGTGGGGGGGGATTCTGGGCGCCATCTTGGACAGGAGTCATGACCAGAGAGCATGAGAATGAATGGCCCTGCATTTACTGACCTGGGGTGAGAGTGTGGGCCCACGAGGCATGGGCAATGCTAGAGGTTACTATTGGCAGGCCATGGGAGCGATCTGCAGTGGTGGGCTTGTGATGTGGAATGGACGGGCTCTGAGTGCAGCGCAAAGCTGAGCACCAGGTGTTTGTCTCTTTGTGAGTTCCTCCCCACCCCCATGGTATAAACTATAATAAATTCTCATAAAAATATGTCATATGGTTTGTCTCATAGCACAAGAGATCCTGAGAACTCAGGCAACAAAATTGGTCCAAATAGGCAGGATGAAGTTGCTAAAAATGACAAACCATGGAAGTTTCAAAAAAGCTAGAAAGCTGATGGTGGCAGTGATATGGTTTTTAAAATGGATTATAAAATATATAACTAAAAAGGGGCTGACCATGCAGAAGCGTGGGCCACAACTCTGTTGTAAATGTGGGGATATGTTGCAGGTATGTCCAGAGGCTAGAAAATCTTTTACTGGCTCTGGACCTAAAGGGAGCATCCAAGAGGGGGCATGGGCACTTTGCATAATGAAAGATGTGCTCCAGGCAGGGGAAGCTGAAAAGGCTGGTTAGGTCTTGGCAGATCCAGTTGCAGAGCTTGAGAGAGAAAAAAAGCAGGACACTTGAATTTGTATAAGGTCTAAGGACTCAGAGGAAAAGACAGATAATAGTTAAAAAAAAAAAAAGATAGCCTAAAGATAAAAGTAGCAAAAGTTGTCCCTCAGATTCAACAATTGATACAAAAGGGGAAAAATAAATAAATAAATAAAGCTAACAGTGCTGTATCTAGGAAATACTCCACACTGGAACTGTTAAAACTAGAAAAAAACACGCAAGCCATCAGAGATCCCTAGCCACATGGCTTGTGAGAGTATGGGACATGGGAGGAAATGATGACAGTCTAAGTCCTTCAGAAGCTTTACAGCTGAGTTATATAACCACCCATCCGTCCTTGCAATATGGGCTATTCAACATACGCCAATGCAGGTGGGAGTAGTCCTTAATGGGGTGACTGGTTGAAGGCATTAAAGATACATGGTCATCACCAAGGGAGACTAACATGATTAGCAGTGGCTGGAGGACTATAAAGGTGGGGCAGGCGTTACTGAGAGAACAAGGTATGAGAAAAGCAATATATGATGTCCATTTCAGATAACACTATGTTCATCAGAGATATGAAGGGAAGCTTAATTTAACTGGGACCTTGAGAAAGGTATGGGGCTTTAATGGTTTTACCAAGCCCTTTAATAGTCTGTGAGGTCTCTATGAATGAACTACCACGGTGATATAACAAGAAGAGAGGAGTAGTCTATATGTTGGAATATATATATGTAAAATGTTTGTGTGTGTGTGTGTGTCTGTGTGTGTGTGTGTGTGTGTGTCATGGTTCAGTTACCACAATTCAAGCTGGATGGGGTTGGGGACCCCGAGGTATAGGTGCAGAAGAAATCAGGGTACAGGGGATGCAATGGAGTGTGAACCAATGCATGCTTTATTCTAAGAAGCAACCTTATTTATAGTAAAACAAGAGGGAGAGAAAAATGTTCTTCTCACACCAAATTATCTCATTCTAATATTTTCAGTACCTTCCTGACCTTTACAAAATCTTCAAGTTCCCAGGGCTCAGCCCTTTTTGGGATCTTATGTACTTATGTACCTTTAACAGGGTTCAAGGAACAGTGTCATGATAAGAATAACTTCAGGACAAGAACATTCAAGTCCCCAAGGAGGAAGCGTTCCTTCCTTACTCTTGGTGTGCCAAGAGTAACTGAGGCCTCTTGTTCCAGCTCTGAGTTGATTTCAGATCAGAGATCAGACCTTCACACACACACACACACACATATATATAGACTGAAGAAATGGTCCACTTGGGTTACTTGAAGACAAATGTGGCAAGACTTATGTTGAGCACAAATCCCCAGAAAAAAAAAAAATTGATAGGAAACTAAATTCAGTACTAATGAGTTAATGAGTTTCTGGAAGGCTTTAAAACCAGAAGAACAGTTTACAAAAGGCATTCAAAGGATAAAAACTGGTCTGGGGTGGTTAAGAATCCCCAAGGATTAAATAAGATGCATTTCTCTTCTGAGGTGGGCTATTATATGTGTGGAAGCAGTTTTTCCCACCAAGTTCTCCCCCAGAAGCTAGGTATGGTCAATGGAGAAATGACAGATATGGCTCCAGACAGGAGGCAGACCTAGGGCCTGCCTGACTCAGGTGTAGCAGGGACAGGAGAAACCCCCTGCCTCCTTAGACCAGTGAAAAATTTCTAATTAGATAAGGCTCACTCCTAGGGGTGGAATACATGTCTGGCACTGTAGACCAAGCCAATATCTTGTGTCGAAAAGGCTACAGGCCCTAGTGGGGAAGCCATCACAAATATACTGTTTAGTGAATATAGTACACCTAGTGGGATATTTTCTAGGCATCTGTATTTACATTCATGTTTAATTAAATGTGTCTACTTCCTTTCATTTGTCTTTATAGTAAAAGAAACCCACTGAGATAGCTCAATGGACATAGATTAAAGATGAATAATGGGGAGGTTCAAGAAGTCACTATCTCACCATGATACAAGAGAGATCACCCTACATCTGTCACCCCCTCCAAGGTTCAAGGACCATAGTGAAAGATTTGAAGAAACATTGTAGGAGTGGTGGAAAGGGGTGAAGTGTGTCCCAGGGGCCTGTTTCCTCCAAGTGGTGGGGCCTGCTGGGGAGAATTGACTGCAGAGTGGGGGGGGGGGGGGGTGCCTCTGGCCACCATTTGGACAAGAGCCATGACTGGAGCGCATGAGAATGAATGGCCTGGCATTTACCGACCTGGTACAAGACTATGGGCTCATAAGGTGTTGGCAAAAGCTAGCGGTGGCAATGGGCGGATCACTGGAGGGATCTGGAGTGGCAGGCTGTGATCTGGAATGGCCGTTGTGGCAGAGAGCCGGGTACCAGATGTTTGTCTCTTTGTGAATTACTCTCCCCCCCATGGTATAAACTATAATAAATTTACATAAAAATATGTTATGTTTGTTTGATAGCACAAGAGACCCCAAGAGAACTTGGGTGACAATATTCAACATCCTTAATCGTAGGGGTAATTCAAGTCAAAACTACTTTGCCCTTTCATCTACACCATTTAAAATACCTGAGATTTTTTAAAAATGGCAACAAATGCTTTAATTGTCCCATAAGTGGCAACATTTATTTACTACTGTTGGGATTGGAAATTGGTACACTCAATGTGGAAATAAGTGTGGAGTTTCTTTAAAAAGCTAGAAATAGGTGTAACACATGATCCAGCTAGACCTCTGGAAAGTATACCTAAAGGACTCTATATTCAGTTTCAGAGATTCTTCCCCATCCATCTTTTTTTTCTTTCTGGTTTATTCACAATAACCAATAAATGGATACAACCTTGAGTTTATGACAGGATAATGAAAATGCTTTGCAATTACACATGAGATATTATTCAGCTGTCAAGAAAAATTAAATTATGCAATTCTCAGGTAATTGGCTAGAACTGGAAACAATTATCCTGAGTCAGGCAACCCAGACATGAAAAGACAATGTTACATATTTTCTTTCACATATGTATGATAATTTTGAATTTTTAGATATGTATGCTTCATGTGGAAAGCCCATGGATGTCAGGAAGCTAGTAAGGAGCAATGCTGGGTGTGGGGGAGCTGTGAACACTGGAGGAAACTGTGTGTCATGTGAGGAGAAATAGAATTCAGGGATTTAGAGTAGGGGAAAGGGGAGTAATGGAGTGGGAATGGTTAAATGTGATGGGATGAGAGGCCAAGGTAGATGAGGGAGTACTCTGATGGAAAACTAAAGTAAAAGGCCTTTTGACATGAACCCTATTACCACAGGCTAACAAAAATCATAGTGTCAGAATATGTTACTTTTTGAGCATTGTTGGCTAGTGGAATCCCATATTCCCCAAGATGTTACTGGATGTTGTATTTGCTCTTCTTTACCCTCTAGAACTTAATAGTAAGATCATATTGCTAAAAGTACAACAGATATGTGAAACATGAAGAAATCAACACAATACATACCTGAAAGCCTCTTCCATACTGGGTAGTTTTCATAGAGCTTGAAGGAGGTCTGCACATTTTTGGAAGGCTTTCATATTCTTTAGGTATTGAAGGTAATTTATTTGTGGGATATAGTTTCCCTTTTGTGACTAACTTTCCCTCCTAAACCTACTCAAATTAATTGCTGAAAAGTCTGACCTGTTTCAATGACAGGTCAGGCTAAGCTTATTTATTTATTACTTATAAAATATTTTATCTATTACTTTTATTTGTTGCATGTAGGCATTTTGCCTGCATGTGTGTAAGTGCACCTGTGTTGTGTGATGTCAGTGGAGGTCAGAAGAGAGGTCAGATCTCCCTGGGACTAGAGTTACAGGCGATTGTTAGTTGTCATGTGGATGCTGGAAATCAATCCCAGGTTCTCTGCAAGAGCAGTTACTGTTCAGAACTTATGACCCATCTCTCCAGTACTTAGGCTAAGCTTTTGACTACCATGCTATGTGACTAGCTGCCCTGAGGAGCAATAAGAAAACAAAACCAAACTGAAGTCAGGTGGAAAGGAAGAATAGTAAGCATTAGAATAAAAATTAGTGAAATAGGAAACAGGGAAGCTCTAAGAAAATCAGTAACATGCAACCTACTTTCCTAGGAAATTCTCAGGAAGATCAAAAAATAAAAATATAATATATATTCATCAAAAATATGTATTAAAAATGCAATAAAACCAACACTAAGATATTAAGAGACCTATAAAGGAATACTATGAACAACTTCATTCTAGTAATTTGCTCAACTTAAGTAATGTAGACAAACTCTTGAAATATCACTAGTTAAGAAAACTAAGTATACAGTAAACCTAAATAGATTTGTAGAGTGAAGACATTAAAATCATATTTTAATAGCTTCCACTAAATAAGTCCAGATTCATGCGTCCCTGTGAAGGAATTTTATAAAATTTTAAAGAAGAAATGATATTAATAGCTTACAAATGCTTTCAGCAAATGGATAAAATTTTTAGATGTGTTCTATAGGGAAAATATCACTCATAACAAAACCAGACAAATACAAACCTCAAATCAAAATAACTAACTGTTCTATTTCACTTTCAATTATGAAAGTCTTCAAGAATTATTAATAAGCCAAATCAGGAACACAGAGATTACTTACACTTACCATGCCCAAGTGAAATTTATCTGTTGAATAGATTGTCTTTGAAAAATCCGGCAAAGCAATATTTAGTACTAGCAGAAAAAGGACAAAAATTATGTCATTTGAATAGACATAATAAAAGTATTTGAGAAAATTTCATGGTAACTTATGATAAAGCTTCTAAGAAAACTTAAGTGAAACAGAACCTCCTTCACCAGGTAGGAGGCATCTGTGCCGATTTTATAGCAAATATTTCATGGACATGGGCATATGCAAAGGTTTCTCAAACAAAACCATAAAGTATTGTCCATTGAAGAAAAAAGTGGTGAACAACAGATACAAATTTAAAATCATTGATTTTCAAAAACCCCAATCATGGCAAAAGAAAGTTATGAAAATATTCTTGAAAATACATACTAATCAACTTAATTTTGAATTCTTGAAGAATTCTTAGCATGCCTCATTAGTAAAGAGCCCAGCCAAAACTCTGAATTAGATATGTAAGTGACAAATTAAAATGTGAAGACATTCAGAATTATTGGAAATTGAGGAAATAATAATTTCATCTGTATAATATCATTTGCTGTGGCTTAGATTAGGAATGCCACTCAAAAGCTAGTGATTTAAAGGGTTGATCCCATTGCAGTGCCCTGCAGAGGCAGTAGAAAAAGATTTAGGTGGTGGTTAGTTCACTGAAAGAGTGCTCTTCATGGGGGAATCAAAGACTTCACAAGCTTCTCTTTTGTATATCACTCGCTAGCCATGAAGTGAGCGTTTCCATATTCCACTAGTCCCATTCCATTACCATCCAGTACCTTTACCATATGGTCAAAGATGTAGGTCCATTCAGCTGGGGACTGAAGAGTACAACACTAACTAAAACTTCTCCTCAAGTATTTCACCATAGTAGCACGGTATTGGCTAATATTCTGAATAATAATTTTAATAGTTTTAGTAAAAAAGAAAATAGTAAAATATTGGTAAAGATTTTGAAAGAGGTCTCTTATTTGCTTCTGGTATAGACAGTTTTAAAGTCCTTTGGTAATATCAGGCCAAGGAGTAGAAAAATTTTCCTCAATAAAAAGGGGGAAATATGGATATGTGTTTCTTTCATGAACAAAATTACAAATCATAAGGTCCAATTTCTGTATTAAAAAATAACCACAAAATTATTTTCTTAAAAAAGATAAATTTATTATTTTATAATTCTTTAGGGTGAAACATTGACTAAAGCTTCAATGGTTTAAACATTCAAATCTTACAGAAACATCAGTGTGGGGAGATTGTTCAAGTCATAACTCCATTGTCCATCCTTAAAAGACACTACATTGCATCTTCTGACCAATTTTCCATATTCCAATCTCATCTCATTCTTACATTTTTCTTTCTATCATTTATCTTTCTATCATCTACCTATCATCTATCTAGCTATCTATCTCATCATCTATCATCTATCTATTAACTATCTATGTATATAACCATCATCTATGTATTGAGATAGGTTGCCATGTTCCCAGGCTGGCCTAGAACTCACTGTAGACAAGGATGACCTTAGATTTTTATCTTTCTGATTGCACATTTATGAATATTTAAAAAGTAAAGTGCTCTTAAAAGAACAATATATGAAAAATAAATTGTGACATCTCATAATGTCAGAGTGATAGTTTCCCTGAAGATTTGTTGGAGAACATTAGATTATTTACATTTTAGGACCTATGTTTTCTTCATTTTATATGTATGAATGTAGAATCTGCATGAATGTAAGTACACTGTGTCAAGCATCTTCTGCAAGAACAGCCAGTACTCTTAAGTGCTGGGCAATCACTCTAGCCTAAAACCCATGTTCTTATGCAGATTTCAATTGCTATAGGAGTTGTGAAAATAATCTGATGTTTGATTCCTTGTATAATTTATAAGCAGACACTTTTCTAAATGCTTGATTCTTAGAGACTGATAAATGTTTATTTCTATTTGTTTGAGAGAGGGTCTGACTATGAATTCTAGGCTGGCCTCAAACTTAAGTCCATTCTCCTGTTTTAGCCTCGAGAGTGCTAAGATTACAGGTGTGTTCAATACACTCTGCTTATTTTCCTGATACACTCATCTTCATGACACATAGACTTTGATGAGTTAATGTTATGTAGGAAATAGTATTGTCAGCATAACAAAAACTCATTAAACTATACTGTAATAGACATAAAATTAACTCAAATTAAGCGTGAAATTATGCACTAGCTAGAAGGATTAAGCTCCTGTCTTTTAAAAACAAATGCAGCTGTATGAACATGTAATTTTAACCCATATTGATTCTTGGAAATCATAGTGTATTTTAAAGTGCTGATACTTGTCTTTAAAATATAGACTTGGTGAAAAACCAGCAGGATACCTACTACTTATACTATCCAATAATAGAATCTTTTTATTATTTTTATTTGAGGAAATATCATAGATGAAACAGTATATATGTTAAGTTCACATAATTATTTTCATGTGCTTAGATTATTTTAAAAGAATAAAAGTTCATGAAATCCAGAAGACAAGTAGAAAGTAGTTTGTAAAAATCCGCACTTGGAAATATTCTTTCAATGTGCTTAGGAATAAGTAGCAGAAAATACACAAAGAAATAATCTAAGAGGTGTGAAAATATTTAAGATACAAATATGTTCACTAATAAAAAAATGTTGCAGATAGAGAAGGAGTTGGATTAAATGAAGGAGACAATGCACCTTAGCACTTTGTTTGAATATTAAGACTCAACATGTTATAGGAAGATGTGATAGGTATAGCTGTGTAGCTACCATTTCAAACCATGCCCCTACCAGGTATTGTCTGATATTGGATAATTAAAGGACCTCAACTTCTTGCCTGTAATATTAGAATGCACCCAGTTCATAAAATTATGATAAAGTTTCCTAGCACTTGTGAAGCATCCTGCCCATTGCACACACTTCCCTAATGATTCTGTCATCAGGTGAAACTTCCGTTGCTTTGCTGATTCAAAGTAAACAAGGAACTTGTGACTCTCCATGTCTAATGTGGTTGTTTCTCAGAAACAGTTAACATTTGTATTACAGATTCTCCCTTTGTATATGTCTTTGAAATAAACATTATTTTTACTTAAAGAAAAATCATACTACTGCTGTTTATTCTGGATGAACAATAGAAAATAGGAACACAATAGAAAATAGAAACACAGTGAAAACATATCTACCATGCCTGCTTCATTAAGAGACATTTCTAAAATAAGCTAGATTACTCTTATTTTGTGAAAAAGGTCCATCATTTATGTATCCTTGCAATTGTTAAATCTTTGTTGTTTATATTCAATATGCAATGAGACTAAATTTTATGATATGTAATATTTTTATTTGAAGACTTTTGGGAAAAAGGCAATAGTTATGTTTATTGTTATCTAGTTATCTTTTGTTGGTGTTTCCTTTTATTTTGGTTTTTGTTTTGAGACAAGCTTTCCTTTGTTGCCCAGGCTAACTTCAAATTACAGCAATCCCCCTATCTCAGTTTACTGTGTGCTAAACTTAGAGCCAACTAAGTAAGGCTTTCGAGTTGCATCACTTATTTAAATACAATCATGGTTTTCTTGAGAAGCAGATGCGTTTGTCAGTCATTATAACAACACTTGTGAAGCAAGCATCCTGCCGATCACCATCCCTTCCCTAACAATTCATTAGGTTGCACAACTGGTTCAAAGTAAACAAGGAACTTGGGATTTACGCAAGTTGCAACAACTAAGATCATGTCAAGAGTATGGTGCCTTGTCGGCACAGACAGTTGACAATGACTGAGACTGGAATTGGATTTTTCTTCCTACTTTGCTCTTTTGGGGTTCACATTTAAAGTTCATGGCTTGTGCCATATTTTCTTTCATATTGATGGAATAAAAGATTGAATTTGTGGTCTCTTGTTTCTTATCTGGAGATTTTTCTCATTTTCTTAGTTTCTTTGTAAAATGTAATTTGTGCCATGTACCTTCTAGGGAGTTCACATTCTTTTTTGTAAAATAGTATGATTTTGATGTACTTAGGTTATAGTTGGCTTATATATCATGGGCAATGTTCACTGTAAGACTTTACAAAGTTGACATTTGCCTTTAAGATTTTTATATACCTTTTATTTTTAGCCTTCTGTGATATGAAAAGAATGACATTAAAACATAATAGGGTTTTCAAAAAATTATGGATCTTATTTATTTTATGAGGTACTTTTCCCCTTCTGTAATAATCAGGGCTAGTAGACAAATAGTGTAAGATAACAGTATCATGATCTACTTTTGCCCAATGCTAGGAGAATACTCTACCCAGCATAAAGTTTTGGTGGGGCATGGTGGGGAAGGAGGGGAGAGGGGAGTCTAAACTTTATTAAGCTCTATTATATGAAAAGCACAAAAAATAAAAAAAAAAACTGAATAAACCAGAAGCAAGGAGGTGAAAATGTGTTTGCTCAGAAAAGTCAATGCTTTTTTCTTCATTTCTCTGGAAGGTGTTTTATTTGATGACTCATCTGTTTACTTTAGCAATATACCCAAACCAGGCAGTAGAAGAAATGTTCTAGAAACTAGTTATTTGAATCACCCAGGAACTAGTTTTGTAGATGCCATAAGCATCCAAGAATAATTATTTCTCTCAAGATGGCTGTACATGGCTTCACAGTCTGCATACTGCACAACTCCTACAGGAAACATGCACATAGATCTGAAGTCATTACATTTTCCTGCTGAATGTCAAAAGGCAAATAAATGTTTTTCAGGTTATATATTCCTATGCCAGGTACTGTTATATGCTTTATGGAAATCTGTGGGAGACAGGCTTGAGCCTAGGGTGAAAGTCTTGTTGACAACCATACCACAGGCCCGAGGCAATGGCCCAACTGCTGGAGCCACAAGGAGCACCTTGTGACATTTGCTCTTATTGGCAGATCATGAGACTGATGCCTAGAGCTCGCCACCCCTAAGCACCACCCTTGGAATCCAAAATTTGCAACACTTAGACATTGCAACAGTCAGGGTCATGTGGTTTCCAGGAATCCAGGCTCTGTAATCTGAACTTTAAGTCTATTATGCCAATAGGACACTAAGCCTTTTATGCTAATAAGGTATCCTACATGCTGTGCTGTGATTGGACCACTACCCCTATATAAGCTTGTGCCTTCCTGCAATAAACCAGATCTGCCTCATTGAATCTTCTCTCCTGTGTCTGAATGCGGCTCTGCTGACACAGTCTCCTCATCAGCCCTGGGGTGCGGGGCTGGGCAGAATCAGCAATGACAGAAGGTGGCACCTGGTGAGCAGAAGAGCGGCCTCAGCCCAGGGTATGCAGATGAGAGGCCTCAGCCCAGGGTGAGCCAAGGAGCACGCCTGTGAGAACAAAGGAGTGTAGCGCATGAGAATGGAGGAGAAGCCACCACTGGCGGTGACTGCAGAAATCACCTGTGAAATGAAAAATAAATAGTTTATCAAACACAAAGAAATAATCTGTATGTCAGATTTGGCCAATGGCTGCAGTTTATTGGAAACTGACATTGAAATACCATCTAAACTAGTAGTCTTTAGTCTTTAATGGTTGTGAAGTGGAGGGGAGACAGCTCAATTATTCATGAATAATTATAAATGAATCACTATATATTAATGGCAATTCTAGACACACTATACTAGGTACAAAAACCATAAATTCTCTTCATGAAAATTATGTTTAAGTTCTCTCACAAAGAATATACAGGAGCTGGGAAGATGGCACAAAAGATAAGATAATACTTGGTGCTTCATCAGGAGGACCTGAGTTCAGATCCCCCACATCATGTAAATAAAATGCTGGACATATTTATAAAAGCTTGCCTCTTATCCCAGTAATGTGGGGAGCAGATATAGGAAGATAATGGACATTGTTAGCCTGCAAGTCTTCCAAAATATTGAGTTTCCAATTCAGCCAGAAACCCCTCCTCTGGAAAAGATGACCAAGTGAAATGTTAGAGCAAAATATGCTCTATATATTCTTCTGGTGTCTGCATGCCTATAACACACACACACACACACACACACACACACACACACAGACAGACATAAAGGCATAAAGGGTTCTACAATGCAAAGTATATCTCTATGACAACATGGTGGTTATACTGTAATTTGATAAGTATATCAGCCTTATTGAATAAGTGGTGATAGAAAAAAGTCAATATATGATTGATATCAAAGAGCAAGTATTGAGAACACAGAGGTAGGCAGAGCTCTGTGAGACCTAGACCAGTCTCATCTACATAGTGACTTTCAGGTATGCTGGGACTAGGGAGACTCTGTCAAATTAAAGAGAGAGAGAGAGAGAAAGAGAGAGAGAATTTAGATGAGAGTAATGTACATAAGCATGGAGTTCTACAGGACACTGAGAATAAGTGACCAATGTGGACAAAACAAAAATAGAAGCAATTAACTGTGGGAACAGATTACAGTAGATGACAAAATATGAGAAACACAACTGTGGCGGACACAAAACCAAAATTCTATAGAGTTATATGGTCCTAGGAGCAACATGGATTAGATAGATTTCAGAAAGAGATGCAGAGTAGGGAAAAGAAGCATCCCCATCAAGAGCACCCTCTGGATTCACAGCACTTGTGAAAATGTGTACACAAACTGTGCAAATCCAAACCATCAAAACCAAAGCATGTATCGAGCAGGTGGACAAGAAGCTCCAGCCCTTGTTGAGCACCTATGGGCAACTGATAGTTGCTGAGAGAGAGGGAGAGAGAGAGAGAGAGAGAGAGAGAGAGAGAGAGAGAGAGAGAGAGAGAGAGAGTTTTCTTTAATATTGTGATTCTGGGTAGGTTGAACAGATTCCAAGGGATAGACTCACACCCAAAAGCATTTGGGGGACACAAATTACGTGTGATAAGTCTTAAAACAGGACATGAATTAGAGTGTGGTTAGTTAGATGGGGACAGTTTTGGGGAGGGAACTCAATATGATCAAAACACATGAAATTCTCAAAGAATCAATAGAAATAATTTTTTAGATGTGTTCTCTAGGCTTGAGCCTATTAGTTGCACTGCTACTTTCTTGGGAAAGGGAATGAAAAGTTGTAAATATTTTACAGATAAAAACCATCTCGACACATGATTTCATTGCAATTATAATTTATGGGCAAAAATGAAACTCTTTACAAACTAAGAATTATTTTGATAACTTCCTAAATAATGTTTCTTCAAGACTTATGCATACACACATCAACATCTGAATTTTGAGAAAGCTTCCATTTGGGAAAAAAGATAACATCCTTAACTTTTGATTCTATTAATTGATATCCACAAACAGAAGACTGTACCTATCTTACCTTTTATTAAATTCAGCTCAGTTTGAATCAGTGACCATCATGAAAGATAAGAACCTATATAACCACTAGAAGATTGATTATGGGAAATACATCAGACAGAGGCATAAGTAATGACTTTCTCTAAATAATTCTAATAGCACAGGAAATAGTAACTGACAAATGAGGAAGAAAAAAGATGAAAGCAGACTGGGGCTTGCCCTAGGTAGCTGTTCTTGGGGCCAGGGAAACACTAGCTCCCAAGAGACTGAGAAGGTGTGCAGGACCAGAATATCTTACACAGGATGAATATCTTCCTCATCTTGGGTGCTTCTATATTAATGTCAAGATCCTAACTTGGCAAGTCAGAAAGTAATGAACTGGAGAGCCAAGATGGTAGCTGCACAGCTGCAGGCACAGGGGCAATGGTGACAGGAGCAGTGGCTCTTTCTGCAAGGACTTAAAACACGGCTCCAGTAAGACTTCATCACTTGTTCCTTTATTCCCACACAGGAATGACATTGTGTACCTCTTCTATTTCTGTGGCTTACTTCACTTAACATGGTCATTTCTGGTTTCAAATGGAAACAGCCTAAGTGTCTGAAAACTGATGATAAAGAAAATGTGGTATCCCTATACATTGACAAATTATTTCACACTAATAATAAAATATGAGGACTATGACATGAATTTGCAGGTAAAGGCATTGCCACTAAGCCTGAGGACCAGAGTTCAATCCCCAGGATTCAGATGGTGGGAGGAAAAAACTGATTCCCAAAATTGTCCTCCATAGAGGTTCTGTGGCATTCATATACTCAGAAATATACACACACAGAAACACACATACAACACACACATACACATGCACACATACACAGTAAATAAATAAATGTAAATAAATAAGATTGATAAAATATCATTTAATGAAAACCTAATAATGTGGATAAGTGATTGATTTAATTTTAACCATAGAATTTTAAAACATTTTCTTTCAAATCACAATATTGTAAAACAAAAACTAAAATGAACATTTGTTTCAGCAAAAATGCAAATGACAAGGCCAGGCATGGTGGCTAATAGTCTTTAATCCCAGTGTTTGGAAGTAGAACTAGGTGGATTACAGGCTAGTCTACATAGGGAGTTCTAGGTCACATGGATATAATGGGAAAGGCTATCTCAAAACAAAATAATAAATAAATAAATAAATAATAAACAAATAAATAGAGCAAAAATGCAAATGACTTATGTTTTAAAACATGTGATGTAGAAAGTTTCTTCATACTACACCTGAATGGTTTCTGGGTATGGAATCATTTCTTGTACAAATGACCTATTATTGATGAACAAAATCTGGACTAATAACTTTTAATTAACTCCAGCAACACCATATTCTTGGGTCTGAGTTTGGGACATCTCCTTGGCAACCTCAGTTTGGTATTCCATAATAAAAATATAATTGATGAATGTGGATAAGCTTGAGAATCATCATATCAAAGATCTGCAAGCAGCTCATCCACCCATTGACAACTCTGGAGGTTGGGAAGGAGTGACCTTGGATGAATGAAATACTAGGGATAAAATGGCCAGGGGGGGTCTATTGAGATAAAGATGGAGCCAAACTTAAACTTTGTACTTCCTCAGTGAAGCTGGAGAAACCATTTTGAATAAATTATGACTGTGTTCCAATCATGGGACACAGTGGAAGAAACAGGGCTCTAGACTCATTTCCATCTGTACAGGGTGAGGACACAGACAACTCCATCTTCAGATGTTGTGGGGACAAGAAAGATCCGTCAGTATAGTTCTGGGAGACAGACATTCTAATACATAGATAAGGGAACAAATATTCTCTGAGTTCAGGCCCACTCTTAAAAACTATAGTTAAGAGTTAGGTTTTTATTTTGTTCCTGGTGGTTGTAATGTTAGTATAATTAACAGTGCCCACAATTTTTCATTACTTTATGCATGTTATTTTTTTTTTTGGAGGGGGAAGACATCTATTTTGATTCTGAATTACACTTTTCAATTTATATATACCTAACTTTGACTTTTGATTTCCCTCCAGGATATTCTTTAATTCATCTGTCTCACTTTTATTCTCTTAGCATTTCATTTGCTTCCTGGGCTATTTTCTGAATATAGTGTTATTTTTTGTCCCATAAATAAATAGCATTACTGGATCAACATGAAAATGACAAAGCAGTTTTTCAAAGTTTGTTCTAGATCCTGCTAACTTTTTTTTCAGTGAGTTGAGTTACTTTTCTTATTGTGAAAGCAAACAGAGAAAAGTACTTAAGGAAGTATGGGTTTATTTTGAATTACAGTTCAAGGGAATAAACCCATCACAGTGGGGAAAGTATGTCAGCATGGTACTTGAAGCAACTGTTTATATCACCACTGGAGTCTAAAGGAGAGAAAAAGGTGAATGCTGATACTCAATTGCCTTTTTCCTCTTTATTCACTCTAGAACTCCAGAGTGTACTCCACATACTGAGGGTGTTTCTTCCTACATCAGTTAACATAACTTAAAATGTGTCTCACAGATAAACCCAGAAATTTTGTTTCAAGGTGATTCTAAATCCTGTTAAATGGGTAATCAAACATCAAAACCTCACCTTGTGTCAACTTGACAGTCAAACATATCACTTTGGTGTCATAACTTAACACTGCTTGTTTCCAGAGGAACATGACCAAATCATAATGCAAAAATGTCTTCATTTCAACTTCAAAAGTCCCATAGTAATAAAACATTATAATATTGTTTAAAAGTCTAAACATCTCATCTGAGACTACAGGTAATCTCTTCAGTATGAGATCCTTATAAAATTAAAGGTGAGCTACTTACCTCCAATATGTAGTAGCACAGAGTAAACATTCCAATTTCGAAGGAGAGATGGAGGAATAGTAAAATACAGTCAGACTAAAGCAAGACGTATCATGGCAAATGCCAAAATCTGTAGCTACATGTTGTGTTTCTGGGGCTTATTGTAGAATGTAAATTCCAAAGACCTGATTAGTCTCTCCCTCCATTTTTTTTTTCCACCTAGAGCATACCTAGCCTATCTTTTTCACTGGAGCTTCTAAACTGCAGATTTTCTCAGCAAACGTCCTATGGTCTTGTCATCTCCAGCATCCTAGGTCTCCAATAAAATTTATTTTCACTTGCACAGCTTCATGCAGTGGTCTCTCAGAAGCTCCTTGTGTGGACTCTGACCCTCCCACATATTTGCTCAAGTTTATGGCTTTGTGAAACTATTTCAAAGTGCACATCACCCAAACCTACAAAGCAATACTTCATGAATGACACTTCCAAAGTCTGCTACCAGACATGGTTGCATTCTGATACACTTGACCCATAGTTCCACTAGCATGTGTAATGATACATTTCAATTGTCAGTTCGATTAGATCTAGAATCCCCTTGGAGATGGACTTCTGGACATGACATGGAGGATTTTTTTTTCCATTAGATTAAGATGAGAGAGCAGTCCACTATGACATAATTCTCCGGTGAGATCATGGACTACATAAAAAAGAGAAAAGTGAGCTGAGCATAAATATTCATTGCTATATACTCCTTGACCTTGGATACAATTTGACCAGTTGTTTAAAACTCTTGTTTCCTCAACTTCCCAATAGACTGCATCCTTGTGTTGTGAGTCAAAATAAACCCTGTCTATCCAGTTTCTTTATGTTCAGTATTTTTGCATAGCACTGAGCAAGTTAACTAAGACAACAACTTCTGTGTGCTTACCCTGAAGAAACATATCTTTTGTCAGTTGCTTTTGAATAGAGAGAACCCATTAAGTGGCATTCTCAGTTTAGACTCTCCGTTCAAAATAAGTTGGATTTTAACAGGTTGGAGACTTCAAGTTTCTATTCAAGTTTCTATTACACTTGCTGTTCTCTCTCATTGTAGTACACTGACCAGCACCCATGCCACAGATGGAATGTGACCTTCTCTTGAAATTTCCTCTGCAGAATTAACGAGTACATCAGTTTCAATTTATTCTCACTCAAGTTCTTGGGACACAGGCAAAATTCAGGCATATTCTTTCACTTTATACAACAGGCTTGGCCCATTGCCCAGCTGGTTGTCTACTGTCCATATTTTTCTTGAAATTATGGTCTTCAAAACTTCTACCAGAATGGTCCATTGACCTCTGCTCACAAAATTCAAAGAATTTTCTAGACTTAAATTCCAATTTTTTTCCATGTTTCTCATACAACCAAATTCTAAAAATGTAGAATCTACATGGTCTGATTTATCATAGCAATAGTCTCACTTCTTTTTCAGTTTTCTGTATTAGTCATATTCCTCATTGTTTGACAAAAGTAACCTAAAAAAAGAAAGTTTTGGCTAATGGTTTGAGGTTATATAGTCCATAATGACAGGAAAGGTGTCTGGGAAGAAGCTTGAGACATCTGAACACATTGCTTCTTTCTCCAATCGGGAAGCAGAATGAGGTGTGCACTGCTGTTCAGATCAATTGCTTCTTTTTATTCAGTTCAGGACTCCAGCCCATGGAATGGTGTTGCCCATTTTAAGGGTGACACTTCCCACCTCAATTTATCTTATTTAGAAAGTCAATCAAAGTCATAGTTAGAGGTTTGTTTCCAGGGTGTCTATATCCTTTAAAGCTGGCAAGATTGAGTAACATTTTAACCAGATATTATGATATTTGAGCATTTATTATGACAATTATAAAACCATATTTTCCTCCATGGCCTGTCATATTTTTATCTTTCATTCTTGAAGAAGTGAAGCCCATTTAAAGACAGGATTTTCAACACAAAGACTTAATGACTCATCTTTACACACTCAGAACTTCTGCTAAGGATGGTGGAGTTCATTTTCTTCAAGTCTGTAGCTCTACAACAAATTGGTGTGCATAACTTTCCTTTCTACTGTTATACATCTAGTGTCTTTAATATTCCAAGTTATAGAATACTTTTCCTCTCACTTCCTACCTGTACATTATCTAAAATGAGACGGAGGAGTAACCACAAAAATATTAATTCCTGACATGTACTATTAACCATCTCCATTTATCCCTTTCTAGGCATTTCTAAGTTTCTTACCTATAAATTATCAGCTTTTGTTACATAATGCTCTTGTTAGTTACCTCACACATCTACCAAGTGATGAGGAATTTTAAAGATCCAATTTTTTTGTTAGTCAAGAAATTATTTATGTAATGGAAATTCATTAGGAGACAGAGCACAGTCCTTTGTAACATTTTATGGAAATAATATTTTTAAAATCTTAATTTTGATTTTACTACCATATTTTCTTTATTGATCTCCATAGTCAATCTGTTTAGAATTTTAAAACATTTGTTTAATGGATATGTCTGGATCATGCTATTTTGAAAATATTCATACATAATATAATGAATTATAAATTATGACTTATGCTTATTTGAATACAGTCAAATTCATTTAATGTTTAGATTAGCTCTTATGAAAACTAACAAGTAATGGAGAATGTGAAAAATAAGACTTTATGGAAAAAGTTTGGAGGATTCCCTAAAAAGTTGAAAATTAAGCTGGGTGCAATGGGGCATACTTGTATTCCCAGTACCTGGAGGCAGTGGAACAGAGCTCTGGCTGTTCAAGTCTAGCCCAGTTTATATAGTGATTTCCAGGCCTGCCGGGTCTACATAGTAAGACAAAGTTCTCTTGCACATGTGGATGCTAACTTTGAAATTTTCAATATGTGTGCTTAAATTAGAGTACTCAAAAAAGGTACCATGGTCATGGTGATTTTAAGAGAGGGGAGATGTAACACAGGTGATGTAAATGGGGAATAAGGAAAACTGGAACATGAAGGGTTAAGCAGGTGGGAGACAGGAGGGCTGAGTTGAGGAAGGAGTATGGGAAGGGATAACTAAAACGAAAGACATTTGAAAAAGCCCAATGAAGATTTACATTATAGAAACTTCTTAAAATATATGCATATACTCAAGTATAAAAACAATTTAAATTGAATTACCCTATAACAGGAGGACAAAGCATCTCGTAGACACTACAGGCTATCAAATAGAAAGGGCCAGTGCCAGAAATGAGCAGGGCCAGCGTAGTTATAGGGTAGTTGGTTATAATGATTGCTTGATATTTAACTGTTGGGAAAATCCCACTAAATCCCAGAAATAACTACATTTGATATGTATAATGAAAATAATTAAAATATCTGAATATCAAATTTCATAACAAAATAAAAAGTCAATAATTTGAACAATAGGTACATACCTATTATATATTACATTATACATGGTAGCTCTGTTTAAAGAAACTAAAAATAGGTGCTGGAGAGATGGCTCAGCAATTAAGAACACCAACTGCTCTTGCAGAGCTCCCATATGGCGGCTACAAACCGTCCTTAACTCCATTTCCACGGGAATCTGAAGCCCTCTTCTGACCTCTGCGGCATTACATGACATGGGTGCAGTCACATACAAGCACACAACATACTCATACACATAAAATTAAAATAAATAAATAAAATATTTCAAAATCTAAAAATATACTATTCAAGTTATTAAATAATTTTTCAATAAAATATTTTTTACTCTTTCTATTTTTCAATTTTGCCATATTTTAGTAATAATAGGACATAACATTAAAGAACATGTCCAAAGATTTTTCTAATAAAACACTTGATATTGTCTTGTATTTCTTCAGTGTTGTTCTATTATCTATGTATTCTATCATTTACTTAAGGATTTATGTTGTTTTCCCGATTTTATACTATAGCAACAATAGCAATAAGAAGAAATACTGAGTATTAAAATAAATATTTATAAAATTGTATTGAAATGTTTTTTATGGGTTTGAAGTTTAGGTATCAGTTTGTGACCTGATTCATGGTATCAGATTAAAGTTAAGATGGTTTGTCTCTGTCAATGAATACGTACACTATTGCAAGACCTGTCTGTTGCCAACCAATCTATGAAAAATAGGAAAACTGAACTTGAATGTTCATTTATATTATGGAGAAAACAAATAATTTTTAGAATAGTCCTTATACAACAATGTCTGTAAGTCATGTGCAGATGCATTTATTTTAGATGTCTAATCCTACTCCCTATAGGTTTTCAAAAAGGTTCAGTCTCCAGAGTTATATAACCTGTGTCCGTTTTCACTCTATGTTCTGTCCTTTCTGATGTGTCCCAGTTCCTCACTGTTGATCTCTTCTGCTGCACTGGTGGCTCCCTTGTCCTGCTTTGTTTTGTTTTCTAAAAGCTTATAGGCTCCCTTTGCAAATACCTCAGTGTCAAGATGTTAGCATCTGGGCGTGGTCAGTTCTGGGGTGTTCCATATTATGTACTATTTGTTCTCCTGTTTTCTTGGCCTTTGGCATCTTTTCTCAGTGATATTTGTTATGTTTAAACTCATCAATATTCCTCTTCCCCCTCTATTTTCTTAATTTTACTGTTTTCTACTTTTCTGTCTATTCCATTTTAATTCCCTATGCTTTTCACTACATTTCTGTACCTACCACATTTTAAATTGTACTTTTTTTGGATTTTTTTCTTTTTTAAATTTAGCTCTCAAAACCCCACACACGTCCCACCCACATCCAGACACCCTCCTCCATCCACGACACCCCCTGCACCAAACTCCACACACCCACTGCACATGCTGAGTCCCACTCACCCAGGCTCCTGCACCCAAATGCCCTTCAGTGCAAATGTGTCCACTGGAGTCCACTCAGCCCCTCCAGTGGTCTCATGCAAGGTGTGGGCACCCTCACCCTGCAGCAACCAGTCCCAAGCAGTTCTTGATGGAGTGCTGACCAGCCACCCATCTCTCACCTCCCCCAGATTGAGCTGATATGAGTCATGTGTTGGATGCCACTGCTGTTGCAGTAACACATGTGCAAGCCTCCATTGGCCTGGAAACCTCCACCTCACTGGTTCATGAACCAGCCCTTGTTCTTACAATACTTCTGCCTCCTATTCTGCAATGGTCCTTGAGCCATGGGTTACTGAGGCGTCCCATCTACACTCTACAGTCTCCTATTCTCCAATTGGCCAGTTGAGGTCTTCTGTATGTAACACACTTTGATGTACATGGAAGCCTCCCAGTGGAGAGTTGAGGGGCACATTAGCCCTCTCTCCACCTCTTTTTCCACTATGTTCCATGAGCCTTGGTTGTAGAGATTTGACTGCAGCTACATCACCTACTACTGGGCATCCCGAAGGTCATAGTCTCTATGCCTGATCAAATGTGCAACTCTGCAGCAGCCTCCATCTGTTGCGAAAGAAACTTCTTTGATGAGTGTTATATGGCATGTTCATTGCTCCTTGTCATTTTGAAAAATTGATTTAGTACCAAGAAACCTTATTGTCATGATGAGAAGGAAAAATTATTCAGTAAAACAATTTAAGAAAATTACTACATAGAAATACATCTCTCTCTCTCTCACACACACACACACAGACACACAGACACACACACACACACACACACATATATATGAATATGTATATATTTGTTTGAGACAGAGACATACCCTGCAGGTCTGACTGGCCTGTAACTCTCTATGTAGAATAGGGTAGCCTTGAACTCATAGAGATCTCTCTGCCTCTGTATCCCAAGTGCTAGGATTAAAGGCACACCACCATGCTGGCCTATATCTCAACATTTTTATAGTACCAACAAATTTCGTGACTGACTTCATGTCAGCAAGTGACCCAAGGTGAACCCAAAGACTCCTTCTTTCCTTAACTGGCTTCATACGAAGTATTTGATGATAGCAATGTAAATAATAATCAACACAGGTCCTAGAACTGGATCATTTTTTGGTAAGCCTGACCACGTAGTTGTTAGGCCTTTAGAATTATTTTGGGGAGGATAATAAAAGACTTTGGAGCTTTGAACTAGGAAAAGCTTACACGTGCTGTATTTAGAGCCCATCGGGTATTGCTCATGAGAGTATGGAAGACAAGAATGGTGGCAAATGTGCACAGTGAAGGCATTCCTTATGAGTGATTAGAGACAGAACAGTGTTTGGGAAATGAACTCTAGGAAATTTATGTTAAATTCAAGCAAATCATGTGATATGGTTTGCATTTAGAATGACTAAGTAATACCTTAATATGTGTTCAACATTCCTAGCAATTAGGAAAATGTGAATTGAGATCACTTTAAGATTTGATCTTACTCCAGTCAGGATGGCTAAGAAAACAGTTGACTCTATTTAACCCTCTTTTATATATGTACATGTCAATACGTACATATATGTAAAAAACATCTATGGAGATTTTCAACGGAACTTTAGTGTTAGTTATCACTTCTTAAGTCCCTTTCTTTTGCCCTACAGAGGAATCCAATGGATATAATCTTTCCTGTACTATTATTCATTCTTCCCCTTTGAGCACTGTATTTCATTTCTCTTCTCTGGTATGATTCCCTGTTGTACATATTTTTATAACCTTTAGGAAAAAAATCCACACATATTTAAAATTTGAACCTAACATCCACACATGAAAGAAAATATGTAATCTTTGTCTTTCTAGGTCTTGCATACCTAAGTCAGGATGACTGTTTCTAGTTTCATCCATTTACCAGTAAATTTTATCATTTGTTTTTCCTTAAATGGAATTAACCTATATCATGGTACAGCTCATTCTATCAAGTAAAAATCCCAGTACTAGGAAAGGATTAATTTTCTTCATGCTGTTGGCTAGTTGGATCCCATTGATCCAAATATTGCAGGCTATTGCATTGTTCTTGCTTATTTTCTTGAATCTCAAAATAAGACCCTATTCCTTAAGATATCACATACTTGAATCATGAAACATGGATAAGTCAAGTAAATAAGGACCTGGAAGCTTCATCATTACTATCTAGATTTCATAATGCTGAAAGGTTCTATGCATACTACTGAAGGTGAAAAAAATTATCACTCTTACGCAGTTGTTAACCATACAAGCTACAAAAATGACTGGACTGGCAAGATATACTCACCTGTGCAATATTGGCATGAATGGTCTAAAAATAAGCAAATTTTTATTGTATTTAAGGTCTGTTTCACAAGATAGATTTCATATCTGGGCACTGTTATCAGAGCCAAGAATCTCTGACTACATAGGTCATTGTCACTAAGGGAGAATCTGCTACTAATATTCTACTAAATGAATATAGTATTAAAATGACTCCCAATGACTCATTATTACAGCAATAGATTAGTATAACTCTCAACCCTCATCAGAGAAGCTTCTTCCAGTAAAAGGTAATTGTCAAAGAAACTCACAATTGTTGGATATCCAGAGAATTTAAGAGATTGTCAAGTGTACAACCTTATGCATAGCATACCCCACCAACTAAAAATAGATCTACCACATGACCTGGCTAAATATATACTTGGAATACAACCAAAGCACTAGATACCCCATGAAAGTGATACTTCCTCAGCAATGTACACTGCTGCTCATTTCACAATAGGTAGAAAATTGAAACAACATAAATGTACTTCAATGGATAATGAAAATGTGGTAAATATATTCAATGGTGTTTTAGTCACCTATAAACATGAAATCACGGGATTTGAACATAATTGGCTGAAACTGGAAAATATCTTACTGTGTGAGGTAACTCAGACCCAGAAAAGTCTAATGCCACATATTCTCTCTTACTTGTGGATTCTCACTCTTTAGATGTATGTTTATAGTGTGAAGTAACCATATAAGCCAGGAACTTAGGAAGGAGCAATGGGAGGTGGTAGAGATGAAGGAACTCAGAGAGCGGGGATAGTAGAAATCTGACACTATTAAAGGGGAAATGGAAAAACGAAGGGAACTTTAATTTGGGAAGGCAGACTAGTTAGCAGACCATCAGTGTCAGGTAAGGGAAAATTCCTTTCAGGTTGTTGGTCAGTATGTTCCAAGTGAATCCCAAAACAATGAAACACTTTTTGGACACAGGGCTAGGATGAATTGAGCTGAAACTGACCTGAAATCCTTCTCCTGAGGAATAGCTTTCACTGTATCAGAAGATGGTATAGAAGCTGCCAAGAGAGAACAACAGTCGGTACTCTTACCCAGCTATCAAGCTTATGAAACACAAAAATTACAAGCCAATAAAAAATATTTCTAATGGTACAATAGCTGCACTTTCATCTTGTGGTTTCCCAGTAGCTACCTAATTGGACTTAAATCACACTTACTAGGAAAGAATCATTCACTGGTACTTTAAACATAGAAAAATCCTCATGTCTGTAGTGGTCATGGACCCTAGAGGAGAACCCACTACTGCCACATTTCTACACCAATACAATGAAAGCCAGGCTACATGTGTCATACTGACAACTGGCAGTGACATCCATGTGGTACGCATGCTTTAGGCATGGAAAACATAAAAGTTACAGGGTTGTGGAGGCTTCAAAAAAGTTAAGAAGCTGTTTAAGACAGACAATGTGTGGCAGGGTCAGAATCCCTACAAGGAGACTCTGAAAAGCTATTTTGTGAAACCATGAGTGTGAAGGTGCTTTTTCATTGAAGATTTCATGTTCTGCAGATTTAGGAAAACTGTACACATTCCAAGAAAAGCTGCTCACATTGAGTGGAGTCTGTCAAAAAAGAAACATTGTGTACTGCAGGTGGCAGGGCTGGAGAGTCTACCTAACTCTATTGGCACCCGAAAGATATCACTCAGATCACTAGATGCTAGACACGAAACATACTGGCTTTCTGTCTTGCTTCAATCCAATCTACTGTGAACACATTCCTCCATCTTGGAATTAGAATGTTTGGCCTTTGTCATTGTATATTGAAAGTATACAAATTTTCTTTCTTTTTTCTTTTAGTTGGATCTCACAAATTCCAGGAGAAGCTTTGGACCTTTGAAAAATATTCAAACTGTAAGAGCATGGAGACTTTTACAGTTGGTATGAGTTAAATTTTTATTATGAAATTACTGTGAGCCTATAACCGCAAAGATAGAGTATTATAGTGCTCTAAATAGCTTTTTAATGCTGTGATAAAACACTACCCAAAACCACCTTGGGGATGAAAAGTATTCCTTTAACGCAAGCTAGGGAAGGAACTCGAAGAGGAACATGGAGGCCAGAACCGAAGCAAAGGAATACTGTTTCCCTGCTCTTTCCCCTGGTCCAAGCTCAGTCTGCTTTTTTTACATAACATGGGACTTCTTGTCCAGGGCTGGAACCATTTACAGTAGGCTGGGCCATCCTCCATCCCTCAATAATCAGGAAAATGCCTCATAGACATGCTCACAGACCAACTGAATAGAGAGAATTCCCCAACTGAGGTTCAAAGTTTCCAAGTATGTCAAGTTGATAATTGAAACAATCTAGCATAATTGACCCCTTGTCATCTTGACACACAAACATCACTATTAAACCATAACCTTTCCATTTCTTATCCTGCATATCTCATGTTAATATTAATATCACAATATGAAACATTCAAAGGTCCTACAGTCCTTAAAAATTATACAGTCCTATACCATAAACAATCAATGTCCCTAAAAATTCAAAGACTCTTAACTGTGAGCATCTATAAAATCAAAAACATATTAAATACTTTAAAATCTCTAAAGAGAACTAAGGAAGTTAAGCAAAAGTGAAGTCCATCCATGTGTCTTAATGCCTGACATAAAGATTTCACTTCCAGTCTTCTGGGCTCTAAAGGACTTAGGCAGATCCAGTTCTTGGACAGTGCCATCTAAGAGAGAGCACACAAAGCTTGTCTCTTAGAATAAGTCTGGCTTCACTCTACACCCACTGCTGTCCTGGGGGGACATAGCATGGTCTTGACATCTTTAATCTCTTTGGGTCCATAGCAACTGAAGCTGCATTATCCCCCCTGCCCTCTGCTGGCCTCTCATGGTGCCAAACCTCAGATTCTCCTCATGAACCCTACAAAGTTGGTGGCCTTCCCTGCAGCTGGGGCTGAACATTCACCTATTGCCCCTTCCAGCAAAACCTTGAGATGTTCTTCATGACGTCTTTATGCCTTCAAAATCAGTAGTTTGGGGGACACTAATACTTATTACAAAGTTCATTTACCATTTTGAGAGGCAGTCTTCAACCCCTCTAGATCATAGATTCTCTCTGAATCATAGATTATGTGTGTTAGCCCTCAGGAAATATTCCCCACATGATTTTACTTCAATTATGCTGGTTTTTTTTTTTATTAATCACAGCTGATTTTTCAGCCCCAGCTAGCCAGTAGAAATTGACTTAGGATTGTTACTCATTTCAAAAGTATCATACAAATGGCATGGATAGAGTCTTTGAGGGACTCTCAAACTTCCCTTTGAATCTTTACAAGGTAGCCTGCCATGATCTATGCCTTATTCAACATTGTCTTCCATGTCCCTACAAAAGAGTTCACTAAGTTCCAAGCATTCAGTGATCCTGAAACTCTGAAAACTCCAACAGTCCTCCCTGAAACGTCTGTCAGAGAAATACTCTATGCTCATGGTGTGAACTTTTGTTCTTTTTAGCCTTCTTTTGTGTGGTAGCACACTGACCAAAACAAAGTCATGGAAGAAAGGGTTTATTTCAGTTAACAGGACAGCACTTGATCAAGGGAAGCCAGCTTAAGCATTCGAGCAGGAACCTGGAGGCAGGGACTGAAGCATGGACCGTGGAGGAGTACCACTTATGGGTTTGCTCCTCTGGCTTATGCTCAAGTTAATGAACTATGAAACTTTATAGCACAACAATGGTTTGGGTATAGAATATTATTCACAGTCTTTGAATATTTGGCTCCCAGTTGGGTGCTCTATTTTTGGAAATGATGGGTTGTTAAGAGATAAGGCACAGCTGGTTGATGTAAGTCACTGGGCCAAGTGCCATTCTTGTTTTCAGTTCTATTATTTCATTGTTTCCTTGTACATGTAGTTGTGAGCAAGCTGTTGCATGGTCTTATCATCCTCACTCCCCACCATATTGAACTACCATATCATCCCTGCCAAAGTCAGTGAACAATCTTGAGTCAAAATAAACCCATCTGCTTGAAAGTAGCTAATACATAAACTTACAGCAGAATATCAATTTATCCACTTAGGTTCACCACTTGAGAAAGTAATTGGACAGTTTTCCTGTTGTTGTTTTTTTTCTTCCATTTCCTGTAGGGACCACATTCTACTCATCTAAACCATAATCTGATTTCAAGAAAATATATTTGTTAGCTATTCAATAATAAGGTGTTTTATTATGAAATCCTATTCTCCTTTGGCCAGTCATCAATATTAAGTCGAATCTCTCATTTGCTTCACATTGTAAACCAGAAAGTGATATTCTCCTGCATAAATCTAGTCATCAGTTTCTGTTCTCTGGTTCCTATAATCACACAAGTACCCATATGCCTGTTATTCAGCTTCACCCTCTATA
>NW_008343216.1:679347-687439 GCF_000622305.1 Nannospalax galili | reverse complement strand
TTCTCTATTACTAGTGAGTTGCTATCTATTTTACATAAGCTTGGGGGAAAGAGTAATAAATACTAGCCACTACTAAGTTCTGTTGCTTGGCATAGCTGTCTACCATTTATCCATCTATCACTTATCATCTATCTACCATGTATCTATGCATCTATGTATCTATGTATGTATGCATGTATGTATCTATCATCTATCATCTATCATCTATCTATAATCTATCATCTACCTATCTTTCTATTTTCTATCATCTATGTATGTATGTATCTATCTATCATCTGTCTATCATCTATACATCATCTACCTTTCATCTACCTACCTACCATATGTATCTCTTTACTGTCTCTTTGTCCATTCATCTGTTTGATTGTCCATCTGTGCATCTATCCATCTATCATCAAATGCTTTCGATTTATATGAGATTAACAATGATTTTAGGATTTTAATATTCAATTTCTGTCTCTGTAATCAATTGAATTAACATATTCTAGCAATCTTTATTCCATTTGGATAGAAAAAAAAAGAAGTCATTAACAAATACACTTTCTTAGAGAATGATCCAAGAAATATGTTTTTAAAATGACAATAATCAGATAAAACCATTATTCAGATTGAATATATACTTAATCTTTATAAGTCATTATATAGGACAAGGAAATATTAATTAACATGAATATGGAAATAATTTCAAAATGTATTCCTTTATCAAAATATCACAGAGTATATAATTAAATATATTCTATTTTTCAACTACACTTCAATAAATCTTAGAAGATGAAATATTCAGCATCACAAAACTAAAATACCATTACTCTTGAAGAAATGAAAAATAGAAATATATTGACAAATATGTATAGCAACTTAAACACTCATCTGTGTCAGATAGAGATGAAAAATTTTAGACAAAATCTTTAAATGTTTATCTATGGACATGCTATAACTCAGTGCTCTTAACTCTCCAGTGTATTCCCAAGTAAATATATAAATATACTTACAATATCATATAAATAAAAATGATAAATAAGATACTGATTATACATTTACATATGGAGAATAGTGTAAATGTCATCAAAAGTAGATTAATAAATAAATCATATAATCATGGAAGCACATTTTAGCATATAGCAAGGAATTACAACTACCTAGAAGATTTGAACCTACATAATAGTCAGTTAGATAAACCAGTCTGAAAAGCATACAAACATTACCTTAAAAATATTATGTAAAATCTAATTAATGCACTCAATTATTTTATGATTCTGTTAATGAGCATTTTGGTTATGTTTGGACCTTGTGTTATCTAGAAGGGGAAAATAGATTTCCAAATTTCTGAAGACTTTATCATATGGAGGTGGTATGATTTCTCTTTCATACATTAAATATCCTAGAAATTCTACTTTTATGTGCTTGACTGCATATATGGCATAACTGAATATAATTTTTGCTATAAAAGTAGGTGCCTAGATATAAAGATAGTAAGTATTTCTATCTAGGAGACAGGGCTTATATGGCAGCAATTAGCAAAATAGTGTATTTTTAATATTGTGTCAATTGTTGAAAATACATCTAAGTTTCTCATGCCTTACCTCTCAATCTTACTTTAATACTCATTATTGCAATGAAAAAACATAGTAATTAAAGCTACACATGTTCGCTAATGCAGAAAGGAAACAATTAGTTCTATTAAAAGTAATGGAGTGAAACAGCATATGAAAAAGGTGTAGAACATTAGGTACTAACAAACATTGCTACTGTAATTCGTTGTAAACTTCTGAAATGTTTCTGTGTTATAAAGATGCTGAGAAATCAGCATGAAATTAAGACTCTTAGCATATTCATTATAACAACCATCAGTCTGAAATACATTTAGTTAAGATCCATCTATTCACTGTAGATTGTCAGAAAAATGTCCATGTAATAAGTTTTGAAAGCCAGTGTTATGAAGAAGCAATTCTCATGAAAATTCATAAAATCAATGAAAAAAGTAAAATCTTGATTTAGAATCTTTCAATTATAAAATACCCAATTCTTCAGTGGGAAACAAATAGCTGTAGTTAATTTTTTCTAGAGTTTCCTTTATTATGTAGCATAAAAATACATAACGGTGGGAAGGAGGTAACAGATTATAGGCACACAGAACTTTCTACAGCTTCATGAGATTTAAGCAAAACAACATGTGAAATGGAAGGGAAATATTTGGATTTAAAATGTAATGGAATGCAGAAGTTGAGTGTCAGCTCTGAAGTGAAATCTGGGATGATAATTTGAAATTACAAGAGAAAGAAAAGAAAAGAAACAAGAAAAAGAAAGAAAGAAAGAGAGAGAGAGAAAGAAAGAAAAAGAAAGAAAGAAAGAAAGAAAGAAAGAAAGAAAGAAAGAAAGAAAGAAAGAAAGAAAGAAAAAGAAGGCCTAGGAAATGCTAGATAAAAGGGAATTTCCCTAGGTGGTACAGTGTGTATATGAAAAGAAATTTCATAATCACAAACTCTGGCATCATGCAAAAATGCAGCCTAAGACACTAGATAGATCTGAATTCATGAAGTAAGCGAGCACTGGAAAATGGGTCTTATTTCCCACGATAGTTTGAGTGGCCATTATATGGAGCCATACAGAGTGGCCCTGTCATTTGACCATAAATTCCTGCCTTTTAATGTCTCCAAATTCCGATGTCTTCCCTTCTTCAGTGGTTCAGAGAGTAATAACCCATTAGATAGGTCCAGAAATACCAATTGTAATTTAGACATAAAGTTATGGACACAAGTTTATTTGCAGGAAGGTTTAAATTGCACTGTAGTGGGAAGTAGAAGGCACTTCTGTTCAAATACAGTGATCTAACCACCAGGTAGGCAGTGATACCAGGTGAATATAAATGGTTGTGGGGGGCCGAAACAAAGAACTTTATGGTGTGAGTTAAATGATCACTGGTGCCTACAGTAACTTCCCCCACTTTATATTTTATATAATTCAGCTATACTTCCTGGATATGTACCCAAAAGAGGCCAAGTCATTATATCACAGAGATGCCTGCACTCCATTTTTGCTGTGGTATGATTGACATTGGGCAAATTAGGGATTCAGTCAAGGTATTGATCAGATAAATGGATAAAGAAAAGATGGTATATATACACACCTGAGATTTATCCAGCTATTAGGAATACAACTAATGTTTATAGGAAAATAGACAAAACTTAAGATCACCAGTTAACTTCAATAAACCAAGCTTATAAGACAAAACACTGCAAGTTTTCTTTCAAATGCAGAATGTAGATGTCAATATGTGTGCACATATGTACATACAGATACACAGAAACACAAAACACACATGCACATATATGACATTGAAGTAGAAAGGAGCAATAAGGGTGGGAATTTAGAAGAGGATGAAGCAGGTAAATAGTGAAGATCTAGGAGGGGTGAATATAATTAAAGTGCATGCTCTGCTCTTAAGGAAATGCACATGAAACCTCTTGTTCTGGACAACCAATACAGACTAATTTAGATGAAAACTTTCTTCCTCTATTTCTGCCTTTCTTACTCTCCTTTTCTGGGATGTTATCTATATAAAAACATTTAGTTTTTGTCTCTATAAAAACATTAGTATAATCTGTTTTTTTTTCCCCAAAATAGATCTTCACAGCAGAAAAAACTAAGAAACTGAAGTAAAAATCTGCAGAATAGGATAAAAAATTCCAACATTCAATGACCTGGGAATAAACATAGATAAATAATTCATACTTAAGAACAAAGAATCAAAGAAATAAGTAGACAATGAAACTGAATTCAAATGAAAATGTATAAATAACCAGTAAATATGTTTTAAAAAGTCAAGATGCTTTACCATCAGACAAAACGTAAACTATGCTGAAATTCCTTCTTACCACATTCAGAATGGCTGTCAAAAAGAAACACTATACAACAAACACTTGCATGGATTTCCAGGTAAAGGAAAGCTATTCACCTCTACTGGAAATGTAAATGTTTTCAATCATGATTCAGATCAAGATGAATTTTCTTCAAAACATTAGAAAGAGAACTTTCATATAATCTACCCATAGTACATATGTAATGAGGACAATCCAAGGAAAAAAATCGAGATACCTATATATCCATCATTTTACTCACACAATTAACAATAGCCAAATTATGGAAATGGCCTAGTTGGCTAAGAATGAATGAAATAAGGAGTGAGTGAATGAATGAATGAAAATATAAAACATCCTATAAATATATAATGTATCATTCTTGCTGCCACATTTAAAATAATAATGTTAAATTTTAGATTTAAATGCCTAAAACCATGCATAACTCTATATGTACACACATATCTATGACAAATTTCAATTTATATATTAACTAAAGTGAGAAATGAACACCAATCACTATTGAGAAACTATTATAACAACAAGCAGTAATAAAAATGATGACTGTGAAAAAATGCAGAACTATCAAGCCTGCATTCCAGCTTTAGAAAAGATTGTCATACAGTGCACACACTCCAAGACATACAGCACGCACATTCCATGCTTGATTGGCATGAAATTTGTCTTTTTCATGTAATATTTTTGAGAATTTCATACATGAATACTGTATTTGCATAATTTCTCCTCCCCGCTCTTTTTCCTCCAACTCTTTCCACATTCCCTCTATTCCTATCAATATCCTGAACTCTTTTTAAATTATTATTGTTTTACACACACACACACGCACACACATACACACACACAAACACAAAAAACCTAAAGAGTCTATTTAGTGGTGCTAAAATGCATACTTGTTTATGGCTGAACACTTCGGATTGGGAACTTAGCATTGGAGAACACTGATTATTCCTTTCTCAGCAGCCATGAATTACCTGTAGCTTTTTTCCCACATTTTATATGCTTTTAATTTTTTTAATTGTGCTTTTGTACATTTCGTACAACAGTTCTTAATAAAATGTAGACCCCCCTCCCCCATCCATGCCCCACAACCCTCCAATGGACCTCATGTATTCTGCCATACGTGTTAAGTCAAGCATTTGTACCCAGATGTCCTTCAGTGCACATTCATCCTCTGGAGTCTAGTCAGCATATTTAGAGTTGGGTAAGGCAGGCCTACTTTCCCTCACTCAGTAGTTATCAGTTCACATTATAGGATCAGCGTGCCACTTATTTCTCTTGCTCCACTCTGGGTCATGTCTTCAATGCCACCATTGCCCCAAGTCTGCATATGCAAGCTTCCATTGGCCTGAAAACCTCTGCTTCCCTATGTTCATGAACCAGCTCTGGCTCTTACAGTCTTTCTGCCCCCAATCCCCCTCAACTATCTCAGCATTTCAGCTGGTATTGTCATTATGTAGATTTTGTTTAGGCAACTATCTGTATGAGATTTCATGGGTGCAGGTTCCCTGTCAAATCCAGAAGACACCGGGCTGGTGAGATGGCTCAGCGGTTAAGAACATTTACTGTTCTTGCAGAAGACGTGGATACAAATCCCAGCACCTACACGGCAGCTAACAACTGTCTGACAACCTGTTCTGTCCTTCTTGGGCATTGCAAGACAGGGGTGCACTTACCTACATGCAGGCAATACACGCATACACATAAAAAAAACAAAATATTTTTTTAAAATCTAGAAGACACTATCTAAATCAGGCATCTTGTTCCTCTGTCTCTTAAAATCCTTCTCTCCCTTTTCAGGGATGGCCCCCAAGACTATAGCATTGGGGTTGCATTATGAATGTATTGATTGGACCTGCACATGTCACAGTCAATGTGGTGGTTTTTTGTTTGTTTTTTTGTTTTTTTGTTTTTCAAATTTTGACCCGTTGTGACTCTCTGTAATCATCTCCATCTATTGCAAAAAGAAATTTATCTGATCTTGGATGAGAGCTGTGCTTGTCTCTGCATTTAAGAAAATACTCCTTAGAATACAGTTAGAAATTGTATTGGTTTAGAAAAATGGCATTAGTGGATTCTCTCCAGCCATGGAAATTTGCTAGTTTTATAGTACCAGCTGGAAATTCCCTCCTATGGAGAAAGCATTAAGTTCATTCAGACAGTTGTTGTTGGTGGTGATTATAAACAAGATAAAATTATGGCTATTTCAGCATTAGGATATCTTGCTGTGCCGGTCACTGTGGTTTTTAAACTTTACAGCTGGGTAAAACTATTGCTTACTTTTCTCCCTTGCAGCTTGCATAGCCTCTTCTGATACTAGTTTAGGTAGAAATGAGCCATCAGTAAGCTTTTTCTATATGTTTCACCAATTCCTTATGCTGATTGCAAATAGTTTGAGAGAAATTTACAAGGAAAGTCATGTTAATGCAGACTAGTTCTTTCTAGCTAGCATCACAATTGGTTTATTGAGCTGAATATATTACTTCACTTTAAAATATGTATATTAAGAAAGTTATGACACCTACATTTGTGGGTTTACTTCTTAATTATTTAAGTAAAATGGAATGAATAAATACCTAATAACTTTCATATCTATGTTGCCATCTCTTTAAAGCTGGAATATAAATAAAAAGCTTCAAAATGTGTATTTAAAATGACTATGAAAATACCAATTTATACTTCATAGGAGTATGTTTCTTAATGATGTAACACTTTACCAAAAGTAAAATGAAATATTGATTGAGATATTACTGTAGCATTTCAATTAAAAAAAAAAGTTGGGTGGCAGGAATTATCAAACAGCTATATCCACGTTTCACTATATTTTATCAGTATGTGGGTAAGCAGATAAAAGATAATCTTACCAGAGTAAATGAAATAACTCTGTTTTTATGGCATTGGAATTTTTCCAGATCGAAGAAAGTTTAACTGTAGTACTTAAATTCATATTTTCATTTCACTTCCTGATATCTGAATCTGAAACACAAACCATAGTAAGTGCAGATGTTCTGACTGTTTATTCATCTGTGACAATGAAGTAAATACAGCATGTAGCCTTTAGTTCACCCTGTTGATTACCATCTTTAAACTCAAAGCATTGCTTTATGTTGGTAATACGAATAACCAATATTTGTGTGCTAAAATGTTTCTTCTTAATTTTCTGACTTTCACTATGTAATATCCTTTATTGAGATAATAAAGCATGATAATATCCATATACTTTCCTATAAAACTCAAGGAAATTCCTAACATTAAACCATTGTAAATAATACAAATACAAAAGAACTCTGTGAAAACACTGTACTGCTATTATTTATTTATGTCCTGCTGGTTTCTTTTTGTTGGTTCTACTTGTACCTGGTGTGTGACGTGGTCAGTTAAGGTCTGACCTTGATCCCTGCAGCACAACTTGCTCTTTCTTCTGTTGAATGCCTTCAGAGGAAGTATCTTCTTCATTAATAGAAAATGCCTTTTTCTTTTCTACACTCTTCCTGATCTTGAGAATGCCTCTCTGATCTCAGAGATCAAACACTCTTCATGGTTCTCAGACTGCCTCATCTGACTCTATGGCTTACCACTAGCTTGATGAGTGTCACAATGTTGACCTGATTCATACAGCATTTTTTTTTTGTACATGGATTTTGTGCATTGATTGTATTGTGAGTATATTGATAGATACTTGGATACAAATAATTTCTAGTAACATATTTAATTATTTAGTAACATCTCTAAAATTGGGTTTGGCAAAACAACATATGGCTTAAATATAACAAATATATTGATAAAGACTATGAATTGAGCAATAACTTTATTCTTTTATATGTAAATCATGAGTAATTCGAAATATTTTATATATTTTAAAAGTTCCGTAGTTTGCAAGTCATCTTTAAATTAATTGAATATACTTCTAGTTCATTATAGAAATTAAATTTGTGTAAATTTGATTAATCTCTAGAAATTTTCATCAATATAGTCATCAATAAAATGATTGTGTTGTTATGCATTATAAAATCTAAAGAAAAGTGGCACTGAGTTATATAAAATGTTGTAATCTTCCAAACAGTTGAAAACTACAAGACTAGAGAAAATTATGACTTTATTTGTAGAAGGAATATAGTAATGCACAATGTTATAAAGATTAATTTCTTATTTATTTTATAAACATGTATTAAGTGTTGTAAAAAACAATTTAGATTAAAAACAAAAGAAATTCTAAT
>NW_008343216.1:672568-679323 GCF_000622305.1 Nannospalax galili | reverse complement strand
ATAAATATCATATTTATTTAAGAAATAAAGACAGAAATTGAAGTCACCATGTTTTCTTTCTCATTCTTTTTCACATTAGTGACAATTGTTCTCATACATTTGGTACCTTTGCTTTGGTACTTTAATGCTAGCATTATCAGGAAATAGTACTGTTGACATTTTTTAGATATTTAAATTACTTCATTCTATAAAGGAAAATTTAAAAGCAAGCCATATTTATCCAACAAAATGACTTCAGGTTTAAAGTATTTCTTCTACAAAATGATTTCTTGGACTTCTCACGTTTTTTATGTCTTATCAAACTTTTAATAAATAATTATATGCTTTTCATCTTTTCATGTCTCAGACTTTGTGACTGTATATGGAAGTTTGCAAATCAACCAGTTATTCTATTTCTCTCAGTTAATGGACACTATTCACTGATTACTCAAAATCCCATTTGTGAGAGCTAATCCAGACTCTCAAATTGATTGGACTGAGAACTGTCTAATTAAAACAGCATAAGTATAGATGTCTTTATTAAGCAATTGTACAGAGGATTAACAACAGGAAAAATCCCACCCTGAATATGAAAGCAGGATTCAATAAAAATGGGAACTGAATGAAATGTGGGGAAAGGAACAATTGTAGGTGGCTTCAACATTCTCTTTTTTTCCGACTCCTTGGTGTGAGTGAGCTTCTCTGTTCCACTGTGCTTTCTGTGCCAAAATGGCTAGCACAGTGTTCTTAATTTCAGTGGCATAATTTAAGTACTTCATGGAATATTTTCATGTTTTGATGAAACAAGATTTTCATAAAACTTGGAAACAGACATGGTATCTGGAAAAATCAATAACCTGAAAGAAGAAAATTATGATTACAAAAATCTTGTATTTCACAGATTTTTTTCATAATGTTACTTGTCAAAACAATTTAATTTGGTTTGTAAACACAGTCTTTGCATGCTATAAGTAGTATTTTTCTAACCTATAAATGACTTTTGACAAGTGTATGATAAATAAAATGATCATTATGTTCATACAGATATATTGTCATATAGTTGATACAGACATCATATTGAACAATCAAATAAATTCTGAAGACCCAATTTTCAGCTCTAAAACTATTTAATAATGTCTGATGTGATGTTGGTGAAATTGCCAAATAAAATAATCAGCATAAATGAGCTACAAAGTTGACAACAATATATAAATACAGTAATTATTTAGTACACTGAAACATATTAATAGAATGAGATCCATTGATACGTGACTTTGATGAGAGAGCATAATAATGATAGAATCTTGATATCACCAAATACTATTAACTTGTTTGCACAGTTCACACAGAACACAAGTATACACAAAGAATCTCTCACAGATGAACTACATAATTAATTACCTTGGGACAATGTATGACTGCATAATTAATTATCTTGGGGCAATGCATGGTGTGATACAGTGAAATCAATAATACAGGGAGAGTAACCTTGAAATGTTAATGGCTAGATAGTCTAGATAGCTGGAGAGCCTCATTGCAGCATTATTCCGGCATTGTATCTGTCATAATCAACAGCCAGATTGTACTAAATACACATATACATATATACATTCAGAGAGAGAGAAAGAGAGAGAGAGAGAGAGAGAGAGAGAAAAGCAAATAAGAGTAAACATAACCATCTTGAAGAAATGTATAGTTTAAAATATACCATGAAGCAAATACTACAATAAAAGTGTCCTTGATAAGGTTTGCATCTAGATGGCAATACAGTTGACTGTAAATCTGCTCTGTCTTAACATTTAAGTTAATCAACAGCCTGAGGAAATGAACCACAAAAAAATGTGTCTTATAATCGCAGTTAACCTCAGCAAAGACAGAGGTAAAAACAGCCATAGTAAGAGCTACATGGATGCCAAGGGAATTGGTACACTGCCATTACTTGCATAAGCTGACAGCTGTTAAGTCATCTCAGCTGTTATTTATTTGCTCTGTAATTTTAGGTATTTACTTTTGCCTGTTAGATTTCAAAGTTAGCATAGAAATTATGTAGTTATAAGATTGAGTTATAAATAGAATTATTTGAATTGGTCAGTCGCTGCTTTTTATCAATAGTAGTTTGTCATATGAGGATACATATATGTAGAAATATACATATATGCAAAAATATTACTGAAATCAGGTGTGATTCAAACTGCATATCTGTCAGATTAAGAAAAAATGACCAAAAAAGAAAAAAAAGTTGGGCATTGTTTGCAGGTGTAGTCAAGTGGTTAAGCACTTTCCTTGCTTAGAAAATATATTGCGCAGTGATTTCTATACTGTTTATTTGTTGTAATGGCAAATGTTGTCAACTTCATTAGATTGAGAATACCCACAAGCTCAGTAAAGTATGCATATGGAGGTGACTATAAGTATATTTTCAGAGAGTATTAACTCAGAGGGAAAACCCAAACTCAGTGCTTATTGTTCGATGACACAGACTGGGGGCCTGAACAGAATAAAGGGAGAAAATGAGAATAGCATTGGGTGTATCTTTTTTTTCTGTGTTCTTCTAGATACTATGAGGTATTTCGCTCTTTCATGACTTCTACTAGAAAAGACTGAAATTCCTAAAACCATGTGCAAAATAAATTTGTCTTCCCTTGAAATATTTATGCCTGTCCCAGCAAAAAGATCCAAACTCAGAAAACTTTTACCAAAGGAATAGGATCATTGCAGTGACTGATAATGTGGTTCAGAAGAATTTTGATGAGTAATTTGTAAGAATTTGAAGTTATACTTTTAATGTTGTGTGAGCATCTTAGTCATTGATTTGGGTGGTAGCTTAGAAGATGAGAATGCTAATAGGAGTGTTCACAGTAGAGTCTTTGCCTATGAGGATTCAGAGGACACAAAGGATTTCGACGGGAATTAAAATAGAGGTCACTCTTGTTACACTGTGGATAAGAAATCAAATACATTTGCTCCATGTCCTTAGACTGTGAAAGTTGAGCTTAAAGGTAACTATTTGATAATCTGATAAAGAAGTGGATCATCATTCTGTCTGTGACATTGATACTAATGCCTTAGCCAAGTTTACAGTGAATACTATGAGAAATAAAAATAAAAAAAAACAAACAAAAGACAGCAAAAGGCTGAAAAGTTTGTTCAGAAAGAAATAATTAAAAACTGAGAAAAGTGTGTCTGATTAATAAGATCAGGTTCATTAAGAAGAATCCATGCATTTTGCATCGGGAAAATACTAGAAACACCTTGAATGTATTTCAGAAGTCCTCAAAACTACACACAATTCAAGCTGAAAGAAATAGTAAACTAACAAGATTTCCCATTAAGAAAGGAAAGAGAGACTTCTGGGAACCCTTCTCTCACACTGTTTCCCCAGAATAGTTTCACCAAGCTCAGACAACCAAGAACTCAAATTCACTGCCCTATGATCTCAGAGGATTCTATTATTGTTCAAGCTGGTGGCGAACATAGGCATGTCCTTATACATGGTTCTGGCATGAGTTGTGAGGTCACAGAGACTTTCAACCAGATTTCAAAGTAAGGCTGAGGAGGCTAGGCAGAAATGACTCCAAACCAGCTCCATTGCTAAAGCCCACCGAAGCACGGTGACAGCTCATAGAAGCAGGGGATTTAGAATGCACAGTACAATATGCAGGAAAACAGGTTGAAACCTGTACTTTCCAGGTAGCTAAGTTGATCTGTGCCTCTTCCAGGCAGCTCAATTGATGTTTGCTTTTTCTAGGCAGCTCTACTGATCTGAGAGTCTTCTGGGCAGTTCAGTTTGTCTGGGAGTATCTCTTAGCAGCTTTTAGGGCTTGGATGTGCCTCCCCTTAATACATCCTGTTGATTACCTGCCATTGGAACATTCTGTTATTTCCCTCTAGAACACATGGTTATATTACCTGTGTTTTAACTTCCCACATCTTAAAGGGCTTGCCTCCAAGATGGACTATCTTATACCTGGAAATTTCTACACAATATTCTTAGGCCAAGTCCAATCCACACCTGCCTCTCTTCTTGACAGATGTCCCAAGGTTCTGGGATCTCCAGTATCCTTAGGTCTCCATTTCAATAGAGGCTGTATCTTTGCTAAGGGTCTCATCACGTCTCTCATGGTGCCAAGTCCCAATTTCCCTCCATGAACCCTTCAGTTCTATAGCCTGCATTATAACTGAGGCTGCACCTTCACCAGTTACCTCTCCTGGCCTTTCATGATGCCAAGTTTCAGCTTCTCTCTATGATCCCCTATGTACTGCAGCTTTCATGAAATCAATATCAGTACCACAGTGGAAACTACTACACATTACTAAGTTTGGCTGTCAGTTTGAGATGCAGTCTTGGCCATCTATGGATGACAGCTTTTGTGGAGGATGCCACAGATATACTTTCTTGATTTTATCTGAATGATAATGGTCACTTATTAATCAAACCTGAGTTTTTAGTCCCAGCTAAACAATATCCATTGTCCTATTAAAGCAACGATCTAATTTCAGTGGTGCTGAATCAGCTGTGATTCTTCAACCCCACCTAACCAGAAACCAGATTCTTAATTCAATACATTGCATTAATAACCCTAATGTCTTCGGAGTACTTTTAAACTTGCCTCTGAGACTTCATAAGCCAGGCTTCCATCATCTGTAAGTTTCTCAGAATTCCTACCTTCCAACTTCCTAGAGAACAACTCATGAAGCTCTGAATATTCAATGATTTTTCCAGCTCAAACTTCCAAAGGCTTCCAAAAATCCTCCCCAAACACAGGTTCACATCTGTCACAGAAGACCTCATCCTCCTGGGACCTATTTCTGCTACAGCTTGGTCTTTGGTTATCTGTAATGAAACACTGACCACAACCATCTTGGGTTGGAAAATATTTTTTCAACTTACAGTTCACAATTTATCATCAAGGGAAGCTAAAGCTGGAACTTATGATAGGAACTTGGAGGTTAGAAATAAAGATGGAGTCATAAAGGAATATTGTTTGCTGTTATATTTCCCCTGGCTTGTTCAGCCACCCTTTTTATGTAGACTGGACCACCTGCCCAGGATGTGACTGTGAGCTGAGCATTCATAAAACAGTTGACAATCATGAAATCATCCCAAAGACATGTTCATAGGGTAATTGATGGAGGAAATTTCTAAATTGAGGTTCCTACTTTCCAAATGACTGTTCTTTGTGTTAACAAATACTAACTAGAACAATAGGAATGACCAATCTTGCTGGTTAAGTTGCTTGTCTTGTGAAGAACCTAGGAGATCAGTAAAACATACATCTCATGTGTTTATAATGCTGTGTCCAAAGAAGATAAACTTAAGGTGGATATGCCTGCCCTGAATGTAGGTAACATTGTCTTATAGGCCTGAGGCTGGATAGAATGAAAAGCAAAATACAGAAAGCCATCAAATTCGATTCCATACCCTCTCTCTCTCCTTCTTGGTTTTCCTGGTCACCATTTTGGGAACTATTATTTCCCCATTTCCCATCTCTGATGTAATGAACTAAGACTTCTGGTGCCAAGAGAAAAACTAAATCTTTCATGTGATAAAGTTGTTTACATCAGACATCTGTCACTCAAGATAGCCTACATTAATTCTCTTAAGGACTAATAATTCTGAATCATTACCAATGTTGACAGGTTATGATTTATAAATTCTTTGAAATATATTTTCTCTGTGGTGATGTAAATATTCTGAGACAACATAATTCACAAAAATATAATACTGTTACATCTTTTTTTGAATTTTTGTGATATTTATACAATATTATATGGTAAATGTTCCAGAAAGCTTGGAGTTACTGATAGGAACTTAGAGAAATGGTAATAGCATGTGCAAGACCCGTAGAAGCTTAAGATAGACAACATCCCAGCATAGAAGTAAGGAAGTAGTTAAGAAGCCCAACATTAGCTGGCTAAGTATAGGCAAACAATAATTTGCTGGGAGAGGTAGAGTTGGTGTTCTTGAAATGTGTGACACTAGATAGATTAACCAGGCTCCAGAGGATGGACCCACAACAAAGGACATAACCTGATAGGCCTTAATATATACACTGAGTACATGAAATCTGGAAGGGTGGGCACTATAAGAGGGTTGCAGATAGGAAAGGGAGGTTTAATATGGTCAAAATATATGGTATGAAATTCTCAAATTTAACAAAAGATAAAACTCAAATGAATGACCATTTAAAAAATATTCAACACGATTACCAATTAGGGAAATGTAAATCAAAACCATTTTAGCATTTTATCTTACCCCAGTCAGAATGGTTAAGATTCGAACAATGAACTAGATCAAATGCTGCCAAGGATGTAGGGGAAGGTGAACTCTTATTCACTGCTGTTAAGAGTATAATCTGTTGAAAACCAGTGTAGAAAATCCTCATAATGCTAGAAATAGTACTACCCCACAATTGGTTCCATACTGTTCTTGGGCATATAGCTAAACTACTCTATATCCTACTATAGAAATACCTAGTCATCATGTTCACTGGTGTACTATTCATAATAATGAGGAAATGGAGACATCAACTAGATTTTTCCTGGATGTCTGTCACTTCAGGAATGAATGGTGAAGCTATTCAATAGTGGTGCATTTACATAATGGAATATTATTTAGATGTTAAGAAAATGAAATTACTTAATTCTTGGGTAGATGAATGGAACTGGAAAAATCATCCTGATTGAGGGTACACCAACTTGGAAACACCACTGCTGCATGTTATTATTTTTAATAAGTGGATACTGACCTTGAATCCTTACATGTGCATGTTTCA
>NW_008343216.1:670735-672431 GCF_000622305.1 Nannospalax galili | reverse complement strand
ATAAAATATTCCATAATGGTGAGGATACTAGAAAATTATCATGGGGGGGGGTCTTCATAGAAGTGGAGAGAGAAAGCAGTGATATAAAAGGAGGGAGAGGAGTATTAATTTCAAAGCTTTCATAGTGCCAGAAGTTTCTGTGTATAATGCATACTAGAAAAAGGAAGAAGTAATTATCATCCTTGTCCAGCTGTGAATCCTGCAAGCTACAACAACTGTACTAGCTAAATATGTCCACTAATGCAATAATGACACAAATTTTATGGTAATCCACTTCTTTTTGACTGAATTTAAGCTGCATTTCATAAGATAGAACCCATATCTGACACTCATATCAGCGCCAGAATCCTGTGGCTAGAGAGGTCAGGCCATAGGGAAGAATATACTAATATTATTCTGCTAAACACACATAGTATTAAACTGACTCCTAATGATTTTTTTTATACGCATAGATTAATGCACCTCTGCTCTCCCCACAGAAGCTTCCTCCTGCAACTGATGGTGATTAACACAGTGAAACACAACTGGACAATATTTAAAGAATAAGAGGCTGTAGAGTGCTGATCCCTGAATAGGATGCCTCTATAAAACTTCTATCTCGCAAGGCTCAGGGATCATTGCAGATGAAGGACTTACAGTCAGAAGGACTGTAGATGAAGGACTGCAAGAGACAAAGGTGGTGGATGACCAGAAGGAAACTGTTTTCCAGAGAGCTGGGTATTTGCTCATATGAACTCATAGCAATGGTGATATCATGGACAAGTCCAACGTAAGGTAAAGCCAGAGAGAATCCTAGCATGGAAGAAGGAGGTGGGTAGCATGCCTCAGCCACAGCTGAGGAACTATTGGCAACAAGTGGCTGTTGGAAGAGGAAGAGTTTTCTTTGAAGGTATGATGCTAGATAGGTTGACGAGGCTTCAGCGAATGGACCCACACTGAAGGGTATTTGAGGACAGAGTTTTAATTCATTAGTATATATATATATATATATATATAGTGTGTGTGTGTGCATGTGTGTGTATTCTCTTTTAATATGACAATTAATTTGTTATTTTCATCTAAATGTCATGTACATAATGCTTCTCCATGTAAATTTACTGTAAGTTCAAGAACATAGTTCTTGTGAATTCATAATAAAAAATAAGAAAGTATGCCTTCTGAAATGTTATCTCAGTATACTCATGCATAGAGTTAAAGGCATTTAAACCTTATTCTAAATTTCACAATATATTCTCACATTTAAATATTGTAAAAAAGAAAGATTTATGAATGCAGTATGTATGCCAAGGTGGTTCAATATTACACATGTTGAACTGGCAAAATATGATCTGATAGATGGACAATTTGTTTATCAGTATATCCCAATGATATATAGCAGCCAGTGATGCAATTAACAAATCAAATGCATGGGAAGAACAGTAGATAATTAATGACATGTGGTGTGAAACAGAAATTTCTTAGATTCTTTAACGGTAAACCCACAATTGTAGATGACATAAACTATTTTATAATGGTGCTTGCAATTTTCAAAATGTGACAGTTTATTACATTGAACTCAGTACACTATAATCTTTTTTGATAGATTATTCTCTTATTGATTGATTTTCCTTAATATAAATCTGCACTTGTGATTTATTTCATCCTTAGCAAAGTAATATGCCTTTCTTAGATACTACAACTTCTAGATAGTCAATAT
>NW_008343216.1:663408-670670 GCF_000622305.1 Nannospalax galili | reverse complement strand
AGACATTTTAAAATTTAAAAAAAAATAAGTGTTGTACAGTTTCATATGTTTATTAAATGAATTTCAACATATTCATTACTAATTCTCCTCCCTCAGTATCCTTTCTCTTTGTCTAGAACACTTAGATTTTTAAGCAGTCAGAGTAAGCGTAACCCCAGTACTACTAGTAAGGTTAGTGCTGAAATTGTTCCGATTTCTATTTTTCTACTTCACGTTCTTGTAAAAATGAAAGAATAGTTGTTGGCTAGGTACTTAAAATAATAATGCTTATTTAATTTAGAAGCAGATCTATATGTTTCATTCCCTGGCCATTCATTCATGTCTAGAAAATCCCACTCCAATTGTAAACTTCTGTATATATATATTCTACTATCAAATTATTTTATATAACTTCTTCTACTTGTCAAATTTATGGATGGATTTATTACTTTGTACAAAACACCCCTTACAATTAACATACAAATGAGGAACATATTCAAAATCTCTCTCAATTTCTTCTACGTTTGTTTATTCCAAAAATTGAAATTATTTAAATTAATGTCTTTTTTGCATGCATGTGCATATTTGTATGTGTGTGCAGGTGTATTTCTGCATTTCGTGTGAGAGAGAATAGCAATATCTAACTGAATTATCAGTATGTATTACCATGACAACACCTACAAACATCCTGAGAGAAAATAATTTATTTCTTCAGGATTGCACAAATGGAGCTCTAAAATGTTGCATGCATGCGTGCGTGCGTGCGTGCGTGTGTGTGTTGTGTGTGTGTGTGTGTATGTAAAACAGCAGATTCAGTAGGTATCTCAGAGTACCTTCAAGGCGGTGATCACTCTGCCTCAGCTTCCTGAGTGGCAAGATCGCTGGTGTACGTCATTGCAGTAGATCCTTAAAGGATTTTTTTTTACTCAAAGGGCAAGTTTTGTATGTCAAGTGATTCTTATCAGGTATATGGAGATTAGCATGTGTGATTAAAAGCACCCATATTTTGGCAAAAAGAAATGAAGAAGAGATATGGGAAGAAACAGAAATCTGATCTGTTATCTCATCTACTTTGGAGGCAGAGACATTAGGATAAGTTCAAGCACAGCCTGTGCTACCGACTGAATACAAGGGGAGACACAGGTGAAGAATCAAAGGAGGATGATGATCGTAGAATACAGGAACACAGATTTTAAAATGTTCCCATTCTCCAAATTTGACCCATTTACAGCTGCTCCAGCACCATGCCTCAGAACACTTGTTAAACTCTTTGTTATTCAGTTCTGTGTTTCTTATTAAAAACTCAGCCAAACATAAAGGAAAATTTGACACATTCTTTTTTTTCTTTTGGGGAACTGATCCATATTACCAAGCCAGGATGGCCTTAAGCTCTGTCTTTTGTCATCTATCACTGAAGTGCATGGATTGCCGAGTTCTGTCACCTTTTCTGGTTTTACAAAAATGAATTTAAAAAGTTTTCTTATGTGAACTGCAAATTGTTTTGAAATATGACACAGAATTGTCTTCCTCTCCAAATATCAATTAGCATATTACTGATGTAAACAGAATGCTTTATAACATGAGATTAACAAAGCTATGATTTCAATATAAGATGAATCAATTTAATGTGCTGTCTATACTGCTTTTCTATAAGGGTCTGAAATCCAAAAGAAATGAAAAGATAAAAAATAATCATTATTTTAATAATAGAATGATACCTACTTAAATAATGAGTTGCCACTTTTTGTTACTTTGTGATGATTTTTTTAAGCACAGCTCTCCTACAGTTATTATGTTTGGTTATTAAGCAAATAGACAATAATTTTATGAATATTTTATTGTTTCCAGGTATTCTGCTAACATTTTACTGCATACGGCTACCCACATTGTGGCTGTTAATCTAAAAAATGAAAAAAATGGATTAGAGTAGTTTAAAAAGAAGCAGAGGAAAGCATAATTCGCCGATGGACCAAATCTGAGTGCATTGCTGCATGCAACTGCCTTTTCGTCGTCATCGATCACAATCTAATCAAAGAGATAAATTGGCACAAAAAAACCTATTGCTCAAAGGATTTTTTCTTGTATCTGCCCTTGATTCTTGTCTTTTATTTCTTAGTTGGTTGATTTCTTTTTTCGCCGAAAATAGAAATAAAAATAACTCAAGCTTTAAGGTTCATATAAATCCTTTAACAATAAAGTAACATAACAACAAATGTGAGATTCGTGTCATAACAGAAATTGATCTCAGTTTTGTAGCCTATAATTGAAGATATTTATGTGCAAACAGTTTGAACACTTCAGATGGAACTGATATCATTCACTTTTCTCTCACTCTCTATATATAATATAGATATGTATATAAAAATATATATAAAATCTATTGACTCCATTCAGTGTTGTTTGTATGTATATGTTTTAAAGCTGACCTTTGAGAATTGCTGTGAGATAGTGTTTTCTACACATGACAGGGTAGCTGTACTCCTAGAATCTCAGCAATATGGTTGCCAAAACAAGACCAGCATACTGACAGTGCTAGCTAATATACCAAAGTGAATTATCAAAACTTCACAATACCCCACCCATTGAAGAAGAGCTAGAGACAATCAATGGATGTTGAGAGAGAGAATCAGTTTTCTCCAGGAAGAACCCCCCTGATAGTTTATTTAAATTTTTGTCACTCAGTTTATTTTTCTTTTTTGAATCCTATATTTGTATATTTTTATTGCCTTTTTGTGCATTTTTTTCCAAGGGATCCCAATCCTATTTAGATACCATCCCCCATCTGCATTCCCAGTCCCACCCCAACGCTAGATTTCATACATTTTGTCATATATGTCAGGAATGTTCTGGTTAAACATTTGTACCGGGGTGTCTCTCTTTGTTCATTTATGGGAGTCTAGTCAGCCTATCTAGAGAGACTCCCTGAAAGAAGATATACTCTACCTCCCACTACAGTAATTGGCTGCCAAAAGTCCCTCAGCTAAGCTTGCCCATTTCCTCAGTTCCATGCTGGGTTTTTGCCTGATTGAATCAGCATGTGTCTTGTGCATGCTGTCACCATTGTTAAAAGTTCATATTATCATGTTCTCAGAGACTGAAAGCCTCTCCACACCTGGTTGCACACAGAAAATTTATGCCTGAGAGATGCCCAGCCCTAAGTGGCACATGTACAGAACCTCTGCACCTAAAGGTCATAGAAGGACAGGAGGTAGAGAGACTCCTAATACATTCCTCAGCTCTTGTCAATGAAGCTTTCTCAGCCAGAGTGTGACATACACAGAAGGCCACAACTAACCAGGTTTCAGAGAATAAGAGACTGTAAAGTGTGTGGCCTTGGATTAGACTCCTATAATGAGCCTCACCAACCGATGGCACAGGGACCATTGTTGAAGAGAGGGTAGAAAGAATGTAAGAGCAAGGGATGGTGTGTAAGCATCGTCAGCCAGTTTTTAACAAATTTAATCACTACAGTTTTCACAGGACAAAAAATAGCTCTTATCTTGCTTACAGTATACAGGAAACATCTGAATTTATAAATCTCTGATAGTTCTTAGATATTACTGCATGGAATCATCAAATGTTAAATTTTTGCATTGGATTCAAGCTTTTACTTTCTTTTTGAGCTCTTGAACATTTAAGAACAATGCCATTACCCTTGATGTACCCTTGGTTCATTATTTTTCCTCTGGGAAAAATAATGAACCAATCAAAGGGTATGTGGCTTGACAGAACTGGAAGCCAAAGTAACAATGAGGGTTGACTTTCTGATTTCTGAAAAATTTCAACCTTTGATAAATGTTTTTAGGAAACATCATAGCAAGGATAAGCATAATTCCAACTAAAGCATTCACTATATCAGCCTTTCTAAACTGCAGAAACATTTCTATAAGGATCCATCAGTTTTAGGAAAAGTTCTTCATCTCCCCACCTCAATATATACAGATTATATTTTCTTTATTAAAATTTTATTTATTATTTTTATTTTATGTGTATTAAGTCATTGCCTGTATTTATTTAAGTGCACCTGTGTCATACAATGCCCACAGAGTTCAGAAGAGGGTGTCCAATTCCCTTGTAACTGGAGTTACAGATGGTTGTTAGTCACTATGTGAGTGCTGGGAACAGATCTTGGGTACTTTGCAAGAGCAGACACTGCTATTAACTGACTCTTAAGCTCCACAAAGATTATATTTTAATAAGCAATCATTTCAAATATCGTCTTTGTTTCTTCTTCCAAAAATTCTGATCCTGTTGTAAAAAGGTATGTATAAAGCAATTGTTGAATTACTTATTATATTTTATGTGGGAAAACATAATAAGTAAATGATACAATGAAAAATTCAAAAATACATAAGTTCAAGAATGTAGAAATTTATTGGTATTTAGAAGAAATGGATAAAATTCCTAGCTTCAACTTGAAGAAACAATAAGGATTCATGAACATAAAAGGAGTGAAAAGGACAGGTGGGGGCTTGTGCAGTTTCTGACTTGAACATGGACATGTATAAGTATACCATCAACTGACATGAACATTCAAGGAAAAAGAGTGACTAATTTCCAAAGGGAGCACTAAACAACTACCACTTATGTACCCATACTAGCAAATATTCTAATCACAAAATAATTGACTTTAACATACATTTGTGAATGGCATTTTTATAAATTAACAAGTTGAAGTAGAGAATTGTAAATTTCCAAATTTAAGTGACGGACTCCTTTTCAGTTTCAGAATATAAATTTATTGCCACAATGTCACACTGACTTAAGCATGTTTAGGCTTGTGTGTTCAGTCTTATCTTCATAAATGTAATAGTTTAACTGGCTTCTCCATGCCACACATTGTGGAAAGTCCTGCTAAAGGCAGCCATCCAAAGAAAAACATCTGGGATTTTTCTCTTTACAGCCAGCATTGCTTGATTTGTTTTCCCAAAGTTCTACTTTGAACCACTTGGAAATGTTGCTTTTAAGGAGAAATGAAGATAATGGGGCCATGAAGACAGAGGCTTCATAAAAAGCTTAATATTCTCATCAGAAGAGACACTAGAGAGCATGTCATCTGTCCAGAAAAAGTTATAAGGGGTAGTTTTCTATAGGCAGATGAAAACTTTTTTACTGAATATTGAGTAGACTAATGGCTTGATCTTACATTTCTCCCTCTATGCTGAAGGAAAATAATTTTTAGTATTACTATTTAAACCACTCTGTTTATAGTACTTTGCTATGATAGTCCAAACCATTGACACATCTGACTACAGGTGTTAAATCTCTGAAAAATTTTCATACATTTCACTTAACATTTTTTTTGAGAATTCATAAATGAACACTATATTTACAACTTTTCCATCTCTCCTTCTCTCCCTTCCAACTCTCACATTTCTCTTCCTCACTCTCAGTTTCATGAACTTTCCTCTATTCTCTCTTTCTTTCTCTCTCTCTCTCTCTCTCTCTCTCTCTCTCTCACACACACACACACACACAAAGACACACACACACATGCACACACACAGTACAACTGGTTACATTGCAGAGAATAAGTGACCATAGGATCCCCAGTCCCAATTGTTACATCTACAATGCGATCCCTACATACAAAGTTCAGGGTGCACTGTGGAAGAAGGAGCTGAAGAAGTAAAAGAGCTAGAGGACCAAGACAGCTGCTGCTAGATAGTGCTTTCTGGACATGGCAGGGAAACTTCACTTGTTTTTTTTATTGTCTTCACACAACTTATAGGATTTTTTTCAGAATATTACCTTTAGAGGCATTTTAAGGGAACTTTGTGTGTTTAGGGACAGTATGGAGGAGCATAATGATAGCTGGCCTTTATTTTAAACACTGAATATGTTATAGGAAGAGTCTGAGCCTGCTTACTACTAGTTGTCACTCACTTTTATAACAACAATTATAATACTTTGTAGAAAAGAATCCTCAGTCTCGATTATTCTGAGTATTCTTAAAATGTTGTTCAGCATGTTCCGATGAAGAACATCTTGAGTAAATCATGACTGGAATGATATGAAATTACTAAAGACAAGCAATTTTATCAACTGTCAGAATCCTAAATCAAAATCAATATTCCATAGTAAAGTAAGTGAATAATCTAAGTTGACAAAATGCACAATGATTCAGAGAATTTGGAAAGATAATTTACTGGAGAAATGAAAAAAAACCACTTTCACTGTGTCTCCTGACACAGGCAATAAATGACATTATTTCAAACTTACCCAGTTTGTCAGAGTGCAGTGAGTCATCCCTCACCATCATTCCCAGGAACTCTTTCCCAGAAGCAGAGCTACAAATTCAAACAGTAAGTTACAGACAACGTGTAGGAGAAAATTATCCAAGGCCTGATTAAAGAGGAAAATAGGTAAAAAGACAGAGTTTGGGCTTTTATTGCAGTTCATGTATTTGCAAATTTCTTTTTCACACAATTGCTTTATAGAATATTGCTATAAATGTTTAGTTTATGAATATATGTGTGTATAATGATATATATACTTATATGTACTGAATTATTTTTTTCAATTTAACTTATTTTAGATCATAGATGATTTCCAAATCTGAATGACAAAATACCACAGTATACCTACATCCCTTTTAATTATTAAGCATTAATAGGAACTTAGTGACTTTGGAAAAATAGCATACACCTTCACATATATGGAAAAAATGTCATTTCTCATTTGAGATTTTATGAGAGTAAATTGTTTAGGTGTGTATAAGTGTATATAAAATAGAATGGCTACCTTAGAACATCATAAAGGCTCAATATATGCTCACCAAGTTATAAGGATTTCAAATAAACATCAAAATTCTATATCTAAAAAATATATGTGAGCAACGTCTTTTTGAACTCTCTAATCTGTGGCTTCATGTAATTTTACTACATTGTATAATTGGCAATATAGTTTTCATGTTGAATTAGCAAGCTTTCACAGTTGCATATAATAATTTTATTTAGAAATATCTTACTTTGGTTCATATATTTTGATATCGCTATTATGTTTTGCTTAAAAATATCAATATCATCTTTTATATTTGTTTAAGTACTTTTAATTGACCATTATGCTCAATTGGAAATACACACGTCTAAATTTCTGTAACGCCCCATTTTTTATGCATGATTGCCATAAGTCACTCTCCAGAAGACAATCACATTTCCATAAAGTCATATGGTTTGCCATCCAGTTCTCATTATAGCCTCATCTAATCATGGAATTAAAAAGCATCACTTAGATTGTACATAGTCTTTTACAACAAACCTACAGTTTGTGACTTTGATATA
>NW_008343216.1:656424-663029 GCF_000622305.1 Nannospalax galili | reverse complement strand
CTTTGGACATAGATGGATTATATATACATATATGTATATTAGTGTTATCTTTCACTGTGGAACACAACTGATGAAAACAGATCATATAAGAAACTGCTTCAAAATATTTATATCATTATAACAATAAATCTATTTGATTGTGTATTTTATATGTTTTCTCCTGCCTTTATAATTTTATCTATATAATGAAATTCATTTCAAGTAACAAAATGCTGAAGTCAGATGTGGAATGTTTCAGAAGTTAGCTTGAGTAAACCTCGTCTCTTTTAAATTGATATAACTGATTGGAGACAAAAGGGATTATGTGTCTACTGCCTCCAGTTGACAGATTCATGTGGCTCTTCATCAATTTCACAGGGGCTGAAGGCAGAGTAAATGACAGCATCTAGCACAAACATTATGTCAGCTATTTCAACACATTAGTGCTATCCCCCAGTATTTTAAGTAAATTACTGACAAAAGGGCTTTTTGATTTTTTATAAACACAGATTTGTCAAGTATTTATAAAATAAATGATAAGAAAATAAGAAAATTGAGTGATGCATGAATGTCAATATGTTGATATTGAGTGCTTTCCCGATATGGGCATATTTACCATCAGTTTGATTTTAAATAGACTGAGAAAGTAGAGTGGCATCATCTCTATTCTTTTACAAGTGACAGACACTACTTTTTAGAATAAGTTATTCATGAGTATTCCTAAAAATCTAACATTCTTGAATGAAGATGTAAAATGTGAAATCTAAGTGCCCCACCTGACCTACTCCCCATGTGGGCCCTTCTCAGCTGTGCCTCTGACTTGGATGGAGCCCTCTGGACTCCTACTGTCTGTTTTGTATCTTTATAGTAAATCCCTATAGTTTTCCTTTACACTGTACTTCTGGACCTTTCTCTGCTCTGTTGTGGCATATAAAAGTCAGAATTGAGATAGTATCCCTGAATCTGAGATGCTTTGGGCTGACATAAAATGGTTGATGGGGTAAACCTGAGATATTAGTGGACTTACTGGTCTTCCATAGTAGACACTGTATTATTTCATTTTATTTTTCATCAGTGATCAAACTTGAAAGAAACAACATAAAGAAAGAAAAAATTATTTTGGATGCTTGCTGATTTGTGTGTGGGTCAGTAGAGTGGGGGAACAGCTGTACTCAGCTGGCGTTTTTCATATTTCCCTTATGCATTTGAGAACACCAGGGTTTTGGATGGTACAATTCACATTCAGGCTGACATTCTTCACCCAGTCAATCTTCAATGGAAATACCCCAGTAGATACACTTAAGGGTGTGTCTCACGAATGCTCCAGATGTTTCTTAATCTGAGAAATTGACAATAATATTCATGATTATGTACAAGCTCTGGTTATACCTCAGTGTAAGAAAATACCACAGCTTTGATTACTTAAGAGACAGGTGTATAAAGTAAATATAGAGTCGTCCAAAGGATTCTATTCTGGTGTTTATATTCTTTGTGTTATTTAAATGGTGCTCTTTATGATTCTAAGGAAACTATTTTCTTTATTTTGCATTTCATGTAATACAATCTGACCACCTTTGCCCTCTACCTTTTTCATCTACTCCCATCTCTCCTAATCCCAGCTTCCTCCCGAATTTCTACTTCCTGCTTTTAAGGCTTTTTAGTTTGGTTTTATGATCCATTGAGTTAAGTGTTGTTCACTTGCATGGTAATGGGTGAGAAGCTGATCTCGGCAATTCAGCAGTGGCTAAACTCCTGAATCCGATGAATCTCCCTGCACAAGGCATCCATTGAAAACCAATAGTGACTGAGTTAGTCACATGAGCCTTTCCTACTTACATGAATATACGTTGACAGGACCAGTACAGAGCAAACTCAATGTATACAACTCAGCTACTTGGATGTTGTGGTGATTTGAATGAGAATGTCTCCTATAGGCTTTATGAATTAGGGCATTTTGTCCCTAGTTGGTATTCTGTTTTAGGAGGTTCCAGGAGGTGTGGCCTTGCTGGAGGTAGTGTATCACTGGGGGCAGGCTTAGAGAATTAAGTCTTGCTGGATTTCCAGACACTCTTTGCTTCTGTGCCTGCTTGAAGATATGAGCACACCACTTTCTGCTTACCCACCCTGTAAGCTCAAATAAACTTTTGTTTTCATAAATTCCCTTGGTAATGATTTTTTATCAGAGCAACAGAAAAATAATTTATACAGAGTCATGAAAGCCACAGCCCTATTATGCCACAAAGATTTCCACAACCATTCTCTCCATCTCTTGGCTCTTACATACATTATTTTAGTCTCTTCTTCCACAATATTCTCTGAGCCTAGGAAACGGTGCTAAAGAGATAGAAACTTCATTTGCACTTAGAAATATTTTTCAAGAGTTTTAAATTCAAAATGTTATGATTATAGAAATATTGATAGCATGTTTGACTTTCATTTTATTGCAGTACTTGTGAATTTCTAGGACTGTGTCTAATGCCCGAGTTTTCAAATAATCAGACAATTGTTCATAAAACTCTCATATCTCCTATTCTGTCACTACAGAATCCCTAATGGATTCTCTATTTAAATACTGACACTTTCGCTTGTACCTTGATTCTCTCCCCTTGTATTCTGTCTGCTTTCTAGAAATCAAGATTCAGTTTTCCATTTTGATGCATTATTTTTTGTTTTTAACTTCACTAACTAAACTCTTATCTCTATTGTTTGCTACCTCCTAATTGCTTGTATTATTTTTTGTTTCTTGTAATATACTGACTTATGAAGTTTGGCTATTGATTCAATTTCTTTGCTATTTTTGTTTTGTTTTCTTTATTGTTTTGAGACAGGGTTGCCCTGTAGCTCCAACTGCCCTGTAACTCACTATGTAGAACAGGCTAGCCTTGATCTCACAGAGATCCACTGGTCTCTCCCTCACAAGTGCTGGTATCAAAGGTGTGTTTCACAGTTCCCCACACTTTCCTTATTTTTAGTACAAGGCTTACTAATGGAAAATTTCCACTCATCATTATGTCAGTTATATTAAAATATTTTGACATTATAAGCAACCAAGTTTTATAGATTAATGAATGATTTAAATGTGTTAATTGATACCTATTTAGTGTTGTTCTGCTATTAATTTAGAATATTGAATTTTATTTTGATTTAATAATGGTTAGAAAAACCATTATTTATTATTTCAATTATTGTGAATTAGTTGAAAATTTTCATGACTCTCACAGTGTTGGATAACATTGCATGTCACTTTGGTTGGGTTAAACGATAACTTGAAAACAGGTAATCATTAAGTCTAGGTTTGTCTAGTAGGGGATTCCCAAATTACATCTAAATTTCTCCATTTGTACTGAATTTTGGGTTCAAAATAGAGTATCTACAATAAGTGCTTGGACAGAAGCCCTGGCCAGTTATTCAGAAACACAAGGAAACCAAAAATAAAAATAAAAATAAATAAATTTTTAAGAAAGAAAAGAAAAAGTGTTGGTACACATTGCAAATTTGCCTTTGCTCCTTTGTAGAATTCTCACATCTACTTCCAGTGTGGTACTTTGGGATTCCTAGCCATCTGACCTAAGAGCTTCAATTGCAACCTGAGAATTACAAAACTATGGATCTTTTGTTTAGGCCTTCAGACTTGGACTGAGCCATACTACTATCATTCCAGTTTCAATAGTCTACAGAAAGTGTGCCATGAAACTTCACATGTTGTACTGGATAATTTTCCCAGTAAAGTTCTATCAAAATATTATCAGTAGATTATCCTGTTAACTACATCTTGGAAAATTCTGTTATAAGTTCATGACTATTCCATAAGAAAAATGTATACATCAATTTTTGTTAAATAATTTTTATATATGAATTGGACCCTGCTAGATGACTTCTAATTTTTTAATAAACTCACATACTTTTCTACATGTTGCTTGAAAAAACATCTTAGAATGTACAATTCTACTGATGTATTTATCTAGTTTTCCTTTTAGGTATATCAGGTTTTTATTGATTTCAAGCAATTACATGGCCATAGCAGATTCTTAGTTCGCATTTTTTGTTTCCTCTTAGTTTATAATCTTTGGTTCATGAATCAATGGGTCATTGGTTCACCAGTCAATGCATGCTTACTTATGATTTATCTTGTTTGTATTATTTCAGACTTTACTCAACTAACTAAATTAGACCATCAAATGTTCCTCTCCAAAATAATAGTATCATTTTTGTGCACAGACTTTTGGTAGCATATGTATATTCAGGCATGTGTATAAACATACTTGAATGTGTGCAGTTGTGCAATATAATAAATTATATTTTACATTCAGAGTCCTTGCTAGGGTCTCTAAAACAACTAGGAAGTTGTATATTTGTTTTGTTAAGTGTATTTTTCATAGTTCTCAATGAATTCAATTTTTTTCTTTCATATGTGATGTTTTTTAATCATTCTAGGGCTTTCTCATGAACCTATGAGTTCTGGGGGTACATCATGAAACTGTGAGATCTAGGGATGGAACATGAACCTGTGAGCTCTGAAGATACATAATGAGCCTGTGAGTTCTAGGGATACACACGAGTCTGTGAGTTCTGAGGATACTTCATGAACCTGTGAGTTCTGGGGATACATCATGAGCCTGTAAGTTCTAGGGATACATCATGAACCTGTGAATTCCAGGGATACATCATGAAACTGTCATCATGAGCCTTTGTTCACTGAGGCATCTTGTCAGAAATGAAATTTGTGTAACTTTTTTTTGCACTGATTTTTAGTTCACTGATGTTAAAATATTTTGTTATGGCCATTTATATTTTTGTTATTCATTTCAAGTTTTTTTCTATTTTATCCTAAGCATATAATTAATGTGATTTTAATTATTTTAAATCAGTTAAGATAGATTTCATTGTTCACTATATTGTTCTGTGTATACTTAAGAATGTGAACAGGGGGTAGGGGTTGGAGAGATGGCTCAGTTGTTTAGAGCACCGGCCGCTCTCATAGAACACCCGGGTTTCGTTCCCAACACCCCTATGGTGACTAACAGCTGACTGTAACTCCAGTTCCAGAGTATCTGACACTCTCTTCTGACCTCTGTGGGCACTGTGTGACAAAGAAGCACTTACATACTTGCAGGTAATATACTCATACACATAAAATTAAATTAAATTTAAAAATGAATGTGAACTGGGCATGGTAGTACACAACTTTAATTTCAGAACTCAGGAGGCAGATAGAGGTGGGTCTCTGTGAGACAGAGGCTACCTGGTCTGCATAGTGAGTTTTAGACCAGCTGTTGCTAAAGGGAGACCCTGTTTCAAAGGCAGCAGTGATTTTGAGCATGGGAGCCTTGTCAGCTCAATTAAACAAGGGTCAAAAGGGGACATAAGAAATAGGTGGCAGCCCAGCACTAGACTGCGAACTATTTGAGACTGATTGCTGCTGGCTGAGGAAAAGTATGACTTACATACAACCACTGGATGGGTTGACTAGACTCCAGTGGATGTATTTACACTGAAGGACATTTGGGTACAAACACCTGAATGAATAGGACTCAGCATGTGTGGCAGAGTGCATTGGGTTCAGTAGGAGGATGGGGGAGCATAGATGGGCGGAATCTGGATTTGAGTGGGAAATGCTGTATGAAATTTACAAAACTCAATTAAAAAAGTGAAAAAAACCCTATAAAGACCAAAAAAGGGAATATGTACTCTTTAGTTTATGTTTCTCATAATACTTATTTCACCTTTATCACCTTTATCAGCACATAGAAACTTCTTGAGTTAATTGAGCTAAAATTGTAGTTTATTTATTTTTATCTACACATTATGTCAAGAGTTTGTGGTTCTCATATTTCTGTGATTCATTATTTTATTTTTTAAAAGTTTTTGTTCCTAGGATCCACATATGAGGGAGAACATATGTCGATTTTTTCTCTGAGATTGTGTTATCTCACTTAGTATACAGTTTCTAGTTCCATCCATTTACCTGCAAATTTCATGATTTCATCTTTCTTTACTGCTGAGTAAAACTCCATTGTATATATGAACCACATTTTCATTATCCACTCATCAATTGAAGGACACCTAGGTTGCTTCCATCTCTTAGCTATTGTGAAAAGAGCGGCAACAAACATGGATGTACAAGTGTCTCTGCAATAAGATGAGTTCTTTGGGTATATGCCAAGGAGTGGTATAATTGGGTCAAATGGTAGGTTCATTTGTAGTTTTCTAAGAGTTCTCCACAATGCTTTCCATAGGGGCTGAACCAGTTTGCATCCCCACCAGCAGTAGATGAGTGTACCCCTTTCCCCACATCTCCTCCAACATTTGCTATCATTTGTTTTCTTGATCTTAGCCAGTCTGACTGGGGTAAGGTGAAATCTTAAAGTGGTTTTAATTTGCATTTCCCTGATTATTAGTGATGTTGAACATCTTTTGAGATGTTTCATAGCCATCTTTACTTCTTCTTTTGAAAACGTTCTGTTCAGCTCCTTAGCCCATCTTTCAAAAGGGTTGCTTCTTGTTTTGGGTCTCTGTTTTTTAAGTTCGTTATATATTCTGGTAATTAAACCTCTATCAGATGTATCGCTGGTGAAGATTTTCTCCCATTCTGTGGGTTTTCTGTTTGTTTCCTTGGTTGTCTCCTT
>NW_008343216.1:655892-656375 GCF_000622305.1 Nannospalax galili | reverse complement strand
TTTGGAATTGACTTTTGTGCAGGGTGAAAGATAGGGGTTTAGTTTCATTCTTCTACAAGTGGAGATCCAGTTTTGCCAGCACCATTTGCTGAAGATGCTGTCTTTCCTCCAGTTAATGTTCTTGGCCCCTTTGTCAAATATCAGGTGGCTAAAATTGCAATTACTCATATTTGGGTGTTCGATTTTGTTCCATTGGTCTATGGGTCTGTTTTTATGCCAGTACCATATTGTTTTTATGACTATAGCTCTGTAGTAGAGCTTAAAATCTGGTATAGTAATCCCCCCATCCCCCCAGCATTGCTCTTAGTTCTCAAGGTTGTTTTGGCAATCCAGGGTCTCTTGTGCTTCCATATGAATCTTAGGATAGATATTTCCAATTCTGCGAAAAATGTCCTGGGGATTTTGATTGGCATTGCATTGAATCTATATATGACTCTTGGTAGGATGGTCATTTTCACAATATTAATTCTTCCAATCCATGAG
>NW_008343216.1:653841-654205 GCF_000622305.1 Nannospalax galili | reverse complement strand
AAAGAAAGGAGCCAGGGGCTCCTCCCAAGCCCATGGGACCCCTGAGGAACAGATCCTCAAATGACCTCAAGAGTAAAAACAAATCAGTTTATCTGGTCCAATGGTATGTCCTTAAACACCCAAAAGGGAAGTATAACTAAAGATTAAAGGGGCCAATATAATTTCATAAGAGCACACACACACAAACAAATATATATATAAAACTAAAAGTTACTTGACAAACAGCAAAGCCAGACAGCCGATACTTTCAGTCGAGTTGTTGGCCAGGATGGATAAAGGCTCTTCCAGACAGTAACCCAACATACTACTGGAAAAATGAACAGCAGACCCCAATTCTATCCAAAGGAATACTGACAATGGATTG
>NW_008343216.1:642064-653546 GCF_000622305.1 Nannospalax galili | reverse complement strand
AAAAAAGATTGTACAAGTGTAATAATTCATCTGTAAACCTAAAAATGTAAAGCCAATTTTGAAAGAGATGTACCCTAACTCAGAAAAATGTTATTGAATAGGTTAATGCTGTTGTAATGAAATGCTTCTTTTAATCAAAATAAATTAAAAAAAAGTTTTTGTTATTTTTTTGTGTATTTTTGTAGGGAAATATGGTACTTATGTATGTGGTTGATGTGGATGTTTGGATTTGTGTGAAGCCCTGAGGACATCAAGTTTCCTGTCCCTATCACTCTCCACTTTATCCTTTGAAGCAAGGTCTCTCACTGAACCTGGAGTTAGACTAGCAGCCAGCAATTTTGGGATCCTATCCTCCTGCCTCCAAGAACTACAACCCTAAGATTACAGGTCCGTGCAGCCATATTCAGATTTTTATCTTGTATACTGGGGTTTGAACACAGTTTGTCATGTTTGCTCAGCAAGTGTTCTTAAACATTCAGCCAATCTCTGTAGACCAGACCAATCACCATCAGCACTGAGAAGAAAGAAATTACAGTAATCACTGCAGCATAGCTATTAACCAGCAAGGGAAACAGTGAAATGATCCCTGAAAGACAGTCATTGCTGCCAATGCTACACCAGCATGGAGAAAATGATGCGAAAACAATGCTGAATGTCAACTTAGGAGATCGTAGTTCATAGAGATACTTCAGGCTACACTTGAGCAGAGAGGCAAGACCTGGGTTATATTTTCAAGTCTCATTTTGTGTTTCCCTCACTTCAGTTCAGATAGTGCATCCTGCCACATTCTTACACCCCTTGTTGAAGCATCCTTTCCTTTTAGTTTCTCAGTCTCTCTGTCTCTCTGTCTCTCTGTCTCTCTGTCTCTCTCTGTCTCTCTCTCTCTCTCATCTCTGTCTCCTTTTTCTCTCTTGGTCCCTGCCCTGCTTTGCTTATTACTGACACTTCATTAGCTTTCCAACATCAGTCAACTAGAAATGTAGCTGTATTAATTTTCCCCTCTAACTGCTTTTCTATGGGTGAGAATTTAAATCTGCCATCTTACTTGGTCCTTTCCAGTTTTTAATATACTGCTAAAATAATTTGCCATTTGAATTCAAGATACATAAATGACACAAAAGAACAATATTTAAATAATAAGGATTTTTGTTGGTTCTAGAAAGTAAATCTAAACCTTTTTTTATCAATACTCAATGCAAATTGTTTATGGACCCTTTTGTGACCCTATATGAGAACATGGAGTGCAAAAACATCCCACACATTAGCAGTAGATCACTTGGCCATTACTCTCTGAATCTAAATGGTGTCAGTGATGCTGCTCTATTGTTCAATCTTTTGTCTTCTAGCATAATCATTAGCCACTTCACATTTTAATTACATTACATTAAATGTTAATAAACAGTGCTTTAAAAGAAAATGTGACCTTCTGAGACCTGCCTGACTGTTTAAAACACAGCTGTGATACTTAGAGCTAACACATATCAAGGATTATTCATCAGATATGGTAAGCCAATGGGACAAAATGATATGACCGAAAATGAAATTCTCAGATTATTAAATACATATTCATAGATAGACTCAGTAATAGTTCAGTAATTTATAGTATTCAAATGTATCCTATATTTTTCCATATTTTGCTTAGTGAACTATCATCACAGAAAATCTGACTATAGTCTTTATCTTTTTATCCAACCATAAGAAAAATTATTTAATTTTATTTTGATTCCAGGCATGATGGTGCTTGCCTGACATCTTAGCAATTGAGAAGCTGAGGCAGGAATATTTCTGTAAGTTTGATACCAGTCTAAGCTACAGTCTAAGTTTTATACTAGTCTAAGCTACATGGGCTAAAGTGTGCGACACTTTCTCAAAATAAAAAAAAATCAAAACAGCAAAATTTAATTTAGTAAACAAATGGATTTCTTTTCCAAGAAAAATAGTTTGTAGTTTAATAGGTAAAATTTCTTTTATGGAAAATGGAAGATCACTGCCTGTATTGCTCATTCACCTTTGCAATGCTGCTCACTAGCCTTTTAAGTATAAATCAACAGAAAGATGTTTGGACATGGTGTTTTCCATCCTCTCTGATTTCCAGTTCATAACCTGTACACACATGTAATTGGCATGCTAGCAACATACTTTGAGCTTTATTTTTCTTAGATCTTACTACTAACAATGTTCATACTGTACATATCTTTCTTAATAAAGCAATATTTAATTTTTAAATTTTCTTCATTATTTTATTTTATGTATATGAGTGTATTGCCTACATGTATGTAAATGCACTCTTATCATGCAATGTGCACAGGGGTCAAAAGAGGAAATCAGATTTCCTTGGAGCTGGAGTTACAGGGGGTTATTAACAGCCATGTGGGTGCTGAAAATTGAACCTGGGTTCTCTGCAAGAACAACCAGTGCTCTTAACCACTGAACCTCACAAAGCTGCATTTTTAGCCTAATGTTCCAGTTGGACTGGTGTGTAGAATCTTCCTGAAACACACACGCACATACACACACACACACACACACACACACACACACGCATGCATGTACACACACACTCACACATGCACACACATACACAGAATCTATTCATTACTTTTCCTATTTCTGTGACAAAATACTTGACAAGAAGCAGTTTAAGGGAAGAAGTAATTATTTTGGCCCCCAGTTCAAGGGTACAGTCTATCCAGGTGAGGAATTCATGGCACCTGAAACATGAGTTGGCTGGTCTCTTTGCTCACACTCTCAGGAAGCAGAGGGAGAAGTGAAATGCTCAAGCTCAGCTAGCTTTCTCCTTTTTGTGTAGTACTGGGCACAAACCCAAAGAATGGAACTGCTCTCATTGCAGTGGGTCTTACCAAATTCAATGAATCTAATCTAGATAATCTCTTTCAAAGACATACCCAGAGATTATGTTGTTCTAGGTTTTCTTGAAATAACTCTTAACTATAGGGGGAGAGAGAAAGAGACAAAGATAGACAGATAGAGAGAGAGAGAAAGAGAGACAGAGACAGAGAGAGGGACTGATTTTCACTTCACTTTATGAGTCACCAGGTAAATACTCTCCTTGACTCCTTGACTCACCTTAATAGCTATGTGCTGTTTTAATGACATTGCTCCTCTCAGAATGCAACAGGGCTCATAGTAGGAGTATGACTTTCAAGCAAGCAACGGTTTCAGTTGAAGCCCTCTTGTGATCTGTATTTACTGGGGGTCATCTTGATGTTTTCCCAAAGGCCAGGTCTCTCACTTGCTGCGTTTTAAACCAAGGACCATTTGTCTTGTGTTGTCATTTTCTAGCAACTGACATCCATGTTAACACAGCCACAAACAGACACTGCCTCAAGTCAACACACAAATCATTTCTGGCTAAAGGAGACTATGTCTTTGCTAAGACTGCCTAGGCATCACTTGTCTGTGAGAATTGCTGACAAGATTATTTTTCATTTGCACTACTGGGAAAATAACTCTTTTACATCCTGAACGTCCTTCGAAGTCAGTAGTAAACATAAATAGGGTGCCAAAATAAATTACATTCTAATCTTTTGTAATGTTCTTTATAGTGTATTCTGATATAGCTCTGGGAAAAGATTTATTGGAAGGTGAAAGTCACAAAATACATTCTAATATGCTGAATAAAAAAAACAGATTAATCAATGCATATTGGCAGGTATTTTTTAAAATACAAAGTAGTATTTCATAACAGATGGAAGCATCATTAAGACTTTAAAAACAGAAAATTTTTTTATATTTCTATGTCCTGATAAATGAATCCAAAGGACGGATTTTTCTGCATGGTTTATGTTATTTTACCTCTGTATATGTTTCTCTTTAAGGGCAATTAAGATATCAAAGAACTTTGCTTTGTCTTGAGTCTGTCCAAATGATCCTGTCCCTTTTAATATCTCCATTTCTATTTTCTGAGAGTCCACTTAGAATATATGTTAGAAGCATGCATTTACAAGAAAGTTTGATTAGACTCCAATGGATGGACTTGCACTGAGGGACATCTGGGTAAAAATGACTCAGTAGACTTGACTTATATGACAAAATGCATGAAATGCAGTGGGGGGAAGCGAATGAGGGTGCGAATGGGGAAGAAGGCCTAAATACGATTAAGATGTATTGTATGAAATGCACAAAAGTTCACTAGAAAATATGTATTGAGAAAATGATTTATTTAAAGTTCCTATAATATGAAGTTTTGCTTTGGCCTTTATTTTGAAATTCAAGGCTTTGCATTAATTTTTTTCTTCAGGGAGTCTTAAAGGTACAAGTGAATAATAATTCTATTACAAAAGGTTTTGCAGTCATGAATTAATGTTTTTGTATTTAAAGTGATCACATGATTTCTCAAATATTTCCTTTATATCTCAATCCCACCTCCTGCTATGTCTTATAATAATGTGAGTGGTTTTGATCACCACATAAAATAGATTACCACTATCACACCTCCTAACAAAAAGTAGTAAACTGGGGCTAGAGGGATGGCTCAGTGCTTAAGAACACTGGCTGTTCTTGCAGAGGACCCAGGTTCGAATCCCAGCACCCACATGGCAGCTAACAACTGTCTATAACTCCAGTTCCAGGGGATCCAACATCCTCTTCTGTCCTTGCAGGCATTGCACAACATGGATGCACTTACTTATATGCAGGCAATACAGGCACACACGTAAAATAAAAATAAATAAAATTTTAAAAACATAAAAAAGTAGTAAACCAACAAATTGTCAAATATCTGAACTACCAAATTCAGAGTCATATGCTGTTCTTGCTAAAACTTCCCTCAATACTATGATCTATGACTACCTTAACATTGGACCACCCTTTACATAGAATGCACCAATCTTTCTGAATCCATTATTAATATATAATATAGAACTAGCCACACTATACATACCATGTTTATACATTTAAAATGCACTTTGCTTTATATCCTTCAATTAAAACAAAGTAAAAGCATAACAATGTTGAACTAAGAATAATTTCTATTGGTGTTTAGTTTAATTCAGATTGATTTTTATTCAGAATCCTAGCACTAATGATATTAAAAAGACAATAGGTGCTAAAGTTTCCAGGCAACATCATTTATGCTCAGGAACTGAAAGTAACATAGAGCAAAACAATAAATATTATGCAAGAAAAGTGATTTTTAGAGCTATGCAAACTTTATTTGTTTTGTTTTGTTTTGTTGTTTGACACAAGCTCTCACTATGTAGCTATGGATAACCTGGAGCTATGTACATAGCCCAGGCTGTCTTCAATCTCACAGAGATCTCCTTGCCCTGGCCTCCTGAGTCCAGACATTAAAGGAAAGTGCCACCATGCTTGGACTAAAATTTATTAGTTTTATTCCCACTATTTTTACTTCAACTGTTATATGAAAAACACACAGAATTGCATTGTACTATAAGTATAAAAATCATTTTGTTTATTCATCTTTTGTTTACTTATTTTTTGAATGCATAATTTATATTGAATTTTTGTGCACTTCATAAAACAACATCTGAATCATCTTTATACAGCTCCCCCATCTGCACCCCTCATACCCCAACTGGATTTTTTGCATTCTATTATATGTTAAGGATTTCATTCATTCTGTCATATATGTTAAGCCTTATTGAGTGAGGTTTGTATATTCAGATGTCCCTCAGTAAAGTTCATCCACTGAAGTCTAGTCAGCCTATCTAGAGACTCTCCCTTAAAGAATATCAACTCTCCCTCAGTCAACAGTGTTCATTTGCCAATCATTTTTTTGCCTAAGGTTGGGCCCTGATTCTCATTTCCCCAGTTCTATGTGTGGGTTTTGTCTGAATGAGTTTGTATGTGTCTTGTGCATGCTGACACAATTGCAGTAAGCTCTTATGATCAAGTTCCCAGAGGCCTGGAATACTGCTTCCTTATGATCATGCATCAACCTGAGTTCTTACAATCTTTCTGCCCCCCTTTTCTGCAAAAATATTTTAATAAAAATATATAAATAATAAAATACAATAATAATACATGAGATTGCCCTTGAGTTGTAGAAATATGGATATGATGCTGTTTTCTTTCCTGTTACTTACATTTAGTTTGAAATGAGGGTAAATTACTGGTAAAATATAGGCCTTGGGTTAAATTTAATTGGTTACTAAATTCTTTTCTTTTGTCAGAGAGTCTAAAGTTAGAGAATTGACCCCAAATAATTTCTAAATATTGTAAAATATTAAATCATGAATTAATATTTCTTAAGTCCAACCCAGCTCCAGGTTATCTTAATAACTCATGCAGCTACACATGCAGCAGATAGTTCTATTTCTCTCAAGATAACAAAGCTAACATAGGTCATACTGTTTGGGTGGAAATGGAAGCAACTGCACTAAGCCTTGGTCGCCAAATTAATTAGTGAACAAATTCTGCATTGTGTGCAGTATCTTTGTCTTCTAACCCTTATCATCTTATTTTCAAATAATTAATGCTAAAACAACCACATTTTTACTGCTTTGCCAGTTGTTTATAGAACATCATAGGCTGAGGAGGGTTTTCACAATAAATCCATGCATTGTTATACTAAGAGTTATGTGTCTTAATGGAATCAAATAATGCAAAGTTGGCTGGGTACTTTATCTCCTCAATGAAACAGATTCTTCTAAATAACAATAGGTAAAATCTTCTGAGTGTAATGCATTTTATAGCTGCTTTTCCAAGGACAAGTAACACTGTAGGCTCTGGGAGCAAAAAGAAATTTTTATATTCCTTGTGAATACAGATTAATGAAATCTGAACCTATCAGGTAAAAACATTAGTGGAAATAAGCTAATGGGTACTTGCTGTTGTTATTGGTGAATGGTCACTTATTTTTGCTATGCTTTGTTATTAGCACTAGATGACTTGGAGCAGAACAATTTATCTTTTAAAACATATGTGTTAATATCTTCTAATATGAAAAGAAAATTAAGTAAAATATTCACTCATGAAAATATCTCAGCATTTATTAGTTTTTCTTACATTTATACTAATAAGAAAAATAAATTAGTATATGCATAAAATTTTCAATAAACTATATATCCAAGGTGGCCTCTGAATAGATAACATAATAAAGTACTGAAAGCTTTCTTCCTCTACACTTCTCTTTATCTTAAGACATTGAAACCCTCAGGTTATGATAGTAAAAATTCTTTCTGTTAGGAGGGGCAGGCTTGATGCTATATACCATTATCCTAACATTCTGGAGGCATAGGCAGGAAATCTTTGTGAGGATGGAGGCTAGACTGGTCTACATAGTGAGTTTCTTCATTCATTACTTTCTGTTTAGGAACAGAACCATATAGATACCTCTTCTTATACTGAAAAAATATAGATTGTCAATTCTTCACAGAACGGCACTTCAGAAGCTCATATATCAGTTGTAGCTGGAGAGGAATATCTCAAGTTTCTGTCAAACCTTAAATTGCTATTGAGAAGGTTACAAGATATGATCTAAAGATACTGTCATTATGTATGGATCCACCCTCCCTTATTTTTTATCACAATTGAGTAGTTAGTTATTATTACTACCTGCTTTGGTACTATGCTGTGTGAGAGTCCACATATGTGAACCTGGAGTTCAGTAAACATAAATACAATCAGATGTTTCTGATGAGATTCTGTGGCCAACAAAACAAACCTATGCCTGCATTAAGTGTTCATTTCTCTATGAAGACTTTTGCAAGCGTTCCATTTTCCCCTTCTCCTCTTCAACAAAGACGCCACAACGGCAGTGCTTTCCTCAGATATTCTTCAGAACATGTCAGTAAGACTTTAACAGTGCGTGTATATCCTTTATCCCAATGGCAGGATAGGAAGGAGAATATTGCTGCTTACCTTTGTTCTGGAATTGTTGGTTTCTTCTCAAGGACTTGGTTATCTCTACAAATGATAGAATAGAAACCCGATCTGAGAAATAGCAAGTAACTGTGACTTACATTGAAAGCATGACTTTGATTCATAACCTCCTTTAGTATCACCAAGAGAAATTCTAAAGCATCTTCTCCAAGCAATTTTGCTTTTCAGGACAAAACCACCGCATTGTAGTGATGCTTATGATTCCCATAGACATACGTTTGAAAGAACTTGGCAATTTAGAAACAATCTGGACTTCCATAGGAATCAAATCATTTCTCTGGTTGGACATTCAATACATATACTTCAATACCATGATTCAATGATTACTTTCAATTGTACATGAAATGTCAGGCACTTCAATTTTTCTCAATATGGGTCTGCTTTTTTCTTCCTCCAAAGTCTAGAAGCCAATCGAATTATCATTTCCTAGGTACTTCGCCAGAATGTCAAACTCTGTATATTGAAACAATGACCCAAAACTAGTAAAATGTTACCTAGTTTTCTACTTTGTCTTCCTTGATCAATATACTTTTAAAGTCCAGTATTATGGTACTCAAGTAAAATTAAGTTTAAGCCAATAATGGCTCCACATTTATGTTCTTAAGTGGCAAAGTATATCTGTATAAGACTAAGTGAAATCTGATTTAGAAGTGTACTCATAACAAGTGACTGTGTCTTAGTTAATAACAGAGGCTGAGCTGTGATTAGTCACAGATGATCACTTGATTCTAAAAAGACACCAAGTTTCAACCAATTAAGATGTCTCTCTATGCCATTTCTGTTTTCTGCCTATAAATGCCTGACCATGCTGCAACCCTAAGATCATGAAGTCTGTTCTTATTTGAAGTGCTGTCCAATTGATTCGAGAGATGTGAATAAATGCCCAATAAAATTCTGCACACTAAGTATGCTGCAGTTTTCTCTTTTGACTTTTTTTTTGTCCCTGCTGCTATATCTTGGCTAGTCCTTAAAGCTCCTTTGTTGTCAAGTCCTTTTATTCATTATGAAGCTGAGCCTGGGCTAGATTTTTTTTTCCTGTGTAAAAGTCCTAGTTATGTTCAGAGAATCCAGGAAATGTGGTAAGATAAATACTGAAAAAATTCCTTTTGACTTATCAGGGAGAGATATCTGTCTCATCTTCTCATAGAGGAGAAGAATAAATCATGAGCACAAGTAAATTTTGTATATTTCATTTTTGAAATAACATCTGCATTAGTAGTTATAACAAGTTTTCAGTGTGTTTGAATATAAATAAACATATTCCCTTAACTACAAATAATCTTATAATGATTGTTGTATTTTTGGTGGGAGTCAGAATTTTGCTTTTCCTCTCTTTGCATTGTCCTTAATATTATTCAATGCAAAATATATTTCAATGAGCTTATGTAGAAAATGTTTTTGCTTCTTTTGCTCATTTAACTTTCAAATTAATACAATAAATAGTTACTCAGTAATCTAAATGCAGGGATAAAGAACTCTTTAATGACAAAAATTTAATACTCATGGGGGTGATCCCATAATTAGCAGTTTTTAGAGTTGCTTCTTTTACTTTGTTCCTTTTTAAGATTTATTAAAAAAAAACATCATATGTTTGGACAGAGTATACATTGCAGAATGATTTGACTATGAAATGTCCTCCAGGGTTTGTGTGCTTACGCATTTGATTCCCACTTGTGGAATTGTTTCAGACGAATATAAGAACCTTAATGAGGTGGAGCCTTGTTGAAGTAAGTACACCTCTGGGGATAGAATTAAAGGTTTTGTAACACTTCCCACTTCTTTTTAATACTATTTTATTGGTTCTTTCATAATTTCGGTGTATTTTGACCGTATGCATAATTCTTCCCTTTCCCTTTTGCTCTCAGATCCAGCCCCACTTCCCTAGTCCCGCCCTCTATTCATGTTTTCCATTGCTTCTCTCAAAGGTGAATAAAGTCTAACTTTGTATTCCCCGATAGTTCTTCAGTGTGGGTTCATCCCCTGGAGTCTGGTCAACGTACCCAGGCTCACACCTTAAGGCAAACAGACTCTTCCTCTGTCAGCAGCTATTATTTCCCAATTTCTCATCAGGGAGATGTCAGGTATAGTACTCACTTTTCTTCTCCATGTTGGGATTTTGTCTAGCTTAGATTTGCACAGGTCTTATACATGCTGTCACCAGCACTGTGAGTTCATATATTTAACTATCCTGTTGTATTTGGAAAACATGATTTCCTTGTTATTCAACCACCAATTCTGGCTCTGGCAACCCTTCCATCCTGCTCTTATACAATGATTTCTGAGCCTTAGAAGGAAGGGTGTGATATAGGTGTCACATTTAGAGCTGAGCACTCTGTAGTCTCTTATTTTTGGCATGGTGACCAGTTGTGGGTCTCTATGTCAATTACCACTTGCTGGTAAGAAGAAACTGCCCTGGTGAGAGTTGATTCACTAATCTATGGGTATAGCAAAAAGTCATTAGAAACCAGTTTAATGCTATATCAAGCTAGTAGGAAAATAGTATTCGGTTCTTCTCTATAGCCTGTGACAAGTCTAGCCACAGCTTATTGGCCCTAAAAATGGTGCCAGATATGAGCTTTATCTTGTGAAGTAGGCCTTAAATACAATCAGAAATTAATTGGTCAGTCCCATAACTTTCTTACCATTATTGCACCAGTGGGTATTTCTTGCCAGGTTAGTCACTCTTGTAACTCACCAGGTTTTGCTTCTTAACTGTTTTCTGTTCTATGGGAATGTGAGCTAAGGAGTCCCAGCTGCACATTCCTTCAGACAGGGAGCTGCCTGTTGCCATATCTTCTCCTTTATTATGGACTGTATTTTCTCAACCTAAAAACCAAAAACAAATCAAAACAAAACAAAATAAACAAAATAAAACCTATAAAAGACTCCTTTTTGAAAGTTGCTTAGGTTAGGTGTTTTGTCAGAGCAAATAAATGAGTATATCAGATTACAAACTTGTTTATCATGTCAAGTAGCATAATGGAGATCTATATATATACATCTTCTTGAGAATGTTTAAGATATATCATCTTAACAAATTCAAGAATAAAACACAGTATTTTTTCCCACAGACATAATGTCCTATATTAGAGAGACAGAAAATACTAATATCTCATCCGAAACTCCAAGTATTTTATTGTTCCAATTTCTTTTTCCTCCTAGCTCCTGGAAATCATCATTCTATTTTCTTTCTGCCCTTGTACGTTGACCATGTTTACGTTCTATGGACAGGTGAGGGCATGTCAGTTTACTTTGGCTGAAACGCTGCACTGAACACAACATCATCAGAGTTCATGCTTTTTCAAATGTCAGGATTTTCTTCATCTTTATGTCTAAAAATTCCATTGCATGAATAGAGACTATAGCTTTGTTAGTATTTTTAATATTATTTGTAGTGAAAATCATATCACACAAATCAGTGAGCTAATATTTTCCTATTAAGAGTCACTTCAAGTGGTGTTAGGCACATGCATACTGTATTTCATAGAGTTTGTTGTTTTTCTTTCCACTCTAATCACCACTACCCATATTACATATTTCCACAGTTCAATCTTTAAGAAATCAGTTTAAAACAGCTCACATAAATGAATTTCAGTAAACCAACGCATAGGAGTTA
>NW_008343216.1:635147-641848 GCF_000622305.1 Nannospalax galili | reverse complement strand
CAAATAAATAGAATAAATGTTACAGGAAAAAAAAAAAAACTAAAAACAAAATCGAGCCTAAACAAAAAACAATTATCCTTTCCCCAACATGAATCAGAATATTTTAAATATTCAATACAGTGAGATGAGATTTAGATAGTCATATCTGGAGATATTGCATACAGATATTTTGTCTGAAGTTAGAATTCCATATAGAGTTCATTTATGTCCTTGTTTGGGCGCAGAACTATAGTCTTTTTTCTGGTTCGGTTGCTCAGAAAGAGCAAAGTGATTTAGCCCAGTTCAATTTCAGCAAGTTGATAACTTTGCCCTTGCCCATCAGTTATCTTGAATCACTGCTGACCATGTGAGGTGCTATGTCACTCCCAACTTCACTCTGTTTGTGCAAAACACAGATTTGGTTTAATGCTTTCTGACCTGTGCAGGCGTAGTGGCTCAGTAGGAATAAGGAACATTTACCAGTGTCCTTGTCTAATTGGTGGAGAGATGCTGATGTCTCTGGTCCCTCAATGCTGTTTTTGAAGTCAGTTACTCTGGAAATGAGAATCAACAAAGCCAGTCATAAGAGATATAAGGAAGCTCACAGAATATAGTAATGGATTTCTTTTCACTTAGTATATATTGCTTATAATATAAAACCAACATTACCATAACTGATGTGAATTCAGCATATAGAATGGCAAGTAGAGATTATCCTTTGAAATTCACATCTAGGGGTCAGCTATGGCTCAACGGATATGATTCCTGATGATATGAGTTCAATCTCTAGACGAGCATGGATGAAGGCAAGAACCAGCTACCAAAATTGTCCTTGGACTTCCACATATTCCCGGAGACATGCACAACACACACACAAACACACACACACACACACACACATATACATATATACATATATATATATGTATATATATATAAATGTAATAAAAACTAAAAATAAGAATTACATATGAACATTCAAATAGGAAAAATATAGGCAGAGGTTTTGGTAGGATAGAGTGAAGTCTTTTCTCATTAAAGGCAGAGTGGGCATAGTCTGTAAGAAATCTTGTTTTAATTTTTTTATCAGATCAATTAAAAAACAGAAGTTACTGGAAGTAAAAAAAATTCACTAGCTAGTGCAAAATAAAGTAAAACTATAACTCCATCCCTTGTGAAAATATTTTTCAAAAGTAAAGTACATTTCAAGACATTAAAAATATTAATATAATTTATAACCAATTGACTTTCCCCATAATAGTAAAGAAAATTAACTAGGACAAAAAGAAGTAGTAGATGGAAACCTTGGTAGAAACAATTTAATATTTGTACATGGCATTAAAAAGAACCAAGGTGCTTCTGATTCATCTGCAGTCCTGGAGTTGGTATTCATCCCCATTCTCTACTCATAGACCCTGGACAGCATTTGTTGTCTAATATCTCCTGGGTATTAAAAAACCACTGTGAATATCTCAAATGCTAGCCTAAAAAAAAAAAACAAATGAACAAACAAACAAAAAAAGCACTGTTGCAAGTAAGGGAGGCAGATGTAAAGAGAAGCTCATAACTCTGAATTTCTTTCTATCCTTAAATAATGGCCCAGTAGTTACCAAAATAGTGGATTCATTCTCTAGTTAAAGATGGAAAGATCACAGGACTGTTGTGAAAAATAAAAAGAAAAGAAAGGAAAAGAAGCAACTGTCACAATACATTGGCTTTTCTAAACATTCTTAGAGTTATTTATCCTTCTTCCCCCTCTCTCTCCATATAAACCTTCTTCCCCATTCCACAATTAAGACACATTCACAGATGAAGAACTATAGGTGTCTGTCTGCTGAGGGAGGGACTTGCTTTTGTTGTTGCTGCTTTATGTTTGTTTGTTTCTTAACTGCTCAGTTTTAGGGACCAGATGTCAATCCTAAATTGTGAACTCTAAACATATGCAAATAAGGATGGCACTGTTTGGGCTAATTTGTTATAACTATATAACAACAACGACAAAAAAAGATTATAAAAGAATTGGTCATTGGGGCTAGAGAAATGGCTGAACAGTTAAGAGCACTGGCTGCTCTTGTGGAGGACCTGGGTTTGGTTCCTAGCACCCACATCATGGTTAACAGCCTTTTATAATTCCAATTTCAGGGGATCTGATGCCCTCTTCTGATCTCCGTGGGCATTGCAGGACATGGTGCACTTACACACTTGCAGCCAATACATTCACACACATAATATAAAAACAATAAATATTTTTTAAAGAAGAATAGGTTGTGAATTCAATGGAGTGATTGATGGAATATGGCATGAGTTATAATATGTATAGTGAGGGAGAGAAAATGATGTAAATACAGTGTGCTCATGTATGAAATCCTCAAATAAAAAACAAGTTTTTAAAATGCTGGATGCTGGGCCAAAGAGATTGCTCAGTGAGCAAAGATATTGTGTCTAAGTCTCAGGACATGTGTTTGATCCATGCATTCTGCAAAAGAAGATGATCTACTCCACTCAGACATCCTCTGATCTCCATGGGAATTTCATTTTTGTGTGCATGTATGCAAACAAACACAATTTCAATTAAAAAATAAAATAAAATAAAATTCCAGTCTATGCAGTTATAGAATTACAAGTGAGCACTCAAATAGAAAAGGGTAAAGATGGGCATTTTGGTTAACATAGTCTAATTTCAAAGATGAAATAAAACAAAATTTATTTTATACTCCGTGCAAAACATTCTTCAGTGCGATAATACACTGTGGTGTTTTTTCAGGACTGAAAGATTTTTAGGCTTCATATACTTATTTGCCGAATAAAAAAGAGGGAGAATTTGAATGGTGATTTTATTGATAAACATTTTAATGGCTATCACGTACTAATGGAAAAAAATAAATGAATTTAAGATATCCATACAGATTTCTGTAGAGTGTGAATTAATAACAAGGTTTAGGAATAGACTATTTTCTTTCTTGGCAGAGCAATGTACACCAAACTTTGAACTTCTTACAGCATAATTTATGAATAAAGACATATCTTGTTGATGGTGTCTTGTTTTTAAAGACAGATTGTATAATATCCATGATATCCTGTACAATATCCAAGTAGTTTGGTCTGTACAAAATACCATAGATTTAGTATTTTAAAAAATATGTTTTGGAGGCTGAAAGACGAAGATTGAGGGCCTGATGAACCCTGTTCTGCTGAAGCCTGCCTCCTAGTTTGCAAAGGACGACCTTCTCCTTGAACCTTCATCATGAGGGAAGCAGGGGAAACACGTTCTCATGTCTTCATTCATAAGGACCCTGAACTGATCCATACTCGATTCTTAATTCTAGATTTCTTTTCCTTAGCATCATTGTGGGTTAGAGATACAACATGAATTGGAAGAAGACACAGTATTTAATCAATAACAAGTTGTATTTTCTAATATTTGCCAGAAGAGCAAATTCCTCCGCTTTTTCTCTTGACAACACATTGTACATGTGACCATTGGAATTCATGCATTTGCTAAGCTTTTAGTGTCTCTTAAATAAGCTTTCATAAGAGAACCTGCAAGCTAAAAGTTACATATAGTCTTAGCAGCTGTCTAAATGATGCCATTTTCTTTATCCCGGTCTTAACTGTGCCAATAACTTGTGACAGCATAGATATAAATCCGTGCCTTAAAGCTTTCTTCTATATAAACAACTGCTCAACGGGGAATTACTCACAGTTAATTGTGACTGAACAGACCGCAAGGAATGCCCACTACACAGGTGGCGCCATCATTCTCCTTTTGTCTAGACAAAAGGGTGATGGGTAACCTTCCAAATAGGGTTAAATAGCTCTGTCAGGGAAATATTTTTCCTGAGAGAGACTGAGAGGGTAAAGAGAGGAAAGAGAGAAAAAGATACAATGAGTGAAATCATACACAGACAATGGCAGATGCACATGAAAATAAACAGGGATGTAGAGAAATAATTTCCAAAGGAAGGAGATGGTTCATCACCATACTGTCACAAAATTTAAAATAGAATACAGTTCTACATAATTCATAGACAAAGAAATTCTAGCTATTTAAAAATCCATAGTAGAAAAATTCCAAGAGTTCATATAGGCTGGAAATTGCTTGATTTTCTATCAGTAGAATGAAGTCTCTTCTCAATAAAAGCAACATCAGGTAGAGTCTGTGGGAAAATCGTACTTTATTTTTTCATCAGAAGACATGTAAAACAAGAAGACATTGGACATAAAAGATTTCACAGGCCATTTAAAAATAAAAATCTCATTTAATACACAGTGAAAATATTTTCCAAAATCTAAAGTCATTTTAGATATTAAAGGTGTTATTACTTATAACCAATAGAACTGCCTGAAAATAGTAGAACATTCAAAAATACTTTTTAAGAAAATGCTATTTACTTGTTTTTATTTTATGTATATAAGTGCTATGCCTAAATGTCTGTAAGTGCAACCATGTCATGCATGCCCACTGAGGCCAGTTGAAGGGGTGGGATCCCCTGGACTGGAATCATAGATGGTTGTTAGCTGTCACGTGGGTGCTCAGAACTGAACCAATGTCTTCTGCAAGAATAGTCAGTGCTCTTAATCACTGAGTCACCTCTCCACTCCCTATGAACATTTTAAAGCTTTGTTTCAGGAAGAATAGACACTCATACTAGTTGAGATATGTAGAAATAATTTGATGTTTGGACACAATTCTTGAGAGGACGAGGCACTTCTGGCTTAACCCTCAGCTCTGGAGTTGCCTCCCATCCTTATTCTCCACTCATAGATCCTGGACAATGTTTCCATCTTGCTATCACGTGGGCATTAAAAAACTTTAGGAAACAGAGTTTTCCAGATAGCTGGTCAGTTACTCATGTGAACTCACAGCAATGGTGACAGCTTGCAGAAGGCAGAAGACCCACATAAGCTCAAACCATACAAACTCACAATATAAAAGTGGGAAAGTAGGTAAGAAGTCTCAACTCTAGCTGAGGAATTCTTGGCAGCTAATAACTACTGTTAGAGGGAGAGTCAGTTTTCTTAATGGGTAGAACACTGGGTAGGTTAGCCAGGCTCCAGTGGATGGATTTACAGCAAAGGGTATTTGGGAAAACAAATTTGACTTGCTACACCTTAGTATATAAGGGAGTACATGGAATAAGTGGTGGATATTAAGGGAGGATGTGCAGAGAGAAGAACAGGTCCTAATATGATGAAAATATATTGTATGAAATTCAAAACAATTCAGTTTATAATACAGCCTACTGTGAGACACAAAGAGAAGCTCACACCTCTGGATTTCTCCCTCTCCCTCTCTCTCTCTCTTTCTCTCTCTCTCATTATTCACTTGTGTCTAATATTTCCAACTAAATTTTAGCTGAAATTTCCATGTACAGTACATAGCATTTTAGAGCAATGGAATGATTCTAAGTATTAATGTGAAATACATGGTGTAAAAACTTGTCAAAATCCATAGAATATACACCACCAGGAATAATCCCCTGAAATGGTGGATTTTTAGATGACAATGGAGTCAATGCAGGTGATCACTATGACCAATATTCCCCTGTAATATTGATAATGAGAGAGCTGGTCTATAGGTTGGGAAATTTTTATGTTCACAAATGCTCAAAATTGTGTTCTGAAACTAAAATTGTTCTAAAATATAGTCTATTTTACTTCAGTATTTTTAAGTAAAAAGTTAGATGAAACTATTGTATTTTCTACCTCTGGTACTTAATTTTTATATAACATGTGGGCCAGAAAAAAACCCCACAAATTAGGCTGATGATTTAGAAGGGAAAAGAGAACATAACACTGTTTTTGTTCCTCTTTCTTTCTTTCTTCTTATGTCAGCTGCTATTATACCTTTCCATTTCCTTATGTTCCAGTGCAAAAGCATAGCATATTTATAATTATGATGCATATATGTTTCAAGTTCCTTTTACCTTTTTTTAGGGGGGTAATTTTCCCTTTCATCTGTCCCATTTTGCAAAGTATCTTCTGGAATAATTTCTCCTCCTTCTCCAAGGAGATCATAAAACACTGGTTTTACCTCAGGCATTTTCATCACTGCTCTTCCTGTTACCTTTTTATATCCTGGTTCTTGATTTTATCTTTAACTTTGACCCACTGGTCTGGTGTGATAAAAACTGCAAAACTACTAAGGATACCTAAGTTATTGCATATCTCAAGAGGCCTTGTAAAACTAAAACAAAAAGAATTATGAAAGCATCCTATACCTAATTAAGTAATTTGCTTAGAAAGGTCACTGCACACCTTTGAATATGGCATGATTGCTATCCTCTTCCACTTTGCTACTGAGAATGCTATTATAATTACAATTTATTACCCATTAGTATATTTCATTATGTCTAGAGTTGCTTTTCTTTGCACTGAAGGTTTATAACATAAGTTGAATTTTAGGAATTCAATCACAAAAATTTGAATTGTGTATTCAAAATGGTTGCTTTCTTAGTTTTATTTGTTTATTTTATTTCTCTTTCTGTTTTGCTATTCTCAGTCCCCCAAATTCCTATTACTTGAATATAGGATCACTGAAAATCATCATATTTTAAATTTTCAAAGATGTATACTTCTCACATTCACATGTAATATAAACCTTTTAAACTATACTGCTTGACAACTTTTATGTCTTTCATATATTTAATAAAGGTGAATAAATTAGTTTCTCACTTTTGTTATGACTGTGATGTACAAGTTTCTTGATCAGTTTACTTGTC